>NC_090265.1:1136459505-1136772362 GCF_040414725.1 Anabrus simplex
AGCCTCTTTGGTTTATTCTTCCATCAAGTTTGCGTTAGCGTGGAAATATGGTAAGTTCGTAATGTGAACTTTTATCCATTAGTTGTTGATGCATCATTCATGTGATAAAAGGCATTGAATTTCACTGTGATTTATAATTGTATGTTTGTCATTGAAGTGGTGTTGTTTTGTGTAGTTTGTTCGTGTAAGGGAGAGAAATTAACATTTATAAAGTGAGGTTATAACGGAAGGATGGTAATATGTTATGGCTGTTATTTGATGATATTCTTTCTTTTTTGTACAAGTCGAAGATATTGCCTTGGAATCTCTCTGAACCTAGTTATTTGTAAATGTATGTCATATTGAAGTGAAATCCATTATCTGAATATTAATGTTAATTTCCAGACTAAAGGTACATCAAGTTTTGGTAAACGTCGGAATAAGACACACACGCTGTGTCGTAGGTGTGGACGTTCATCCTATCATATACAGAAGTCAAAATGTGCCCAGTGCGGATATCCTAGCCGTAAATTGAGGAGCTGTAAGTATTTTTTTTTAAATATTGGATATTAACTCGAAATGTTTTGGGCTGATTTGACAAGTGCAATATTTTGACGTGCGTTTCAAGGGACCCTGTAATAAGTTAATCCTTTTAAAAGTTTGTTAAGTCCTGTGTAAAAGTCTGATAATAATAGATAACTGCAGCCAGCGGCCAGATAATAAGCTATGCGTACGATGTGCCGAATTTTTGATAGCGAGTCTTATTCTTTGTTTATAGGCCATTGCAAGCTACCTATCGCACTGTTTCTTGCACAGATGCATTCGGGGCACAGTTCGTCGTACCACTTGTTTGAACATAACAAAGCCGGGCTGAGTGGCTCAGATGGTTAAGGCGCTGGCCTTCTAACCCCAACTTGACAGGTTCGATCCTGGCTCAGTCCGGTGGTATTTGAAGGTGCTCAAATATGACAGCCTCGTGTCGGTAGATTTACTGGCACGTAAAATAACTCCTGCGGGACTAAATTCTGGCACCTCGGCGTCTCCAAAAACCTTTAAAGTAGTTAGTGGGACGTAAAGCAAATAACAGCTTTGTTCGTAGTACAGTCAGAAACGGTTGCCATCTATCAGACGCATGCGCACATTCAAATTCACGTTCGTAGTAGCGATCATCAGAGTTGCTGACTACTAATGTGTTGTTCATACAAACTTTTCAAACTGTTGGAAGCCATCAGCAAACCGTTGGAACAGTTTCTGTTCCTGGACGAAAACTCTTTCAGTCAGCGAGTCAGAATATGAGCGCGCATACCCGCTGCCATCTATGTTCGTTCCATAACTGACCTGAGAATTACTTCACGGCCGTGATTAGTTGCTGAAGTAACCTTACAAAATAAGTAAAATTTACCAAATTTGAAAATATAACCCACTTCTGTATTTATGTCTAAGTATAGCCTATATATTCAGACTTTAAACTAATACTATGTAGTCATTCACGTTGTTATCTTACCGTGTTTATCAATTTTAATACCTGGAGTTTCGAAAAAATCCTAATTAATTTCTGAAGCTTACAGAATACAAAACACGTTGGTTCAAAACAGCAGACCTTTCCAACCACTTCCGTTCGTAGTGGAAATTAGCTCGTCATATTTCAAACTAGTTGCCAACCACGCATGCGCATATGGACGATAAATCGAACTATCACGGATTCGTTCTGCGAACAAACCTAACATTAACTATTGAACATAAAGTGAAATCCGTGGACTGTGAAGTGTTACAAGATGTCTGCTGTAATTGGATTATTTCCAGTCTGTAGTCAGCATGGCATCTTTTCACTAGAACTCTGTCCATATTTCCTTTCTGTTTTGTCGCCTATCGTTCAGCACCTTTGTTACGTTATCGGTTGATGGCAGAAAACGCCTTATCTTGAGACCTTCAATAAGGAAGGTTTCAGTATACTCCGCATGGCCTTACTTCTAAATTGAAGTTTTGCAAAACAAATGAGCATCGCCAATCCTCTGTTGCCAGCGCGCTACGCCCGCGAGAACAGCTGATGCAATACGACCGCGGTAAACAGCCATATATAGTAAAATGTAGGCCTAATACCGTACTCAGAAAAACAAATACATATGGAATGAAAACAAATTCATAAAATCTACACTTACTAACAACATCTGACACTAATAAGAGAATATATTATTCAGAATAAAAGAGAATTAGGAAATAACACATCACTTACCGCCAATGGCTGGCACAGGAAGGAGGTTATGGCCTACAAAGGGAACACTCCACTGATCTCAGAGTCACTGGAACCCTCTAACAATGAATCATTGTCACTATCACCAGGTCCCAAAGATATTATTAAACTTTCGACGGAGTTCTCCAGTACATCTTCATTTTCCCACGCCTCACGTATTAATCTTTGTGCACTGCGCACAACTTTCCTCCAGTCATCGGCACTGACGTTCGCCACAGCTTCGGTTAACAGGTTTTCCACCTCTGGTACAGTAAAACGCTTATTTTTTGTTGCAACATAACCCTTAACCTGAGCCCAAATCTTCTCTATTGCATTGAAGTGGCAATGATAAGGTGGAAGTCGAATAACTTTATGTCCATGACGTCTTGCAATTTCGTCCACGACATACACAGGAAATTGTGGCTTGTTTTCTTTCACAAGCTGCAACAGTTCACCTTGCTTCATGTCGTCCCGCACAGGAATGTTGTGCCTCCTTAACCACTCAGCAAGAATCGACTTCTGTGCTGCCATTGTCGGAGCTTTGTCTTGAATTACGGAATGGTAGGGGGCATTGTCCATTATTATTGTACAATTTTCAGACAGGTTATTCATCAATGTGTATTCAAACCAGTTCTGAAAATTGACACCATTCATCTCCTCGTGGTAATCGCCAGTCTTCTTAGACCTCAGAACATATAAACAGTTAGGTACAAATCCGTTTGCGGTACCGGCATGTAGCACAATAATTCTTCCCCCCTTTCCAATGGACACTGCCATTGTACCTTCCGCAGAATCATCTGTCCAGCCTTTTCCTACGGTATGGTTTGCATTAATCCATGTTTCATCTAACCACACTCGAATCAAAATTTTCCTTCATAACGTCCCTTAAAAACCGGCAGCGCCACATCACAATATCACTTCTTTCCATTAACACTCGGCGACCGTTTAATTTCTTGTAACGGAATCCCAGTTCCTTTACCACAACATTCAGTGAATTCTTGCTTCCTTTAAATAGTTTGCTTTCCTTCAGAGACTCGCGTAGCTTCGCAAGAGTAGGGTGTTCTGATCTGCGGTAGTAGTCATAAATATGACGACGAATGGCATCTTTCTCGAAACTGTCCCAAGTTTGTCACTGGTTTGGCCCGATTCCTTTTCTTACCCGGTGTTTCAAACTTAGAGGATCCAGGAGATTGTTCCTTAGCGTGGTATTTCTCCTTTCCAATTGCCACTACTGTGTATTTACTCACTTTGGTAGCGTCGGCAGTTCTCTGTACAGCTTGTGCTAAAGGAAGCAATGTAGCACCGTTCTCCTTTTCTTTCTCAAAGTATTCGCGCACATTGGACACAATTTCACGAGCCTGGCTTCTCAAGGGCGTGCCTTGTCCCACACGTCTCGATTTCTTGCCACTTGTCTTTCCCGAACTACACTGAGACATGGTAAACACGACGAACTAAGTACACTGATACACGGACGTAAATAAAACTACAACTATTTAATAATTAAACCTATACTGTACTTATGCTATGCTAAACTGTAAACTACGCTATACTGTACTATACTAGAGAGATAAAACTTAGATGATAAAACACTAATTACTGGAGGAAAATGCAAATGGTCGCGAACCGTACCGAATACCATACACGTTGAACGAGATAGGTTAACCACGTGGTGAATGTAAATATCAGACTTGGCAACTAGGTTTCGAGATCGTGCTCTGCCGATATAAATGGCAGGTTGGGATTGGTTGGATGTCTATGCTTCGGTGCACAACCACCAGACAGAGCCAAAATCGGCCTAAACGTCAATTTAGAAGTAGAGCCGTGCGGAGTATAGTCATTTCAGTTAAACTTCCGTACCCGGTGTGCAAAATTGAGGTCGGTGAACCAACATGGTGTGACTCAGACGATGACACGAAACACTCGGCAGGATTGCCAACTTATGCATTCTTAGTGACAAGACCGTTGTGCTTCGATTGGTTAGGTTCGGGGAGTGACATCCATTGGTCTGGATTGGTTAGGTCTGGCTAATGACTAGACCATTGGCCTGGAGGCAATTTAAGGGGGTCTGGGGTAGCGTGCCTGCTTCTTACCCGGAGGCCCCGGGTTCAATTCCCGGCCAGGTCAGGGATTTTTACCTGCATCTGAGGGCTGGTTCCAGGTCCACTTAACCTACGTGATTACAATTGAAGAGCTATCTGACTGAGATTGCGGCCCCGGCCTAGAAAACCAAGAATAACGGCCGAGAGGATCCGTCATGCTGACCACACAACCCCTTGTAATCTGCAGGCCTTTGGGCTGAGCAGCGGTCACTTGGTAGGCCATGGGCCTTCAGGGCTCTTGCGTCGTGGGGTTTGGTTTTTTGGGGACGTAAGCCCCCAGGTTAGAGCCAAGAAGTGGCCCTTAGGCCTTTAGTATCCTGCGTGACACCACTATTGATCTGGATATGTTAGACAAAAATTACAAGAGGTGACAGTGAAATTGGTAGTTCTCTTACTTTTGGTTAATATGGCAGCCCTGTACTTGCACACGATGCAAGCTCTGTTGGGGACGATACGATGCTTGGCCGGCAAATGGGAACACGGCACGAACATTGGCTAGCCAATAGGAACACAGCACGTGCTGGCATTCAGCTGATTTACACAGCCTGTTTTAATTCTTCTGTATAAGTAAGAATATTTCTGGGGGCGGGATACTTACGGTATCGTTGCACGTCATTTTTATATGATTTTTATCATCCCGAAGTCTGCACACCGGGTACTGAAGCAGCAATGTCATTAAGATCATGACCAGAATTCTCCAGCACATCTGTGACTTCATACTTGCAGGGCCTGGCTGGGTAGTACGGGTGTTGGGTGGGGAGAAACTAAAAGTTTAGATTTATTTTACTAATTTAATTTTCTCTTATCTCTCCACTCTCCTGCCGCCTATTTCTACCTGTCTCTTCTCTTACATTTATTTATACCATATATATTTGCATCTTCCGTGAATTTAACCTCATAAAATCCTGGCAACAGGCCGATTTGAACCACTAATCTTGAAGTCTGTAACCTCTTAGCTTTACCACTTGGCTAACGTCACTTGATAAAGATTTAAAAATGAATGTATAGGATATATGGGTATGTAGTACATTACCATTAAGACAGATTGCATTGCGAACTAATTCGCATTTAGCCTGGGCGATGTCCCTATCGTATGCGACCGGAATGCAATCAGTGTAACTTTAACCCATTCCGCTACAATGACGGGTACAGCCGTCAAGAGTTCCACATTCATTAACATGCAGTGACGGGTACAACCATCCCCGTGTACTCAAGTCGGAAATACTTTTGACTACCGATTTCTTTCGATTGTGATGTTGTACTTTAGAATTACATTCCTAGATAGTTCTAGCATCTTTACATGCCAATGTTATTATTCGAAGGCTATGTTGTCAATGTTTATTTTGCTTCTAAAATTGGTCGTCTTGTTCATGAAATGAATGCTACCATGAAGCAAGATGTCGTGTAAACATCGCGAGGAGGAAGGGGAAAGAATTCTGCAATTTCCGCTTGATAGTGGTGATGAAGATATCTCAGAATTATCCGATAGTAGTTTTAGCAGTGATAGTGCGTCTGAGAACTGTGACTCTGCTCGTGAAAGTGATAGTGAGGATGAGGATAATTTCATACATAACCTCACCGCATCGAACCATTAAAAATGGAGTTTGGCCACTTAACTTTCCTAAAGGAAATGTGTCTGCAGTTGTTCAGGAGCTAAATACTGTAGTCAGGAGGCGTCTGGGTGATAATGCTACAGAATATGACGTGAGTTAGTTCCTTACTGACTCTTCGGGGGGGTGGGGGGGGATTTGCAAGGAAACCAATGCATATGCAAATAAAATTTTGGAAGAAGTCACCCTTCCTGATTATGCCACTATAGGAGGTCCGTCTCAAGGTAGCACACCAATGAGACTGCAGGGAAGGCACTGGGGTCACTTTCCTGAAACAGTTGCTCCTACAGCAAGTAAATCAGCCACATCAAGGAGATGTAAAGCCTGTTTTGAGCGTGGAATCCGGAAGGAATCTTGCTTTGAGTGTAACAAATGCAAAGTTGCCCTCCACGTGGATGGATGTTTCAATGTGTACCCTGCCTCAAAAGACTTCAGTTAAATGTAGTAAGTTAAACTCTAATCCAAAATGTTGTTAGTTTGATACAGTATGCTTTTGTAACCATTTTAGCATCCATAACACAAACAAACTCTCTTCCTTCTTCGTTTGGCATCGAACAAACATATGAATGATTCGTCTGGAGGTTCTCCATCCCTGCTTTAGAACATCTTTATTCTTTTCTTTTTATGTTCTTGAATTTGGGTTATGTTTATTTTTGAAGAAATTTGTAAGCAGTTACATGGTAACTATTTTGTACTGTTATTTCCAGACAACTGGAGTGTAAAGGCTCAGCGCAGGAAGACAACTGGTACTGGCAGAATGCGCACACTCAAGATTGTACGCCGGCGGTTCAGGTAGGTTTGTTCAGTGTTAATCTCAATGAAAATTAATGTGCTGCAATTATATTTCAAATGGTTTGCCTGGAAATCTCTATTTAACCTTGGTCAGATGTGCTTCCTAGTACTATCGTTGAAAATATACTTGAGAGGTTTTCAGAGGCCGTAGCTAATGTTCGAAAATTCTTAATGAAATATTTAAACTGAACTTCAAAAAATTTCAATATGGAAATTATATATGTTACTATTTTCTTCAAATGTTCATTATTTTTGGCCTGGTCGTGCCTATAGCATGAGTTGTGTTCTCAAATAATAATTGAGTCACTATCCGCTCAGGAATGTAATGTCAGATCAGAAAGCATTTCACTATCTCTAAGGCATTGATGGCATTCAAATCTATGAGAATCACCACCATTCTTATCTTCCTTGAGCCATATTGTTCTGAAGGTTCGTCACTGTCGGTATCATCAGGGCCTTCACTGTCTTGAAATTGGGCTTTACAGAAAACTTTGTGAATTTTTATTTTGAAATGCATTGCTATGAAGTGTAAGTATGTTTTGTAATAAGAACATATACAATAAAAATTTGATTGTGTGTACTATCTGCGCACTTTTTAGCGATAGATTTGTGTACGGGTTTGAGGAGTAAGAAGGGAACGCTTCCGGTTCTGTAAGTACTACCAACTGAGTGGAAATGAAATCTGGTATGAATCGATAATATGATCGATCGATATAAATTTTCTAAATCTTTGTTATTTTAAGCCAATAACTGTGTCACTCGCACATTATATAACATTTCTCGATGCGAATCTTATTCCTAGAGTGAATTCTATAGTTTGGCTTTGCTGTGTAAATAACAGTACTAGTACGTAAAGTGTACGCCAGACGTCGCACAGCGATGCATAAGCGATTCATAGTTTGTGTTTCAAAGATTGCCAGTACGAATCTCGAAGATTACCAAGGTTGACCGCTTCAGCTCTAGGGTGTAAATCTATCGCTAAAAAGTGCGCAGATAGTACCCATGTTTAGGAAGCAGTTGAAGCATATGACAGTGTTGTGAAGCATTACCAGAAGTAACAGCGAGAAGAGATCCTTCCTTTCTGCTAGCCAGGGACCCATCAGCCTACCCGTAGAAGTATTCTTACTTGTATAGATGAATTCTTTTGTTTTAAGTCGCACCGACACTGATAGGTCTTATGGCGGCGATAGGATATGAAAGGCCTAGAAGTGGGAAGCGGCCATGGCTTTAATTAAGGTACAAACCCAGCATTTGCCCGGTGTGGAAATGGGAAACCACGGAAAACCAACTTTAGGGCTGCTGACAATGGGGCTTGAATCCACTATCTCCCGGATGCAAGCTCACAGCCATGTACTCCTAACCGCACGGCCAACTCGCCCAGTATATAGATGAATTAAAACTGACTTGTGTAAATGTGCAAACTGTGACAATTTCCTGTATTGCTGTTGGTTGGCTTTGTCGAATGCAAGTTTTCAGTAACCTTAAAATTTACTGTCATTGTCAAAACTACTAATAGGATGGTTTGGTTACTTTTGTAACAAAATTACTGATAGTAACTAATTAGGCTCTGTTTGCCTCAAAGCTGTATATGTGATGAAAAACACAAAATGTGGCAATCAAATCCACCATTGCATTATCAATTGAACATTATTTTCTTATCTTCGGAAGAACTGACTGATCATCTACTGTGTGCGCTGCAGTTTTTGGGTATTATTGACTTTCAGTTTCTAGTTCTCTCCTGGGTTGGATTATTAATGAGGGACCTCCATTGTTGTTGGTCTCACCTCCACCCTTTTCTTGCTTCAAATATTGACTGTATGTCTCCAAGTATGCACTGGCCTTGCGTCTGGGAAGGTATGCTATTGGCACTGCCGCTGGCTCCAAGTAGCTTACGCAGTAGCCTCCACAGTAGCACTAGCCATGCGTCTTGGTAGGTGTGTTATTTACCAACTGATGAGCCCAACTTAGCACACTAGGGCAAAACGCTGGCAACCAGGAATGAGTTAGCTGGGAAATTTATAATGTCCAATAACGGACCAGCTATATCGGTATTATAAATTTACTCGTTTGGAACAAATTTTTCAGGTTCCCTATGGGAATCAACATCTGTATCATAGTGGTATGTTCCAAACTGTCAGTGGAGAGATGGGGTGGAATGACATTGGTAGATGAATAAGTTTGAGTGGTGTCTTTAGAAGTAGGAAAGATCACAATATGAAGATAAAGTTGGAATTCCAAGAGGACAAATTGGGACAAATATTCGTTTGTAGGAAGCGGAGTTAGGGATTGGAATAACTTGCCAAGGTGATTTGTGATAAAGATATGGCAGCGCGTAACTCAAATATTTTACTTTTGAGGGTTAACCAGTTTTTCCGGGCATGTCTTCAATTCTACTATGGACTACAAGCGATTTAGGTGCGGACAAAAGAAAAGGCGTGGGCGTTATGAGAGTTGCAGGAATGTTGGGGTCACTTAAGTCCCTGTGCCAAGGGAATTAATCGTTTTTGAGGAGGCCGGGAAAGTGTTTATGACAACCCCCATAGCTAAAGACTGGTGACCGCCGTCAGTGACGAAAACATTGAGAAGGTGAGGACATTAATCATGAACGATCGGCGATTAATTGTGTGCGTGATAGCGGATGAACTGCAGATTAATCGTTAATCCATGCGACAAATCGTTACCCAGAAGTTAAGGAAGAGGAAAACGTCTTCTTGTCTTGTGCCACATCACTTGACTGACGATCAGAAGCAGGCATGTTTAGGGGCTTTACGGTATTTTGTCGAAACGACAGATGCGACAACAAATTTCTTGAACTGTATTGTCACTGTGGATGAAACCTGGTCTCGGGTACGACCCTGAAACAAAATGGCAAAACAAGGTTTGGTGTTCTCCGGGATCCCCTTGCCGGAAAAAGGTCAGGGCTGAAAAGTCGCGCATCAAACTCACTTTGAAAGGAAATAGATTTGACGGTATTCCTGACATCCAACGAAACGCGACGAGGCTTTTGAACACCATGCCGAAGAAAGCCTTCTTGCAGTTTCCAGGACATATATCGCCGATCTCAGCAGTGCATAGTTATGGGAGGGGACTATTTCGAAGGACAATAAGGTCACTGTCGTGCATTGCTCATCTGTGTTGATAGTGCACCCTACTCACTGAACTTTGTCACAGGTTGTATAGTTGCCGAAATTTACGATCTGGCTCGTTTTATGAGAGGATACGCCAAAATTCACGATCTGACTCGTTTTCTGAGAGATTACGGCAAAGTTCCTCCCGTTTTTTCTTTCCAGCAATCGATTTCGTACTTCCCGGGCTAGGTCCAGGTATTCGAGCTGGTCAGTTGGGTCCCTAAATTTTTGCCATCTTTTCCTATAAGCATTTTTAACCCTCGGGACGTCGCGCCGTGGTCTTTTCGACCACTCGCATTCTTCCTTTGTTACTCTGTCTACAATTGTTGCAGGGCAGATTTCTCCCTCCACCATATCTACCCCGCAACCTTCCTCTAGTGTTTAAAGCCAAGTAGCACTCCCTAGTTGCTATTCTATTATCGCTGTGCATGTTTGTGAGTGCGCGTGCTTTCGAGCGCAGGCAACTACAGCCGTTTGTTGAATTTGGTTCTAACACTGGATGTGCCACTATTAGTATACATGAATTGTTTATTTACTTGTGTTGTGAGAGAAAATGGATTCTGAAGAAGTTGATAGGATAAACAAATTGATAGTGTGGAAAAGGAAGAGAAACGTAATGAAACATTACGAAAACTACAAGTTAGTCTAAGGAGTTTTTTTTTGCCAGTTGCTTTACGTCGCACCGACACAGATAGGTCTTATGGCGACTTTGCATTTGCCTGGTGTGAAAATGGGAAGCCACGGAAAACCATTTTCAGGGCTGCCGACAGTGGGATTCGAACCTACTATCTCCCGAATACTGGATACTGGCCGCACTTACGCGACTGCAGCTATCGAGCTCGGTGTTAGTCTAAGGAAGATGCTTTTTGATGACAATGTGAATGATACAGAAGAGGCATCTAATATTTTAGAAGACAACATTGATGATTTTCTTGAAGAAAGTGGTCACTACATGGATACCGAAGATTCTGCAGATACTGAAGATGAAAAATATGGATATATCAGAGAACAGGGTTCTACCGGAAGACAGAGCAGTACCTCAATGCACTGGAAAGGACAAGATAAACTAAGTGGGACATTCACTGTACTAGGTCTAAGGGACGAGCCAGAAGGCATAATATAGTATCGCACTTGGCTGGCCCGTTAAATTTAGTTCGTAATTTAACATATCCTATTGCATCAGTTATTCTTCCCAGATGATGTGCTAGACAAAATTATACGTTACACAAATCTGTGGATTGGAATGAGAGGAGAAAATTACCAGGCCTCTGGATGCCCCAGACACAAACCGTGCAGAGGTGAAGAGGCTCTACCTGGCAGAGCAAGATGGTATTGAGCTTTTTCGCAAAACTGTGAGTCTCGGAAGGTTTCAATTCCTGTTGACTGCTATGCGGTTTGATGATTTCACAAGCAAGATAGATCATCAGAAATCGGACAAATTCAGAGCTTTTCGGGAGGTGTGGAAGGAATTCGTCGAACATTGCAAATTGTATTATTCTTTGAGTGAATACGTCGCAATAGACGAAATGCTTGACGCCTTCCGTGGCAGGTGCCCTTTTCGTCAATGTATAGGAAATAAGTTGGTAAAATGTGCCGTAATGTAACCACGGACAATTGGCATACGTCAGTGCCATTAGCTGAGTTCTCTGGCCAACCACAGACTTACTCTGGTTGGAACGATACAGAAAAAATAAACGGGAAATACCTCCCGTCTTTCTTCAAACAAAAAAAACCAGACCGGAAGGGAGCAGCATGTTTGGCTTTGGAAATGTGTCCACGTCGTATGTTCCCAAGAAAAATAACGTAGTGTTGTTACCAACTATGCACAACAGTGATGTCATTGATGAGGAATCGGGTGAGGCAGAGAAACCTGAAATATTGACTTTTTATAACCTATCGAAAGGGGAAGTGGATGTCGTTGATAAACTGAAAGCATCTCGTACAGTATCATAAACGAGCAGACGATGGACTCTGACGTTTTACACTCCTCAACGTAGTTTTCATCAAGTTTCGCAATACTACAAAACAAAGTTGACATAAACCGTCGTTCATTTTTTAAGACACTGGCAACTGAGCTATGCCACGAGCACTTGCATTACCGCTTATCTCTTGAAAATATTCCCCGACAAATTAAGCAGAGACTATGGGATATTATTGAGACAGGAAGAGATGAAGAAAGGCCCGAGGGGAACAATCAAAACTCTGGGAGATATGCCTTCTGTGAAAGAACAAGAAACAGAAAGACAGAGACTTCATGTGTTACCTGCTCTCTGTATATATGCTGGGAGCACACTGTCTCCACCTGTCAAGCCTGCAGTATGAGGACAGAAGATGAAGAAAATGAATATAACAGTTTTATTATCTAACCATTTTACTAATAAATGGTGTATAACATTTATACAAGGTTTATACACCGTTTATGTGAAATTCGTTGCTAATAAACCGCATATAAGCCTCTTGTGTTTACATCTGTTATAGTTATTCAGTGAATTGCTTATACAGACCAGAACCCTTGTATAAGCGCTGTATAGCAGCGAGTAGTGGAAAAAGAAACGAGTGAGCAGTTTATTTTCGTGGTATTTATTGTCTACAGTAATATAATCATGGTGAAATATTCCACTTATCCATATAATATTGAACACAGTTGAAAGAATGGATGATCCTCACGGTATTTTAAACATAGAAGACATACACCATTCAGAGGTTATGGAGGTTAGAAATCTTCGTAAAGTAAAACACTAAAAAAGACGGAATGGCAATGAATGACTATAAAAGAAATGATGGTTGGGCGTATTTTTGTGTAATAATGTGTTACTGCTTAATAGACTTTTGAAATTGTGATTTTATTATACATTATCTGCCTCTACAAAGATCTTTATCAAATTTGAGTACCTTAAAAAGGGACATATTCCTCAACATTAAAAAAATGGTATAACTTGAAAACCGTACGAAATATGATTTCCATACTTTGTAGTTGAATACGCAGAAATATGGTGTATAAATGCCTAATAGAAACTTTTTGATCAAACCTTTCTTTTAAGCTACAAAACACTTTTTCCTTTCTCCTGAAAAGTAGGATTTTGGAATGTGTACCGTACCCTTTTCAACTCACCGATTCAATTACAATTGCTTACGTTTTCCGAAATATCCCAGATAGGAGCTTTTGATCTTTTCTTAAGCTTTTCCATTTCTTTTGTGGCGTTCATTACACAAGCAAGCTGAAGAAATTTTGATATCAATATAAGCCCATTTCCAGCTGTCTCGCGGAATGACAATGAATAACGATCAAAGAAATGATGGTTGGGCGTATTTTTGTGTAATAATGTGTTACTGCTTAACCCCTCAGCGTCGCAGCCATTTAAATAGCTTCCTACTCCGCGGCCGGATGAGATTTCAACTACGCGCGACTGAAATGCATCGATTCACTTAAAGCGTTACTACAAGTATAAGAGTAGCCCGATTTTCACGAAATTTGGAATTCCTTATGACAGAACTATGTATATACAGATAATTACATAATTGTTCCACATTTCCTTAGTAATTTAGTTCCGTGTGATAGAGTTCGAAGCACTCTTTGAGACAGGGACTCAAGTCATACTCCTGGCAGCAGTACACTGACGTCTTCTTTTCGCCGTGTTTTGAACACAGGATACAGTGTCTCTGAGGTTTGGATTTCCAACTCTTGGGTGCTAATTTCATGATAAAATGTCTTTCCTGCAACCTTGGAACTGTATTATCTGATGCGCGCCGGCCTTGAATATTTCGTTCCTCTCCCTCCCGAGCGTATTTTGTAAACAAACCTTTCACCAGCTGAACCCGATAAGGTAATTGCTCAATATTTGTCTCTGTGAGTATCATTAGAGAATTTAGCAATCAGAATTCACCGTTGAAAACTTCTCTTTGACCTGTATAATTATCTATAGTCTCTTACACGAAATTTCCAAGTACTGTTTCCTCCTCATCGTCACTCTCATCATTTACCGCTGCTACCTCATCTATTTCATTATCACTGCTGCTTATACTGTCACTACTACTTCCGATTAAACTTTTATCTGAATTATACAATATTTCAAGCACGTTACTGTCAGTCATACCTCGGCTGAGCGCGGCGCGTCACACGGACTGGTGAAGCTGCTGCGAGACCGAAAGCAACAGGACGAAACTGAATGAGGGGAATAACATTTATGACGAAACAAATCAACTCGATACATATTTCAGATAAAAGATCGAGACAACGTCTTTCAAACGAGATATATACCATGAACAACTGGTTCTCGTATCGTATGACAGAAAGCAGCACTAACTGTTGCCTACACAGAGCGCTCGTGGAGAGTTACGAAAATATTACAAGCTGAGAAATAAAGACAAATATAAATAAACTGCACTCCCAATGTACAAATAGAGCAAAGAACATCACACGAAAAGACAAACTTCTCAGATCATCATTTCTTTATTTTATTCTGTGGGAACGAACGAAGCAAACAGACTTTAAAAAAAGCAAGAGATTAGTGCTCAGACTTATTTGACAAATAATTATCCTTGCAAAAACAACTACATTATAAAGATTTTTCAATTCTTATTTACAACACTGATAAACCCGAAAATGTCTTCTTGGAAACAAAACAATTTGCATATCAATAACTCCAAAACTCTTCGAGCTAAAGCCGTAAATGTGAAACCATGTATGGGTCTATACCACGTATAGAGGTCGGCGGCTACGGAAGAAAAGAGGGTCTATACCACGTATAGAGGTCGGCGCTGAGGGGTTAATAAGACTTTGAAATTGCAAGTTTATTATACATTTTCTGCCTCTACAAAGATCTTTATCAAATTTGAGTACCCTAAAAATGGGCATATTCCTCGACATAAAAAATGGTATAACTTGAAAACCGTACGAAATAAGATTTCCATACTTAGTAGTTGAATATGCAGAAATATCATGTATAAATGCCTAATAAAAACTTTTTTGGTCAAACCTTTCTTTTAACTACACAACAGGTATTCCTTTCTCCTGAAAAGTAAGGATTTTGGAATGTGTACACTTTTCAACTCGCCAATTCAATTACAGTTGCCTAAGTTTTCCGTTCTATCCCAGTTAGGAGCTATTGATCTTAAGCTTTTCCATTTATTTTTTGGCGTTCATTGCACAAGCAATCTGAAGAAATGTTGATATCAATATAAGCCAATTTCCAGCTGTCTCACTTTGTGTTGCCACTGCCTTTTCGATATGCCGTGCTACTGCGCGACTTTCCGGAAAGTTTTGCTTGTAGATAACCAGCAGAAGCGATCATAAAGGCGGTGAAGGTGCGAAAAACACCAGTGAACTGCAGGAAGAGATTCCTACGCCGTGGAAGGAATGTATACATGCTGTATAGTAATACAATGCGTATACCACGTTTATTAGTAAGAAAAATATAAAACACTTATACAGGGTTTATTCACTGTATAACTATAAAAGTGTTTAACAACTGTATAAGGACTTTTTATTAGTAAGACGGTAAGGATGCAGTCAGCTCACCAATATAATGAAGAATGATAAATTGTCTTTAGTGAACAGTAAATTGCTGTTAGCCTTCTATCTATGTAGCCTTCCTTTTGCCATTGGACTGTATACCTTATTTATATTGCTGTAACTTTGTTTTGTACATATTTTTACTGATACTTATAAATTACTCGTACATAGTACTATACTGTTGTTTTTTTTTTTTTTTTTTTTTACCAGTTTCCTTTCATGAATTCTGTGAATCTATTTTCTTCCCACTTCACTATTTTTGTGTGTTGAGTAGAACGTAACATTAGTTATCATATTACATACCTGCCAAGTATTCCGTCTTTTCCGTAAAATGTACGGATTTTGAGTGTGTTTTACGGTTGTACGGATGAACAACGTTATTGTACGGATTTTGAATATCCACGCTTGGTTTCGCTTTCTGTGGTCAGATCGGATATGTTTCACTTTCGATAGTAGCTGGTAATACGAGATGCAGTGTTTGGAATTTGACTGGCAAATGTATCGATTATCACCTGCTTTTGTCACCTGTTCGACCTCAACTGCTATCGTATTTCATTCACTGAGACGTTCCCAAACAAGTAGCAGGCTGTGATTTTCAAGAAAAGAAATCCGTGAATTTATATATATAAAACAACTTTAGTAACTGCGTCGTGCTTTGTAGTAGCTAAAAGGCTTCGTTTGTGTGTGGGTGTGAGTAACATTGGCGGTAGTTCTGAAACTCGTGGAATTGTGTGACAAATTTGTAAGCGATTTAGTATATTGGTGTTAGTAATGAGTTTGGCTAAGAAACAGTATTATCAGTCTTTTAGGGAGGCATATTCTGCTTAATTTCCTTGTGTTAGAAGATCACGGAAAGTGTTTCCAGTGTTAAGTGGAAACAGATGAGCGCTTGTCAAGATGTAACTTTGTGTATGTATTTAATTTCAGGGGTGATCATAACATATATTTGACTTGTATTAGTATTGTTAATAATCTCCCATCCCCTTCCCCCCCTTGCCATCCTTTTTCATTATGTCTCAAGACTTTTCGATGCATGCACGCGGTGTTAATTTTTCCGCTTTAGGATCTTCCGGATTTCTCTTTCTGAAAGTTGGCAGGCATGATATTATGTTAATGCACTATTTAAATGTAAATAAATAATATTTGTATTATTATTATTAATGATGAAAATAGAGAGTAAACAAAAATTATAGCAACATAACAATAATAAATAGCAAATAGATATAAAAAACGATAGGGAATTATTGCACGGTCTTTTCCACCGCACGTAACTGACGTTACACTGCCTCGCACAACGTCCTGAGGGTTAATATGGATCACATCCTTGAGGCCTGGTGTGGTGTCGTCTTGGATACCTTGGCGGTACTGAACCGGCGGCCGAACTGCATTCGTAGTCATTACCCAGCCAGGACCCGTTTCCAGCATGATCCGCACATTTTGATGACAGTCTAGAACATTATTATTGAATTATTGATATTAGTTGAATTTAGGTTATTATTATTATTATTATTATTATTATTATTGATGATGATCTGGTCCCCGCAGCAAGATGCAAGACCGCTACTTGGCGGTAAATTATATCCGCTGCCTATGTGATTGCTGACAATGTGACCAGCACCATTGTCGCGCGTAGGCAAGTGCATGGGATTTCTGGCGATACAAATGATATACTTCCGTGCATTATTAACTTTTAAGTTCTCCAAAGGAAAAGATGGCTCTTGAAAACGAACCCGGGAAAGATTAAAAATGATTGGTTTTTTATCAGAATCAAGTACAATATAGACAGTAAAATCACCGGGCGAGTTGGCCGTGCAGTTAGGAGCGCACGGCTGTGAGCTTGTATCCAGGAGATAGTGGGTTCGAATATCACTGTCGGCAGCCCTGAAGATGGTTTTTCGTGGGCTCCCATTTTCACACCAGGCAAATGCTGGGGCTGTACCGTAATTAAGGCCACGGACACTTCCTTCCAATTCCTAGGCCTTTCCTACCCCATCGTTGCCATAAGACCTATGTGTGTCAGTGCGACGTAAAACCACTAGCAAAAATAAAAACCACAGTGAAATCAATTGGTCTCAATTCCTTTTTCACCCCACTGCCGTCAAGTTGATTAACCCCCCCCCCCCCCCCCCCCAAAAGTGTTTTTCTTTATCCAAATACCAATGTTCACGTCTGTTACTTTCAGCTTTCTTTCTTTCTTTTTTTTTTTTTTTTTGCTAGGGGCTTTACGTCGCACCGACACAGATAGGGCTTGTGGCGACGATGGGATAGGAAAGGCCTAGGAGTTGGAAGGAAGCGGCCGTGGCCTTAAGGTACAGCCCCAGCATTTGCCTGGTGTGAAAATGGGAAACCACGAAAAACCATTTTCAGGGCTGCCGATAGTGGGATTCGATCCTACTATCTCCCGGATGCAAGCTCACAGCCGCACGGCCAACTCGCCCAGTGCTTTCAGCTTTGAGATACAGTATAAGTATCCCCATAAGAGGAATTCACTTTTTCCCTTCCTTTCACTTCATTTCATTTTCCGGGTAAAAGTAGTTGTTTATTTATTGGTAAAGCATCTTTTCTAAATACCAATTATCACAACTCTACATCTTCAGATTTTGAGGTATGTGTCCTCATAAAAGGAGTTCAACTCCTTTTCAACCCCACGAGATGATTTTCCACCCAAAATGCTTTTTTCTTTGTTTTTGAAGGTGATCAAATGCCAATTTTCACGTCTGTAACATCTTCAGGTTTTGAGATATCAGTATCCTAATAAGAGGAATTCAACCCCATTTTCAGTCATTTTTACCCCCCACCCAAGTGGTTTTTCCAAAAAACTAAAAAAATACAAGTTTGTTTCTTTTTAAGAGAGATTAAAAATATCACTTTTCACTTCTATAACACGTAAAGTTATTGAGATGTACTGTAGACATGCTCATTTTAAAATTTCACCCCCTTTTTAGTTCCCCTTAAGTGGAGTTTTCGAAAACAAATCGCCTACGTTTCTTTACTTTTACAGGAGATTCCAAATACCAATTTTTACGACTGTAACATTTTATGTTTCTGAGATATACTGTAGATATTGTCTTTCTAAAAATTCGCCCCATCTGTCACTCCTGTTTAACCCCCATTAATAGGATTTTCCAAAAACAAAAAAAATGTGTATTTTTAAAGGAGATTCCAAATACAAATTTTCAGGTCTGTGATATCTTCAGTTTCTGAGATATAAGTAACCTCATTAACCCCTCAGCGCCGACCTCTATACGTGGTATAGACCCATACATGGTTTCACCTTTACGGCTATAGCGTGAAGAGTTTTGGAGTTACTGATATGCAAATTATTTTGTTTCCAAGAAGACATTTTCGGCTTTATCGGTGTTGTAAATAAGAAGTGAAAAATCGTTATAATGTAGTTGTTTTTGCAAGGATAATTATTTGTCAAATAAGTCTGAGCACTAATCTCTTGTTTTTTTTAAAGTCCGTTTGCTTCATTTTTCCCCACTGAACAAAATAAAGAAATGATGATCTGAGAAGTTTGTCTTTTCGTGTGATGTTCTTTGCTCTATTTGTACATTGGGAGTGCGATTTATTTATTATATTTTTCTTTATTTTTCAGCTTGTAATATTTTCGTAATTCTCCACGAGCGCTCTGTGTAGGCGTCAGATAGTGCTGCTTTCTGTCATATGATATGAGAACCAGTTGTTCATGGTATATATCTCGTTTGAAAGACGTTGTCTCGACCTTTTATCTGAAATATGTATCGAGTTGGTTTGTTTCGTCATAAATGTTATTCCCCTCATTCAGTTTCGTCCTGTTGCTTTCGGTCTCACTGCAGCTTCATCAGTCCGTGTGACGCACGGCGCTCAGCTGTGGTATGACTGACAGTAACGTGCTTGAAATATTGTATAATTCAGATGAAAGTTTAGTCGGAAGTAGTATTGATAGTATAAGCAGCAGTGATAATGAAATAGATGATGTACCAGTGGTAAATGATGAGAGTGACGATGAGGAGGAAACAGTACTTGAAAATTTCGTGTAAGAGACTATAGATAATTATACAGGTCAAACAGAAGTTTTCAACGGTGAATACTGATTGCTAAATTCTCTAATAATACTCACACAGGTCACAGAGACAAATATTGAGCAATTACCTTATCGGGTTCAGCTGGTGAAAGGTTTGTTTACAAAATACGCTCGCTCGGGAGGGGAACGAAATATTTATGGCCGGCGCGCATCAGATAATACAGTTCCAAGGTTGCAGGAAAGATATTTTATAAGGAAATTGCACTCAAGAGTTGGAAATCCAAACCTCAGAGACATTGTATCCTGTGTTCAAAACACGGCGAAAAGAAGACGTCAGTGTACTGCTGCCAGGAGTGTGACTTGAGTCCCTGTCTCAAAGAGTGCTTCGAACTCTATCACACGGAACTAAATTACTAAGGAAATGTGAAACAATTATATAATTATCTGCATGTGCATAGTTCTGTCATAAGGAATTCCAAATTTCGTGAAAATCGGGCTACTCTTATACTTGCAGTAACGCTTTAAGTGAATCGATGTATTTCAGTCGCGCGTACTTGAAATCTCATCCGGCCACGGGGTAGGAAGCTATTTAAATGGCTGCGACGCTGAGGGGTTAAAGGCATTCAACCCCTTTTTCACACTTTTCACCCCTCCTAGTGAGATTTTCCAAAAACAAGAAATACATGTTTTTTAAAAATTTTTTTTATATAAAGGAAATGCTAAATACCAATTTTTACATCTCTAAACTTTTAAACTTTTGAGATATAGATTCACTCATTTTAAAAATTCACCCTCCTTTTCACCCCCTTAGCGACGGAATATCTAAAGATCCTCCCTTAGCGAGCACCTACATTGTAATATAAATATATCCTCAAAATTTAATTTCTTTATGTCCAGTAGTTTTTGGGTCGGCGATGACGAATGCGTCTGTCATTCAGTCAGGACATGTTCTTTTATATATATAGATTTGAGTGCGTGTGTATTGATTACCACTATAAGTCCGCAGTAAAAATCCTTCCTTTCAGCTCTGCAAGAAATGCCTCAAAGGAGTTGATATAGCGTATGAGGTGGAAAGTGTACCTAAGGACATAGGTACTCCTAGTAAATTTAGTAATCATAGTGAGAAGGTGTTTTCTGTAGAGATCCATAATGCTGAAGAGCAAGAAAGGATCTTTTTTACTGCATCCTTCGTAAGAATGGCAATCTGTATCTAACATATGAATTCATATGTTATTCTCAGTTCAGTACGGACCAACAACATGAAATTCATAACCCTTGAATCTGTATCTAATCGCTCATCTGCTGGAATAAGTCTATATAATTACTACTACAGTTATGAGTAGGGCTCGGATGTTTAGGAAAAGTCATATTTTTTCTTTTTCTGTATTTTCTTGCCTGGTTGGATTTTGGTTCAAATTAGGTGATTATAGTCACAATTAAGTGACTTTTATTTGTCATATAAATGCATATTTTGCCTATTTGTTGCCTTAAGGTCATATTTTCAGTTATTTTCATAGAAACGTATTTTGGCGGTTTGACGACAGCTGTAGCTGAACAAAATCATCTTTGACTTACCGAGTGCGAACTAGTGTTCACAAAACTGCTTCTCAGTATCACATCTGCAGTTAATACAAGTGGAATACCCTTTGTATAGAGTGAAGGTCATAGACCTCACTGCACCTTTTACCCCACCCGCTGTACTCGGCAACTCGGTCTCCCATATAGAGACAGAAATAATCGTGAAAAACCCATCCCAGCAGTGAGCTAATTACTTCTGGCAATCACTCACTTGTCTTTGTTCAGATATTAGAACCTCAACCTCCTTCCAGTTACTACTGAACTTGTAGCATTTGTGAAATCATGAGTTTTTGTTTTGTTTCAAATTAGTATATAAAACATTTTAGCCTTAGGCGCAGGTTGGAATACACATTTTTCTACCACAATGTATTGAAAGACATCTGCTTAATTTGCTTCATGGGCCAATTATCTAGATGTTAGCCCCCTTTAAACAACAATCATCATCATCAGTTCGCATCGTGGTGCTCAATTTAAATTTTAACGCATTTGAATAATATTAATGGAATCTGGGCTTAAACGTTCCAATTTTTTTTAAAAGTAAATTGATTTCTATTTTTCTCGTACTTCAAACCACGAATGCAGGATGCAAACATGTCTTGACTTTTAAAATGTTGTGTGATCTGATTATCTTAACGAACATAGTGCTTTATAGGTATGCATTCACAAATGTTTAAGTGAATCAAGTGCAATCGACTGTGAATAACTGCTAAACATATATACTGTATTCAGAAAATCGATATGAAAATAATAATATTATAATAATAATAATAATGAATTAACAAATATGCATCAAAGGCCTTGCCGTTTCGATTTATAATTTATTTTAAAATGGCGATATTTAGATGAATTGTTTTCGGTTCATATTTTGTAATTTTTGTCATATTTCGTCACTTTCAAGGTCCTATTTCATCAATTTTTAGGTCATATTTGCTTGCTTATTTGGGTTATTTTTAGGTCTTAAACATCCGAGCCCTAGTTATGAGTAATGTAGCTGATACTGTTACTTCTATGTTTACCACTAAATGTGGGTCAAATATAAACAGGAATTATTTTTTAATATTTATTGCATCAACCAAAAAATGTTCATATGGAGATCACTTTATAGTGTCCTGCCATCAATACACATTTCCAACATCGGATAGGTAAGTTTTTAACTCTTACCGCTCGTATGTCGGGTGAGGCCCGACATATTTTATTGCTCACCGCTCGTCTGCTGTCTCTTAGCCAACAAAATACGCGATGCTATACTGTACTGCCATCTTCTGATTCAGCGTGGAACTTCGTAAAATCCTGATACTATTTGACATTCAGTCGAAAATCTATTATTTAGATGGCAGTGTAGCCGTCTGGTGTGTCCTGCGCAAAGGCTCGAGCGATAGTAAACAAACATGGCTGAGCGCATTATGACAGATGATGAAATTAGGCAAGTTTTTTAAGATCTTAGTGATATATCTGAGTCGGAAGAGAGTGAATTGGATGTAGTATGCAATAGAGGTAATGACACAAACAGCGATAGCAGTACCAGTAATGAAAATAATGATGACAAGGAAATTGGAACACATGTAGCTGATGCTGATGGCTGGTGCAATTATAAATCAACAGATCCCGATTTCAAGAAATTGCCGTTTACAGTGGTTTCAGGCTACAAACCACCACAAGGTATGAAACCGGAGAACGAATTACACTTTTTTCAATTGCTTTTTACCGATAATTTTTTTCGGTGAAATAACTAATGAAACAAATTGGTATGCTAAAAGTAAAATGGATAAAATAGGTCCTCTTAGTCCCAGGTCTATCTGGAAAAAGTGGGCTAATATCACTGAAAGAAATGAAAACATTTAGTAGTTATTTTGAATATGGCCATGTATCCTAGACCTGAACTGCAGGATTATTTTTCGGAAGACTGGCTGGACAAATGTTCGTTTTACAAGGATGTTTTAAGTCGTGAACGTTTCTTGCAAATTTTTTGGATGCTACATGTTTGTCCACCAGCTGTTCGTGTTCCCGTAGGGGTGGGAGCGAGAGGTTCAAAAATTCAGAATGTTGTTTAATATCCAGAGAGTATTTTGTACCAGGGCAGAATGTGTGCGTAGATCAGAGTACTGTTGGTTTCAAAGGTAGGATAGTGTTCAAATGCTATAACCCACAGAAGCCCACTAAATGGGGTCTTAGAATATTTGTGTTAGCAGATTCTACAACAGGATACATTGTTGCAATAGAACCTTACTTTGGAGCACCTACAACTGCCTCCTTGCCTCATCCCGACTTGCCATTCTCTGCCAGAATAGTTCTCCATTTGTGTGAAAAGCTGCAGAACTCCACCAATGGGGCACGTGGCTATCATGTGTTTACTGATAGGTAATATACAGGCTGAGTTGGCAAAGGAACTGTTGGGACCTTGAGTATCATATTACAGGGACAATCAAGCTGAAACGAAAAGGATTGCCGTGTAGTGTAAGAAGAGCAGGTGGCATGAAACTGAAAAAACACACCATCGTAGCTTTTAAGGAAGATGATGAAATGATGACTTTGCTGTGGAAAGATAAGAGGTTGGTGGTAATGTTTAGTACCTGGTGTAATGTACCAACACAAAATGTGCAAAGAAAAGTGAATTGAAATATCATCAAGGAAGTGGAAAAACCAAAAGTGATGCGATTATAATCAGTATATGGGTTGTGTAGACAAACACGACCATTACACATCTACATATTCATTCACGCGGAAAACGGTCAAATGGTGGTGAAAGATGTTTTTCTGGCTGCTGGAAGTGTATTTGGTGAATAGTTTTCTGTTATACAATGAACAAAGAATCAAAGAAGGGAAAGTCAAAATCAGCCACAAGCAGTACAGGAAGAACCTCATCAAGCAGCTGGTGACTGATGTGAGAAATACTGCTTCACGAAAACATGGTCGTCCGTCAACTGCGGATTGTGAAGAACGCCTCAATGTACATTCTCATTTTATCTTTGCAAGTGAAAACAGCAATTAATTCTAAAGATTGTGCAGTGTGTTCTGATAGGAAAGTGAAGGGTGGCAGGCGAGAGACTGTGTTCTACTGCAACACGTGTACACGCAAACCTGGCTTACACCCTGGAAAATGTTTCCAGATGTATCATACACAGCCATTGTATCATTAGGTGATATGTTATATTATCGTCTTGCTCTTATATGTTATTGCTACCCTTCCTAACTAGTAATGTACAAAAAGTGAACATTTTTATATAACTTTGTGATAAACACTGCAAGCTTTTATTTTTATGACTGTTGACCTTGCTGTTTTTGTTCTAAAAAGTACATTGATCTATGCCGAAAAGTGTATTCAATGATGACTGACTGTTAACTGTGTTCTTATTCTATGTTTACAGGGCATTAGTTGAATTTGATAATTATACTTTTCTTTTAATTAAATGATAGTAGTAGTAATAATAATAATGTAAAAAATAGTTTCATTTGTACATATTGCACCTATTTTCCCCACTTTAGCTTCTTGTAAATGTTTATAGGCCTAACCACATCAATTAAAACAGCTGCTATCTCTAAAATCATGAAAGATGAATATAGATCATATGAGATAGTAATTCACATTTTAAATATGAGTATTAGAGACAACAGAGATTTTTAATTCGAGGGGTAAGGGTTAATGCCGACATCATCATCTTATATATAGAGAGATTTGAGATTGTATATATCGATTACCCCTCTAAAGAAGTCCGCAGTAAAAATCCTTCCTTTTCATCTCTGTAAGAAATGCCTCAAAGGTACTGATATAGCGTATGAGGTGGAAAGTATACCTGATAGAAAAGGGACGTGTGCGGAGCCAGTTACGTACAAACTCTTCTACACTTGCTTCATCGAACCGCTGTCCTCCTAGGTCTTGTTTAGGTGTTCCAAACAAATGGTCGTCACAGGGCAATAAATATGGAATGTACGGGGGTGTTCCAGAGGTGTCCAGTGAATTTCCTTCAGTTCTTCCTGCGTTTGAGTGGCAGTATGCGGCCTTGCATTGTCATGGAGAAGAATGGCGTTTAGGATCGGTTGCCGGCGTCGCTTGTTGCAATACACAGATTTTGCTTCATCCAAAAGGCGACAGTAGTAGGCTGTATTAATTGTCCTTTGTTCATGAAGAAAATCCACCAGCAACCCGGAGTGCCAGAAAACTGTTCCATGCACTTTTTAGCAGATGGGCATGTTTTGGCCTGCTTTGTCTCTTCGCCACCACTCCATGCTTGCTTTCTTTGACTCTGGGATGTGATAATGCACCCAAGTTTCATCGCAAGTCACAATACAATGCAAGAAATCCTCTCCCTGCTCATAGCGATACCGGTGTGTCTGACAAACTTCCTGGTGTAAAGTTTCTTGTTCCTGGTTGAGGAACAAGGAACCCACCCACCTGGCAAACAATTTTCTGAAATGGAGTTCATCTCGGATGATGGTTTTAGCACTTCCGTAACTTATTCCTATGACTAAATCAATTTGCAAAATTTTTATTTGCCGATCTTCACCAATAATGTTACATTGTTTGCAGTGATGCTCATCTGCGATCTCCTTTCATGAGGTTAATTTTCCACAGCTTCTCTTCCTGCCACAAATTTTTCAGCCCTCTCATACATTCGGTCTGCAAAAGTGTTTTCTTCCCCAAACTGTGTGCGGAGCTGCCTCAAAATTTCAGTAGGTTTGGTGCCCTCTTTTGCGATAAATTTGATAATGATGCATTGCGCAACAGACCTGTGCCCTGTGGTCACTTTTGTACTGAAGCAGTCCAGCTCTACACCGTCGTTTGCGCACGCAAAACCCTTCTCCAGACACCCCACCAACATCCTGGCAAAGCACCATCTCAGAATTATTACCAACGGCAGCGGTACATTCAAATTTACATTTATATTTAATCCGCCTGCGTAATAATAATAATAATAATAATAATGGTGCATGGGCTCAGGAGAGGTCTGGTGCAAGACTTTTGAGTTGATCCCTGTGAGGATAGGACCCTATCTAAGACAAATTCTTACGATGAAGACTACACAAACACCCGGCCCCCAAGGCAGAGCAAATGCAAGTTAAAACTCCAACCTGGCCAGGAATTGAACCTGGAATCCCTTGGACTGACCCTTTATCCATGGAACCGGACATCACGGTCAACGAACTTTACTCATTTTCAGGCTTGCAATTCATTTTTGGATACCATCATATCAAAGTAGTTCGTCATTCATATGCACCTTGAGTTTCTTGTGTGATAACAAAGTATTTAAACATTTATACACAAATTCATCATCTGATGTACCACATGGGTCACAAGCTCTGCATATTTTTAAAAAAACTATTCTGTATTTAACAAAATAATATCGGATATGTAGAAGAGTTTATTTCCTGGAGCTCCAGCCCGGATGTCAACGTGGCATGGTGCGTATTTGCCTACAGAAACTGATATTTGCGATTAATTTTATGCAGACCGTTTACCCGAGTGACAGTGAATTGAATATTTCCAATGATTAATGGCTGATATTAAACAGAGTAACCGTAAAGAGAAATCCTTACGTACTTTCGTACAATAAGTATACGAAGAGCACAAACAGGGCATTCCTACTAGAATTCATTTTTTTATATCATCATAGCAAAATAGTTTGTCATTCATATGCACCTTGTGTGATTAAAACATTTATATCACACTATACAGACTACTAAGCAACTTACTAAGTACATGTTACAAGGTTGAGGTCAATATCTTGAATACCTTTTGAGTTACAGTAGTTTGAGAACAGCATTTTAATTTCTTTCTTGGAAGTTTAAACTATACCGTCCACACAGCATAGCAGCCTCTGTTTGGGGCCTGTTCTCAATGTGTTAAATAAATGCAAAATAGAGGAATCTTGATACTTTCAACTTTTCATCCCCTTGATCCTTACTTTCCAACTAGCACAGGTTTCACTGAGGTCGTCGACCAAGCTCGCCAGTTACTTCCACTTGAAATTAGTATTCAGCATTTTTCATCTTTATAAACTGTTATTTAATCTACTTCTTCATTTTTTTAATACTCTTTTTTTGTGTTTCAGGAATGGCTTCCGTGAAGGTGGTAAGATTTCTCCTCGAAAGGTTGCTGGATCATAAGGCAACAGAAATCATGGGCTAAAATAAAAAAACTTGTACCTTAAGTTTTGTTTAATAAAAATATTATTTGGACTTAAGTCTGAAATAGTTGCACCATATGCACCTTTCCCCCCCCCCCCTTCCCCTCTTGTATTTGAATTTTAGAGAGATATATTATGCCACCTACAGTATTTTATAAGGGGCAGTCAAATAATAACAGAACACCCTGCATAACATTCATTCCGCGCAAAAGGTGGCAACACCTATTATGTATCGATGAGCCCACCCTAGCACACGAGGGCGAAACGCTGGCAACCAAGAATGAGCTAGCTGGAAAATTTATAATGTCCAATAACGGACCATTTATATTGGTATTACTGCCATTGCTGTCGTAGAACTGCATAGTGAAAACCCACAGGTGCACGTAGTTGTTGGGTATGTCTTTGTTGGTGCATGGACTGGCCTAGTATGTTCGTCCAGCTGTAGAATTGGAGGCAAACGAAGAGCAGAGAAGTATGGTTTGTTTTGTGATGGTTGAGGGTGCTGGAGTACGCGAAACTTGTTGCATGACTGGTGAGTATGGCGAATGGAAATTCTAAGTTCCCATGGAGGGAATTAGATATTTTTCCACCAATAGAGTATGGCAAACACCGCATGTCCATGATGAGTGTGCACGAGGGGCATGGGAGACTGTAGGGCGCACATCAATGGAAAACAATGCGCGCCTGGGACAGGCCCATCGAGCTACAGAGGTGCCAGCTAATGTGGATTATCCGAAGTTATTAGGATTTCATCTCACGAATACGGTCAAAGGGGAAATTATTACGGGAAAGCTGATATCACGAAAAAATAATTTTCTACAGAAAAATGAAAAGGAGGAAAACTGCTCAATCCTTTCGAGCCTGTCTTCTAAATCGTCCTCGTTTCAATGCTTGTGAGTTGGCAACGATACTTATTCGATCGTGACTTCCTTTTATTACCACAAGCGTTGTAAAATTAATTGTTAGTAAAGGAGCTCAGGTGCTGGCTGCTCTCCACTATAAATCCTTCGGTAATGTATGTTCTGTGTCAAGTGTACCTGACAGTTGACAAGAAGAGTGAGAAAGAAGTGGGGCCTACATTAAGCACATCTGCACTGGAATCGCTTATGGTTCAAAGACAAAAATGCCATCACAGTGGGAAGGATGCTTCAAGAAACACTACACTGAAAAGCAGCTGGTGCATGAGAAACACGCTACAAGGAATGTTTTATCACAGAACCATAGCGAATAGAAAGAGGAAGTGAGAGTACTTCGACTCACTTCCCATTACAGCAAAGGTGAAACTAGTACAGTGCAGAGATTTGTCGCTGCAACGCAACGATCGCTTTAG
Source organism: Anabrus simplex (assembly GCF_040414725.1). Classification (NCBI taxonomy): domain Eukaryota; kingdom Metazoa; phylum Arthropoda; class Insecta; order Orthoptera; family Tettigoniidae; genus Anabrus; species Anabrus simplex. The sequence continues at coordinate 1,136,487,892 of NC_090265.1, forward strand.
ATGAACAGACGGCATTGTTTATACTGGGTGTGCGCGTTTTTACTTGTAGCGGGAGGTGTTTTTTTTTTTAGTATAATTATATTTTGGAATATGGTGCTTTGTGCCGGGGTGTCGATCTGATTACAGGTGAGGTGAAGGTAAACATTTCTTCTCACTGCCTGAATAATGATCCCAAGAAAGGACATGCAGCTTATGAGTAAGTCTTGGATTTGTGAGGGTCATTTTTCGGAAGATGATATAAAGGTTCATTTTTCCGAATATCTTATTATAAAGGTAAACTCGTTTATTATTAATGGGGGAAAAGTTGAGCCGGGAGCTGTCCCTCACATTTTCCAAACTGACGTCCCATTTAAGCAAGTCCTTGAAAATTCGAAAACTCCCACTGAAACACTCAAAGAACATGTTGAGAATGACAATATTAACAGTATCTTAGAATATAGTGACGGACAACGCTCTCGTTCCTGTAGTGCAAGCTGTGCGGCGTACCAGTAACTACGACTGTAAACTTGATAGTATATCATTGGCCACGAACCTTCTACGCTGGCGTAGCAAGGGGAAATGTGATACTCCCAGGTGGCGAATAAGGGGTCTTAACCGGCTTGCCGGCGGACTTGAGGGAAATAAAATACCTCTCGCGGACCAAACACACAACCCCCTGTGGGTGGGGGACGAAGAATACACCCATGGTTTCCCCTGCCTGTCGTAAGAGGGGGCGAGCAAGGGATGATTGTCTTAGAACCATGCCACTACTTGTGATTAGTATCACCATGGGTCGCTTATACTTGCGCGTAGTACCACTGTGTTAGGTACACAGGTTTGTGATTCTAAGCAATAGAGTTCGTTGGCGACTTTTACAGTACCTGTGATTCGTACCCCTATATGAGCAACACCATTGTTCTGTCTTGCCTATGTTTAATACTCGCTGTGTGAGGGACCCCACGGGATAGTGCGGGTCCCTGTGGTTAGTCCACTTATGTGAGGAACGCCATAGGTTTTCGTTGCCTGTAAATAGCGCCGCAGTGTGCGAAACACCATAGGTCTGTGTTATATGTGCGAATTTCATTACCTGTGAGTAGTACCATAATGTGTGGAATACCGCGAGTCTACGCTACTTTTGATTAGTACCACAGCATGGTTCCATTTTCCTAGCGATAAGTACCATTATGAGGGGCCAATGACCTGGATTTTTCACCCGTTTCGACTACAAGCCTCATCGAGTCAGTATTGCGCTTGTGAAACAGTCCCTTGGTCAGTAATACTATTTTTAACACTAGTTCCTGGGAATGTGGGGCACTGCGGGTCGGATCCACTGATTGTTTTAACTTCATGTCCATTCATTTATCGTCCTCATGTTTTCGAATTTGGTCAGTGGAGGATTATGGATTTTTAATTGCCATACCATTTCGTGCCATTAGGGGCCGATGGCCTATGTGTTAGGCCCCTTTAAGCAAGCATCATCAGTACATCATTGTCAGTTATTGCGTGAAATAACGTTCTCATATGAACCCCTTAATACCATTAACGAAAATGAAAAACGAATGTCAGTATCTTAAAATGTTCACGACATATTTGGGGTGGGCATCTTAGCTGAATAACCCTGCATAATTTGTGAATAACTGTAGATAGGATTACACGTACTTGGATGTTAGAGGCGTGCATTATTCGAACTTGGGACGGGGAACATGTGCTTTGCTACATATGCAACCACCATTACACATGAGTCGAACGTATAATCTAAAATGTCTGACTTAGCTCCATTTCTTTGAGCAGGGGTGATGGGCTACGCTCTCGAGACCGATTCTCTTGTGCTGCGAGCTGTGCGACGTCCCAGTAACTACGAGTGTAAGCTTGATAGTTATAATCAGCAGTTCTCGTATGGAAACGTGTGTGACGATAAATTTTGTCAAAAACCTAGGAAAGCACTGCATGTTGAACTATGAGCTCCTCAATACCATTAATGAAAGTGAAGACAGAATGCCAGTATCTTAAACTGTTCACGAGTTATTTCAGGTGGACTCCTTAGCTGAGTAACCCGCATAATTTGTTAATTACTGTTATTACGATGTAAACCTACCTCGATGCCTCACAATCGTCGGCAGGGTAGCTTCTTGTGATTCAGACCGGGCCGAAGGTGTTCTGTGACTATTCCTCTTCATTTATAATATATGTTTTTAAGTGTCGGATCATTCCAGAAGTATTTCTGCCGACGTATTTTACTTTTGAATAAACAACACAGCAAGTTGTGCTATGTAGCATAACCGACATCCACGACTTACGTTGCATTTCGGACATTGTCTTCAAATTGTCGCGTACAACTAGACACAATTGCACTGTCATATACCGAAGTACCTAATTATTATTAATAACAAATACATCGCAAATGGGAAATATCCCGGTGGCAACGGTCACTTACAGTAGTGTAATAACCAGCATACTGATGTGGGTAAGTTTTCCTTCGTAAACAGGACCATAAGGGATTGGAATAAATTACCTGCAGCAGTCTTTGATAGATTCTCATTCGGCATCAAATGGTTTAAGATGACGTTTAGTGTAAAGTGAAAAGTAAAAGCTGTAAGCGACGGCTACTGAATTTGTGATTTTTTGCTGGAGGTAGAATGTTAAACTAGTAGTATTTCTTCTAATATTTTCTCTCCATGGGATTGCTTGTTGTACTCTTGTTGGGTAGTTTTGTTTTAACTTTAATATCGCTTGTAGTGTTAAGCTAGTAGTACGTTCAACCTATAGTATTGTAAGACATAGTGTTAAGTAATAGGTAGGTAAGGGTGTTCTGCCCGAAGGCAGGTCTGGACCTCCGCAGAGGTGTTCCTGAGCCGGAGTTTACGTGCGGTAGGGTGCCCAGTTCCTTTCCGCTCCTCCATTCCCTTACCCCCCACCAACAGCGCGTGGCAACCCATTCAACTCCTGACCACGCCCAATGTTGCTTAACTTCGGAGATCTCACGGGATCCGGTGTTTCAACACGGCCGTTGGCGTGTTAAGTAATGGAAATACTTAAGTTGTGTGTGAATTTGTATATAATGATGCTGGATTTAGAAAGTTAAACTCGTAGTATTTCTTGTCATATTTTCTTTCGTTGTTGTCGTTATAGTTGTAGGGTAATTATGATTTAACTTCAGTTTATTATCACTTGTAATGTTAAGGTAGTAGAAAGCTCAACCTATAGTATTGTAAGCGATAGTGTTAAGCACTAGAAATACTGAATTTGTGTATGGTGATGCTGGATTTAGAATGTTAAATTCTAAAATTACTTCTTGTAATGTTTCCTTTCCATGGAATTGCTTGTACTCTTGTTGGTGGATAATTATGCTAACTTTACATATGACGCGAATACTCTCTAACACTGTAAGGAATTATTTTCTTCGTCACCGCAATATCGGTAAACACAAGCAGTGGTCATATGATATTGAATGTGGGGTCTGATAACCATGTACACCCAGCTGTCGAAGGAACTGGAGCAAACTCAAGCATTTTAGATTACACATTCCACTCATGCGTAATGGTAGTTGCGTATGCAGCAGGGCTCACCTTGCCTCGTTTCGAGTTCGAATAATGCACGCCTCTAGTATCCAGGTAGGTGTACCTACAGTAGCCGTCAATTTCTGTACTTAGCCTACTCATTAGTGTACCACTGCATACAATGCCAGAATGCGTATCCTTTATAACTGTTATACTGCGTCAAAATAGAGCTTGCTAGAAATGAGAGAAATGAACGCCCTAGTCGCTTGTTGACACGTACCGGTATTTACGGAATGGAGAGGTGCTAGATTTGCTATTCGCATACTCGGCGCAAACAATATTCAGCTCCGTTTATCTGTAGGTCTACGACACGCTGCTCGCCACACAACGCGGGGACAGCGCTCTCGAGATCTCTCACAATGTCTCGCGAGAAATAGTGTCAGCGCTGGTCTCGGGAAATCTCAAGATATCGTCTCAGACTGCCCATCGCTAGTCGACAGGGTAGCTTCTTGTGATGCATACCGGACCGAAGGTGTTCTGTGACGATTCCTCTTCATTGATATTATGCGTTTCTAAGTGCCGGATCATCCCAGAAGTATTTCTGCCGATGTATTTTACTTATTTTGAACAAGCAACACAGCGGGCTGTGCTATGTGACATCTCTTCAAAATAACAGACATCCGCGACTTACGTTGCGTTTAGGACATCGTCTTCAAGTTGTGGCGTACAACTAGTACAATTTCACATTGCACCGTCATATATCGAAGTACCTAATGATGACGGGAATACTCTATAACATTGTAAGGAATTATTTCCTTTGTACCCAAAATATCGGTAAACACAAGCAGTGGTCATATGTTATTTAGTGTTGTCTACTGAATGCATGATTCGAAGCAGTGTATCGATTCATTCAAGTGTCTGAGTGAATCGATTCACAGGAACGGCGAGCTCACGGCACACGATTCAGCTTACTCCCAGCGGACAGTGCTGAGTGGCGCACTCATTGGACTTTGACGGGGAGCCGAGCTTCCGCTGCAGCGAGACAGTGAATCATGGCACACCGAAAGAATCGTGAACGAGCGCGGCTCAGTGAGACACATGATACACACGGCCCCTTATCGGCTCACTGGACACGCGGAGAGCCGAGCTTCCGCTGCAGCGAGACAGTGAATCATGGCACATCGAAAGAATCGTGAACGAGCGCGGCTCAGTGAGACACATGATACATACGGCTCCTTATCGGCTCACTGGACAGGCGGAGAGCCGAGCTTCCGCTGCAGCGAGACAGTGATCCATGGCACACCGAAAGAATCGTGAACGAGCCGGCTCAGTGAGACACAAGATACACACGGCGCCTTATTATGCTATAATGGACTCTCGAGCTCAGCTCATTTGAAAATAATACCCATTTGCATTCACTGTCCTCTTCTTACAGGGAGGTTTAAATAATAGATGGATGTATTTGCAGTGTTAAAAGGGTAGTCACAACATAATTCTGAAGTAGCTAGTAAGTAGGTAGGCTATTAGGTTATACTATTTATTAGTTTAATGAATCTTAGTATTATAACTTGGTTGACTTTTGACAATTAAACTCGACTCTAGCCTGCCCTATGACTATGAGTCATGCTCATGACCACTCAAAAGTACCTGTTTTATATTGGGAAGAACGGCTCAGTATTCTCTCAGTTCATATGTCACATCGTTGCACAAGACTTCAATCATATGTGGACAGACGCAATAACAGTATGTTGAATCAGAAAATCAGCGGGCTACTGTGCATCTCGGGTAGCCTATACAAAATATGACAATTTAAAGAAATCCTCAGCTGATAGAAAAATACATACTTTCAAAAATGAATGAGCGAGTTATGCGGTAAATATCGCGTGGCTATGCACTTGCATTCGGGGGATGGCGGGTTCGAATCCCACCGTCGGCAGCCGTTACGATGGTTTTCCGTAGTTTCCCCATTTTCACACCAGGAAATGCTGGGACTGTACCTTAATTCAGGCCATGGCTGCTACCTTCCTAATCTTAACCTTTCCCACCCTGCGTCGCCGGAAACCTTCGATGTATTAGAGTAACTAGCATTTTTTCTAAGAAAGGAGTTCATAGTATGAAGACCAGATGGCAGCTGCGAGCACTGAATGCTGTTGCTGCTGTCTTACCAGCACATACTACACAGATGCAGTAGGAGTGGTGACCAATGAGCCGTGAATCGGATCACTGTATCGATTCAGTAACGTGAACGGAATCAAATGAATCGAATGTCCCATCACTAATGTCATTGAACGTGGGGTCTGACAACGATGTCGAAAGAAATGGAGCAAGCTGAAGTATTTTAGATTACACATTCCACTCATTCGTAATGGTGGTTGCATATGCAGCAAGGCGCATCTTGCCTCGTCTCGAGTTCGAATAATGCACGCCTCTAGTGTCGAGGTACGTGTACCTACAGTAGCCGTAAGTTTCTGTACTTAAACCACTCATTCGTGTACCTACCAGTGCATACAGTGCCAGAATGCGTATCCTTTATAATTACGTTATTCTGCGTCAAAATAGACCTCGCTAGAAATGAGAGAAATGAACGCCCTAGTCGCTTGTTGACACGTATTTACGAAATGGAGGAGGCCAGTGGTTGGCTATTCGCATACTCGACGCAAACAACATTCAGCTCCGACTACCTGTAGGCCTACGACACGCTGTTCGCCGCACAATGCAGGGACAACGCTCTCAAAATTTCTCGCGAGAAATAGTGCCTGCGCTCGTCTCGAGAAATCTCGAGACCTAGTCTCAGACTGCCCATCAATACTTAGAATGTAATGGACTAAATTTTCCATCTACATCTACGATAATAGTGACGATAATGTAAAAATATAAAACCTGGTCTCAGTTTGCCCCGTAAAGTAGCTGATAGTGATGATGATGCTTCTAGAACAATTCTAAAATTTAGGAGACAAGTTAAAAACCTTGGTAGGATTTTAATTAGAACCCAAAATAAATTAGTTGCATGCAGAGCTAAATTAAGGCAGATTACAAATAAAGTCGATGTGTCAAGTGAAGCTGAATACAGTCTTAGGTTCCTTAGAAAGAAACAAAAAATAATTGGATACAATGCTCAAACAATATAACACCTGACCCAAAGGTATGCGGTATTCTAATTAATTTATATTATGCTTTTGAAAATCAAATTCCCTAAGAGTTACAGACATTATTTGAAGCATGAGTTACTTCTCCCTGCTGAAGCTCATTGGAGACGACTGTACAAAGGGTTCAAAAGTAATTATGGTGTTAATATATGCCGTGAATGCAATTAAAGATTTTCATTTAAACGAGCAAGACGAAGACAAGCGACTAGGAATAGTGATTTTTAATTAAGTGAAATTGAGAGAAGACATTAGATGTAATACAACTACACTGATAGTTGACGGGTTTGTTGATTTAGGAGATGGAACTCCCTACGACAACGTCCTTGCCAATCACGCGCTTGAATTTAGGTTTGTCCCTTTGTTGCACAATTCGAAACAGCCTTTAGCAGTGTATGCTAGCAAGAATTTAAAGTCTGGAGAGCTACTGAAAAAATAATAATTCAGGCAATACTTCAATTGGAACAAGCTGGGGTGAAAGTAATTGGCTTTACGTGTGATGGAAGTCAGTGTAATAAAAGGGCGTGGCTGAGTTTGGGAATTGCTCCGTTGAGGACCCGGCAGATCATCAAAGGCGAGTGTGGGCATTTTCTGACTCCGTGCATATTTTGAAGTGCATACGTAATTATATCCACGATAACGTTCTTTACTGTATAAAGGCAAAGAGGTGAATTACAACTTTTATAGACAGTTATATCAAATGGACATTTCTGAGTTCGCTGGTCTTCTAAGTAATGCTAAGATAACATCCTCTCACGTAGACCCTACCTCAATTCAGAGGATGAACGCCAGGTTAGTTTCTCATTTATTCAGCAATAGTGTAGCCGGTGCAATTAAGTGGTTTAGAGAAATTAAGCCTCAATGAATTCAGTGATAGCACACGAGAAATCAATATAATCTTGCAGGTGCCGTTAATCCCACTTTGCCCGTAAAAGGGCTTTATGAAAGTTCTCAGTCACACAAAATATTTGTTGAATTTTTAGAAAACATCATAGGATTTAGGCATGTCCTGACGGAAAAATTTAATCAAGATCCTTTGGAACGCCATTTCGGTATTTTGCGTTCCCTTAGTTGTGACAATCACCCTTCCACTGTGGACTATTTACAATTACACATGCTGCAGTCTGTGTATATACCTACTAAACTCGCCTTTGACTCGCAATTTGCAGCCGAATTTGTGATAGATTCCCCCTTAACTTCATTTGTTAGTGATATCCGTGCAATAGCTAAAGAAAGTGAACGTAAGAATAAAAAAGTAAAGATTTCGCAGAGGTCAAAATTAAAGAAAAAATATTACTCAAGGACTGGGAAAATGAAATAATTCTTCCTTACGAGGGAAACCTCACAAAACAGAATTTAGTGTTTCACTTGGCAGGCTACAAAGTAAGAAAAAGTGACAAATATGTTGACTGCTTAGATTGTGCTCGCACTCTTCGTAGTGAACAGCCACCTGAGCTTCCACTGGCAACATTTACCCTCATTTAAGATTCTGGCACGAAGAAAGGCTTGCGATACTTGACATATACTTCACTGTGTGTGTTTAAGTTGCTATTGCAAGTAGAAGAGGTCGTCTATGAAAAATTGCGATCAGAACAAAATTTATAGCGTGATATATTTTTTGCATGTTTGGACAGTATAGACTCTATAGTTGTCCGACCCACAGACCTTGGATGCAGCAGTGATCATAGATATGACCTTGTGGGGAAATTAATGTAATGAAACATTAAGTGCTGATTCTTCTTCCGTACGAAGGAAATAAGGAAAGAGCTGCTATCGTCCAAATCAGCCAGATCGTCTCGGAAGTTCTCCAAGGTTTCGGACAACTAACGCTTTCGAGGGTGAGTTAAATTTTTTTGTATATGTCTTAGATAATGTGAAATGCATAATAGTTTCAACTATATCTCAATACTTTGTAAGTCATTTCAGAATTACTGATGTTCAAATATTTTCAGAGATAACATTAAGCCATTAAATTAGTATGTTTACCAGCTTCCTCTATTCAAATATGCCTGGACTGTGCACAATGACACATGCAAAGGAATAATTCAAAGGTCATTCTGGCAACTGGAAGTGTTAGAGAATTTATTTCGTGTACGTTTTGTATATTGCCACGCCCGTTTATTGTATTAACGCGAGCAGCGCTGTTCAGCCATAACTACACTAGCACAGTCTGCCGCCACCGCCTATTAACTACGAGAGGGCACTGACTTCCTCTTTCCATACGCTACGACAGAAATAACATGCTGTCTGCAAATGTTATTGTGTAATATGATATTAGTTCGAATAGATTGCTCAGAAGGAGCATCCTTTGGACTTGCCTTCCGCTCCCGAGAAAAATTTCGAGTCGATTACTGATAATCTAATTCAAGGGTTGGCACATCTGGAGCTATTAATCCTGATATGATAGGGCAGATTGATTGCCTTATCTGGAAAACCTACTAATAACGAAGGAAGAATTTTGTATTCAGGCCGGCATGCCATTATCAAAGGTCACTTGAATTTCCACAAAATTTGTGCGCAGTGGGTTCCGCATCAACTGACAGAGGGACAAAAGATTGACAGAATGGCATCATGTCTGAGTCATCTGCAGTGGTACCACGAGGAAGAGTATACGTTTATGTCCCGTATCGTTTCGGGGGATGAAACGTGGTGACACCATTTCGAGCCCGAAAGTGAACGGCAAAGCCAACAATAAAACATTTCAATTCTCCCCCGCGAAAGAGATACAAATCTGTTCATACAAGTTCTGGTAAAGTCGTAATGACCTTTGACTGCAAGGGCTCTCTGCTTGTAGACATCCTCGAGCATGGAACTACAATCGATATGCAGTGCTATGAATACACTTTGCAGAAAATGTGACATGTCATAAAGTCAAAATGCCCATAAATGCTGTAACACAGAGTTATTCTGTTGCATGATAATGCTCCAATCTGGCGAGTAATTTGGTTGAGAAACTCTTCAACATCCTCCGTACAGCCCTCATCTTTCACTTTGTGATTTTCACATTTTTGGTGACCTGAAGAAAGACATTCGTGGACGTCTATTTCGTCTCGAGTTCGAATAATGCACGCCTCTAGTGTCGAGGTACGTGTACCTATAGTGGCCGTCAGTTTCTGTACTTAAACCACTCATTCATGTACCTACCAGTGCATACAGTGCCAGAATGCGTATCCTTTATAATTACTTTATGCTGCGTCAAAATAGACCTCGCTAGAAATGAGAGTGAGTATCCTGCAGTAACTTAACAAAATTATTATTTCCAATACTAAGGTGTGGTCAATTATGGGAAGCTCCCTCTGTGGATGAGTGGTTGTGTCGGCCTCTGGATTCCAAGAAACCAGTTTCAAACACAGCAGAGGTAGTCGGATTTTTGAAGGGCAGAAAGAATTCTGCTCAACGCTCCAGGAATTATGTCTGTTGTCTGCATGTAAAAGATCTGTGATGACACATTTAATGTTCAGATGTCGAAATTGATTTAAAACTTAGCCATAGATACCCAAGGGAGATTCGGTTCACTCTGCCATATATTAGGCCTCAAGTAAAACTGAACGTTGACATTGATGAGGAAGCAGCCAGATAGCGTCAAATTAAAATGGTTGCAGACAGTAAGCCAAGGCCATACAATTAGTAGTAGCAGTAAGAAACATATGAGAATTGAATATCAGGTTGAGAATACAAAACTGGAACGTAGATCATTTCTAGTATTTGTAATGTGTTCTGGCAGGTTGGTAATAGGGTACAACAAAACTAATGCAGTGAGATTGCAGTTGCGATCAACAGTATTCTGTAAGAAAGAAGTCAGTTGCTGGAAGACGCTATCTTTACATTGTACAGAAGTGAAAGCTGGGTAGACTCGTTAGAAGTAACTGGCTAGACAGGAGCGAGAATGATCTGATACAAACAGTTGAGGTCAATGGCAGGAGGGGAATTGGAAGTTAAACTAAGTTGGGAATGAACTCTTAGCAATGAAGCCGTGCGCATAAACCAGCTTTGGTAGTGGAGCCATGTGAGGTGCATAGAGGATGATAGGTTAGGGTACCTAGCAGAATAATGGACTCTCATGGAGGGTTAAGGGAAGTAAAGGGATGAAAGGACGATGGTTAGACTCTGTTTCTAATGATTTGAAGATGAGTTATGGGACTAAATGAGGTCAAAACAAATCAAAATCTCTTTATTTGCAAATGAGGTGTCTACCTCGGTGGCAAATGGTACACTAAAATACATTATTGTCAAGCACTAAATTTTAAATTAACAAGAGAAGAAGAAAAGTTTTCTAGAATACAATAATATACAATTTACGCAAACATTTTTTCTATTAAACAAGCAGATCATCCTTAATACATTTACATTGTTTACAAAATTCTACATATAATATCTCCTATACTTACAATCATAGTCAACTCATATACAGTATGTGGAATACTTCAAATAATACTATGCAACTGGTATAAGATTAAAATTTACATTGCATTTATTTACTTTTTTTACCCATCTTGGAACCTAAGTAGCATAACGACCTGCTGCGTCTTAACCCAGAGCCCCTTTTGCTACCACTTTTCAAAGTTCCTGAAGGGCCTTCACAGCTACCGTAGCGGTCCCAGGGCCCTCGATGTCCCTGCTGTACTTCACCCGTACAGGCAGTCCCCTACTTTGGCTGTCCAAACTCCTTAGACCAGGGGATGGAATTAATTTTTTTACAGATATTTTTTATTTACAGTAGCCTGCACTGGTCGAATGCCCTCTAACATTTCATTTATTTTCCCTGTTGCTGTTTATTCTCTTTTTGAATATCTGTACAGATTTTGGAAAAGGATCAAAACACTACCCCTGGTAAACTGTTCCACTCCTTCACGCCCTTCCCAATGAATGAAAATTTACCCCAGTCGCTTCTGCTAAAATTCCTTCTAATTTTATACTTGTGGTCAGTTCTGCCGATATTATTATTTTCCAACTGAAGCCTCTCACGGATTTCTCCCCATGCTTCTTCTCCTGTATAGGCTCTATATAATCCTATAAGTCTAGTTTTCTCCCTTCTCTTACTTAAAGTTTCCCACCCAAGTTCCTCTAAAATTCCTGATACACTACTTTTCCTCCTGAAATCCCCTGTTACAAATCTTGCTACTTTCCTCAGCACACTATCTATTTCTCTTATTAGGTATTCTTGGTGAGGATCCCAAACACTGTTTGCATATTCCAATAATGGACGAATCATACTTAAGTAACTTATTTCTTTTAATTCTTTGTTGCATCCCTTAAGTAGCCTCATTATGACATGTAACGATCTGTATGCTTTCCCAACAATGTCATCAACATGACCCTTCCAGTGCAAATTACTTTCAAATCTCACACCTAAGTATTTGCACCATCTATCTTTTGGGATAACTACCTCATCCAAAGTATGTTCTAATTCAGTTTTAAAGCTCCTGTTTGTAAATGTTGTAACAGTTAATTTGCCTCCATTACCCTTCATATTATTTTCTTCAACCCATTGTTGGATACTCTCAAGGTCCCTTTATAATTCTGGACAATCCTCAATATTATTTATTTCCCTATAAACAATTATGTCATCTGCATACAATCTTATTTTTGATGTTATATTGCTCCCTAAATCATTTGTGTATATTAAGAAAAGTAATGGGCCGATCATGCTATCCTGTGCAATTCCCTTCCAAACTTTCTCTTCCTGTGATATATTATTTCCTACTTTGACTTTCTGAACCCTTGAATTTAGAAATATTCTTATCCAACATATAACCTTTACGTTCAATCCTATTCCCTCCAATTTCTTTAATAATATTCCATATTTCACTCTATCAAAGGCTTTGGAAAGATCTATGGCTATGTAACTGACCTCCTGAATCCAACTGATCTGATATGTCCTGCTGAAATCCCACCAGTTTTGCCTCACAAGACAATTTCTTTCTAAATCCATACTGACTCCTCATGAACCAATTTTTATTATCACATATCCCTCTGATCTACTTAGCTATTAAACTCTCCAGTATTTTACAAACTGTACTGGTCAGGCTAATTGGTCTGTAGTTCTCTGGTTTCCTTTTATCACCCTTTCCTTTATAAATTGGTATTATTATAGATTCCTTCCATTCCTTTGGTATTACACTATTATTTATGACATAGTCAAAGAGAAATCTTAAATAAGGCACTATGTACCACCCCATTGTCTTTAATACCTCCCCAGTAATTTGATCACTTCCTGCTGCTTTTCCTTGCTGAAGCAGTTGGATTTTTCTGAAAGTATCTTCATTTGTGAATGAGAAACTTCTTGTTTCCCTATGTGTCTCTCCCTCTCTACCTTCTGTTACTGTTTCCAACTCCTGACAATATTCTACCGAATCTCTGAATTCCCTACTAAATAGATTTGATTTATCAGTATCTGTTAAATAGTGTTCACCCCTTCTCTCACCATCGTAGGAATTTGGATTCCTTTTCCTTTTTGATTCCTAAGATATGAATACAGCTTTTTCCATTTCACTTTGTGGTCATTACCCTCTTGAAATATGCCATTCATATATTTCTCTTTTGCTTCCTTTTTCACTCTATTCAGTTCCCTCATTAGCTGTTGTCTAGTTTCTCTATTCTCCCTACCCTCTTTGATTTTCCTGTTTACTATTCTACATTTTCTTTTTAATTTTCTTATTTCCGTTGTATAACAAACAGGGTCTGAGTTCATTTTACCCTTCTTAACAAGTACAAATCTCTTCTCTTCTTCCTAAATGATTCCTTTAAATTTAGCCCAAAGTGTATCCACATTACTCCCTTCACTTATCCAACAACTGAATTGTGATTTAAGGTAAGTCCCAAATTCATCAACTTTAGTTTTCTGTATAATTTCTTGTCTTGTGTGACCCTCTTCGTAAGCATTTTTGGTACGAGTCCTACATCCATTATTACAGCCTTATCGCCACCTATTCCTTCAATTACCTCAGTTTTATCAACAATTTCCCATGGTTTAACCAAGAATACATCTAGCAAGTTATTGAGACGAGTCGGTTCTTCTACTACTTTTCTAAATCATCCCTCCCAAATTAACTCATTTGCCAGTTTCTGTTCATGGGCTTCACTTGCAGCTCCATTCCATTCAACTTCAGGCAAGTTTAGACCTCCCCCAATTATTACCATATCATTATTATTGTTTTTATGAGTATAATGTATTATTTTCTCAAATATTTCCATGTCTCTTTCCTCTCTTCCAGGCCTATATGTTCCTATAATTCCCACCTCCTTCATATTATCACGAACTAATTTTATCCCTAATATTTCATCCCTTTCATCGATAAACCATTCATGTGAACAATAAGTTTCCTTCTCCAGAACAAACACTCCCCCTCCCTTTTTATCTCCTCGGTATCTACGATAGAATGTATACCCTTCTGGAAATAATTCTCTATTACCCACCCCTTCTCTCAATCACGATTCCACTCCTATCACCACATCAGTCTCATAAGATTCCATCAATGTGCCGAATTTTAATTGTTTATTTACTACATTCTGACAGTTTACCAAGAGCAAAATCAGACCCCCTTCCTCCCTAAATTTGACTATTGCAATCAGGTAACATTTGACTCATGAGTTGAGAACGTCCCTGGAACCCAGATCCTTGTACATTGATCTTGATTTAAGGATCTGGGTTTTCTGGCAAGTTTCCCTGTATATGCCAGTTTAGTGGTATGGGTTTTCTTAAGTGCATATTAGTTTGCACATCTCTGTTGATAATTGTAGCAATTTGTCTACAGAGAGCTGATTTTCCATTACCATTTAGATGTAATCCATGCCTAGTGAACATTTGCCTGCCAAGACCTAAAGTATCTACTACATAGACATTTCTAAAACTCTTACATAATCTCTTGATTTTTATATTTACATCATGTACACCTTTGTTCACACACGAGTCCTCTAAAAGGTCATACCTGGGTGTCACATTAACTACAATTACTTTTGAATCAGGTAGTTTGGAAATCTTACATCTGAGGGTCGTAATTAGTTCCTCACCTTCATTTTCAACAATGCCATTTGTACCATTCACAATTACCACATAATTGTCCTTATCTAACACAGGATCACAACTTGAAAGGACGTCTTCAGTTTTGGCACCTGGTTTTATTAGTCCTAAAACCTCAGTTTCTGGATTATGCAGCTCATCCTTGATGCCTTCTGCCATACCCCGCCCTTGACTGTCTGCGTAGAGATGAATTTTAGGCGATTTTGACTTTCGGTTGATTTTCTTCTTCTGTAGATTACCTCCACTGGATTTAAAATTATTCGGAAAACTTGATGTGTCTTCTTCTGGAACTTGTTGCAATGACTGAAATATATTTTGGCACAGCAAAGAGTTTTTCCGTTTTAAGTTGTACGTAGTTTTTCCCATATGTTTAACATTAGGCCTTAAATGGCTACGCGTCACCTTCGTCCACGGCGATCTTTCTCCAATGTCTTCTTTATCTTCCACTTTCTTTATTCTGTCCTGTAAGCTTTCATTTTCAAGTTTCAGAGCACGTGAGTCTTCTTCTAGCACTCCTAAAATCTTAAGCATAGATTCGTAAGTCCCTCTTTCTTGTTGTTCTGCCTCACTATCAGTTTGTTTACACTCGGGACACAGCCACACACTTTCTTCACTATCAGTCCTATTTACAATATTTGCACAACGAAAATGGTACCATTCATCACACTTACGACACAGAATCCCATTTTTAACTACTCTTCTGTATTTGCCATATTTTTCACTGCATCTTACACCATTATCCACCACGGATATCACAGACTCACACACAGTAGTCGCCATCTTGTCCTTTAGTTAATATAGAGGATTGTGGAGGATTTTAGTACATTCATAGATTTGCAGACTCAACGCTAAAAGCCATAGCAGAGTATTGTAGACATGATATGGGCTCATGCCGTCACAAGAAAACAAGGTAAAACTCCTTTTTTTTCAGAGAGAACTTTGGGTCTTCAAAAGAAAATACTGTTCACGAGGAACTCTTCTACAATAACGAAGGTTTGAATTTATGAATGCTTTACGGGTTGGAGAACTATGGTGGTACACTCGTTCGTCACAAGTTGGCTCGCTGTATGCGGACACAGCTCTCTAAGCGGGAGCTGACGAAAACATTAAGCTTAAATTAAGATGTTCTATCATGATGTGTGAGAAGTACCAGAGAGGACATCAGACGAATCAGTGACGAATGTCGTAGAAGAAAATACAGTAGAACCTAATAAAATAAATGCAACGGAAGTCACCAGGTTAGAATAGAACAGAGCTGAAGAATGGAAAGAAAGTATGTGGAGAAAACCCGAGGATGATAATTATGTGTGAGGGTTGGAGGGGGCATAACCGGTGTACACTAGTTATGATATTAACACGAGCTTGGAATGAACCTACTAGTGATAAATGTATGAATTTGGAGAACACTGGAACGAAATAACAATATAGAAAGGACAGGGAAGAGAACAACCGATGTAAATCCCTAACGGCTGGCAACCACGTATTATTTAATAGATAGCCAGTCTCCCTGTTGAAATTGTTAGGATTTTTAGGTATTCCCACAGCTTCCCGTATAATTCTAGACCTGTAGTGTTAAGTGTGGGTAAGAGCTCGAACATATTGGAACACGACATGATAGTGATATATTTGGTCCGTTTTTGGACATAATCCATTCTCCAGCTAGTTCATTCCTCGTTGCCAGCGTTTCGCCCCAGTGTGCTAAGTTGGGCTGATTAGTTAGTAAATAGCACACCTACCAAGACAAATTGTTAGTGCGTACCGTGGAGGCTACTACTACTGCTACTACTACTACTACTACTACGTTTTCATTCCTTCCTTGAATAGCAAGATGGGCCTCTTACACGGCAACGCCGTCTCTCAGGCCGAAAGATATGTTACCGGTGAAGGAGATGGACGGAGAAGGTGGCTTATACTAGGAATTCGCCTTAGTGCAGGAGAATGGAAGACCATTCTCAGGGCAGCCGATGTTGGGGCCAGCACTGTGGAGTCTCCCGAATGTATTGGCGTAGAGCCATGGCCACCCCACATCTGCTCTGTTGGCCGGTCAGAGTGCAGAGCTGTTGGACCACGGACCAGCCATGGTCACTTGTGGGCCGGGCCCCACTCTGAATGTACCGACCCCGTGGGGGCTACTGTATCTACGAGGGAGGATCAAATATAAACGGGATTTTATTTTTTATTTAAATTATTGTATTGAAAAACACAAGGTAATTGCAATTTATTTTTCCACATTGTTTCCTAATTTGGAAATATATTTGTCCCAGCGTATGGGCAGCTTTTTGATGCCATTATCATAAAAAGAACAGGATCGTGTCACCAGCCAGTTGCGCACGAAGTCTTCCACACTCTCGTCTTCCTCAAATCGTTGCCCTCCTGGAGCTTCTTTAAGCGGTCCGAACAAATTGAAATTGCAGGGCGATAAGTCCTGGCTGTAAGGAGGATGATAAAATGTAGTCCAGTGCATTTCCTGTAGCTTGGAGACTTAGAGATTCAGTATGGGGCCGCGCATTGTCGTGGTGGAGGATGACCTGTCGAATCGTTTGGTCTCTTTTGCGGCGATATGCAACGCTCGCCTTGTTCAACAGCTCGCAGTAGTAAGCAGCATTGATTGTGCGTCGCTCATGCAAAATATCAATCAGCAAAATGCCTCGTAGATCGAAAATAAATGTTGCAAGGACCTTGCCAGCTGATAGTCTAGTCTTGGCTTTCACTGGTGCTTCCTTCCCTTTCTTCCTCCAGTCCTTACTGGCTTGTTTGGATTCGGGAGAGTGGTGGTGGACCCATGTTCCGTCGCAGGTGAGAATCCGAATCAAAAATGTATCACCTTCTTCCGAAAAACTTGCTGTACCTCTGACAGACCCCCTAACGTTTCAGCTTAAGATTTTCGATCAAAAGTTGAGGGACCCATCTGGAACACACTTTACGGAACTGTAGGTCATTTCTGATGATTGCTCCACTGCTCCCATAACTGGTTCCGACTTGTTCTGCAATTTCTGATACTCTCGCCGCCGATCGTCGTCAATAATGTCTTTAACCGCACGAATGTCTTCGTCTTTAATGCTGGTCCGAGGACGGCGATCGTGTTTGTGATTTTCCACACGTTCTCGTCCTTCCTTGAACTTTTCATGCCAGGCAAACAAACGCTTCCTTGAAAATGTTTGAGCACCGAACTGTGTAGTCAATCTCTGGCCAATTTCCGCCGCTGTAACTACTTCACGATCAAGATATTTTATAATTATGCGTTGCGCAGTGGAGGGGTGTACCTGTTGCTCCAACATCGTGAGCGTTACTGACGAAACGGCGGGAAATATCTAACAACATGCTCTCCCCACTCCCAACGGTCACGCCTAAGGATAACAGAAGCGCGGGACTAGTTCTATCATCTGTTGGTGTTCAGGAACAAAAATCCCGTTTATATTTCATCGACCTTCGTATCTATCTAAGATTTCATTCCTCCCCTGAAGGGGGAGACGGGCCACCAAGTAGGGAACACCTACTCTCTGGCCAAGAGAGTTTTAGGGTGTTAAAGGTGAGGGTAAATAGGGGTGATAGGAATGGAAGATATGATTGTGGGCGTCTTGGCTACCGATTGTCTGAATTCCAAGATACCGGTTTCAAACCCAGCAGTGGTAGTCGTATTTTTGTAGGGCATGAAGAATTCTGCTCAACGCTCCAGGATGTACAGTATGATGTCTGCATGTAAAAGATCTGTGGTGACATATTTTGTGCTTTCCTGACGTACGCAGCTATAGACATCCAAGAGAGATTCTGTTTACTCTGCTATATATTAGGCCTCAAGTTGATATGTATAGTAGTTTTCTTATTTATTAATTAATTTTTATCGCTGAATTAGTTTTGTTGTCTTCGGCCATTTTGAAGATTTTGTTTGATTATACATATACACAAAAATATAACAATACGTAATGATACAGACCTATTCTTATTTCTTTAATTGCATAAACAAAAGCACTTTCCAATTTTCTGCAGTACTATAAATGAGAGGTTTTAAATAAATAGGTCTAGTAAGCTTACTGCCACATACAAATATGAAATTACTTTAATTGGTTATGAAAGGAATGAAGTCCGCAATGTGGAAAAGTAAAACTGGCATATACCAGTTATATATGATACAATTTGGAAAGGGTAGTGCTATTTCAAAGTCAATGGTGAGGTGGTCGATATGGTGTCTTAGGGACCGTAATATCCAAGAGTAAGGCATGAATCAGACTGTGCACACAAATATGAAATTAATGGGTTATGAAAGGAATGAAGTCCGCGATGTGGAATAATAAAATCGATATATACCAATTATATTGGAAAGGGTAATGCTATTTCAAAGTCAATGGCGAGGTGGTCGATGTGGTGTTTTAGGGACCGTAATATCCAGGAGTAAGAGGGGCGTATGAGATGACTAGGCAGCTAATGGTGTGTGGAGAGAGTGCGTAGGGAACCCAAACACAGTCTTCCCTACGGGGGTGGCCGGTCTGTGGGTTGGATGAGGATGTGTTCAAAGTGGAGCGCGGATAATGTATGTTGAGGTGTCTTAAATGGTAGTGACCAGAGTGGGAATGTGACGGGGTTGTTGGGAGTCAGGGCTTTATCGAGGAATCTTTCGAACAGGAGGGAGACGTGTGTGTCTAGTTTGGGGAAGGGGAATATGCTATATATGTCTTTGGTATGATAGGGAAGTGGGAGACGGAAAGCAATGTGCACCAGGTGGCGTTCCATGGATAGAAGAGTTCGGTAGATGGTGTGACGGGAATGGGCGGCGGCTGCCAAGGCAGGGTGACGATAAGTGACGGCGGATCTGATAAAGTTTTTATAGGTGAGGGGGAGGAGTTTGGTGTTGAGAACCTAGGTGGTGGCGGCCAGGCGGCGAAGCAGCTGGTACCTGCGGGCGGCTTTGGTTTTGGCAATAAGGAAGAGAGGACGAAAGTACAGGTGTTGGTCGATGGTGATGCCTAGGTATTTCAAAGTACGTTGGTGACGAAGGGGGGTATGGATTCTGAGGTGGATGTGTGTGGTATTACGGGTGGTGGATAGACGGCCACGACGGGGTCGGAATAAGATGGATTGGGTTTCGGAGGGGTTGAAACGCAGAAACCAACGTTTACACCAGGAGGTAAAGGATTTCAGTTAGGGTTGATGCATCTGCTTCATGGCTTGAACTGATGGGAGGGGGACAAGGACTGCTGTATCGTTAGTGAATTGGAGGAGCTGGACGGGGGAGAGTGGTTGGGGGATATCGACTACAAAGGGAATGAAAAGCAATAAAGAGAGCGGAGAGCCTTGAGGAACTCCTAGAGACATCGGGAAGGGTTGAGAGAACTGGCCATCGATGAATATGCAGGTGGTTGTGGGTGAAGAGTTGGTGCTTATAAATTAGTGCGCGATGCCAAACGGAATAGGAAGCTTTATTAAAATCAAAGGTAACGAGAAGGCTGGGGGGGGGGGGGCTAAGTTGAAATTATCTATATTAAACTGGGTGAGTTGGAGGAGCTGGTGTGAGATGGAAAGAACGGGACGTAAACCACATTGGGAGGGTGGTAGAAGATGGTGGGACTGAAGGTAGGGGTGAATACGACGAAGGATTTTGGCGAGCATGGTTATAAGGCCAATAGGGCGGCATGAGTGTGGGTCTGACAGGTCTTTCCCTGGTTTAGGAAAAAGGAGCATCGTGGATCGTTTCCAACTAGTGGGATAAAAACCGAGGGCGAGGATGAATGTATATACGGTGGCTAGTAGTATAAGGAGTTCAGGTGGGACTTAGAGAATGTGTCGGTAGTGGATGCGATCGGGACCTGGAGCGGTGTCTCGGGTTCGGGATAGGGAGACTGTGATGTCTGTGACAGTTATGGAGGTGTTTAAGACGTAAGGTGTGAGTGGGTTGAGGGTGGTTGAAGGTAGGTCGAGGACAGAAGGTTTTGATGTAAGTGGGGTCGGTTATGGAAAGATGGATTGTGGAGGTAAGGCGTTTGTGAAAGTGAGAGGAGAAGATCTCCAATTTTTCCTCGGTGACTCTTGGAGATCAGCCATTATGAAGGATGGGACAAGACGTGGTGTTATATTGGCAGAGAAGGGAAGAGAGTTTACGCCAAAAATTGGAAGGGGAGACATGTTGAGCTTTTAGAGAATTGCAGGTGTCAGACCAAGATCGGCGAAGATGGGTAAGGTGATAGCTGGTAATTGTACGGCTGGTTTGGCGATGGAGACGGAGGAAGATAGGATCACGTGTTCTGGAGAATTACGATAGTTCTTTTTGGGATAGTTTCTAGAGATGGCGGAATATAGGTGGGAGTCACGGTTTATGGGGTGTGTAAGGGGAGTGGAAATATGGCTGTCGGAAGCTGAATTTATTGCAGTATGGTTGAAATGTGCTGCGGTTTCTACGGATTATGTGGCAGTGGGAAGAGGAGGTGGTTGGGTGAGGGATTGGCTGATGTGGACAAGGTATCCTGGCCAGTTGGTTTTGGAAAAATAGTGATGATGCACCTGGGGGCGGTGTTTGTGTAATGGCCATGGGTCGGGATTTGGAGTAGGATAGGGAGGTGGTCACTGCCTCTGCTGGAGAGGAAAGAGACTTGTGAGAGATTTATGAAGGAATTATGAGTGATAACGGCGTCAGGGGTGATTTTTTTAAGGAAAGGCGCGATGATCCTGGGAGGGGAATGAATGTTGAATCTGTGCTGTGTACGATGGTGTCAATGCTATTAAGTTCGGCGGCTGTTCGACCATGTAGGTTTAGTCTGCGAGGAGGATGAAATGTCAGAATGAGTTATGGAAATATGTGAGGAAGTCTGTCGGAATAGGGTTGTGGAAGCGGTTGTATATTGTGACTAGATGAAGTATTCTGGATCTGAAATAAATGGTTGCGATAAGGGATTCGGGAAAAGAATGATGGTGAGGGTGGAGGTGGACGCGCGTTGGGAGGGAGGTACGGACGGCAATAGCTGCACCCCCACGAGCAATCCCATCCGGGTGGTCCGCTCTGTAGAGGGTGAAGCTAGGTAAGTGAGCAAGTTGGGAGTGATGGAACATGGGTTCATTGAGTAATACGGTATGAGCGGGATTTAGGTGTAGATGGGCTTGGAATTGAAGGAGTTTTGCTCCTGAAGGGTTGAATGTTGAGGAAAACGATGGATCTGAGGTGGGAGGGTTTTCTTTACTTTGGGTTGTATTATCCAACACATAAGGGTTTCAAGGCGGGAGAATTGAAAATGACAGTTTAAACCGGAGTGGGTTGTTTGAAAATGGAGGTTTATTGCTTGGTTTTCGGTAGCTTGAAATGTGATATGACGAGGGGCAGTGATAAAGAAAGATAAAGAATCGGACGATGTGTTTTGATGATGGTAATGCTTGTTGTATAAAGGGGCCTAGCATTTAGGTCATCGTCCCCTAATGGTACGAAATGAGACGAAATGTAATGCCGCTTTTAAAAGTCTAAAATCATCCATTAACCAGATTTCAAAAGAGATGACTAAGAATGAATAGATGGATATGAATATAAAACAATCATTGGATCCGACCCGCTATGCCCCACATTCCCATAAACTAGCGTAAAACAATAGTAGTACTGACCGAGGGACTGCTTCTAGAGCACAATCCTGAATCTATGATGCTGGTTGTCTAAAGGAGGTCCAAAATCCAGGTCGTCGGCACCTCATAATGGTACTTATCGCCAGTTAAGTTGAACCATGGTATTTGTGTCATGTTGCAGTACTAACCAAAAGTAGCGTAGATTCGCGGTATTTCACACATTATTGTACTACTCAAGGGTAATGTAATACGCACATGTAACGCAGACTTATGATGTTTCTCACATTGCCGTGCCACTTAAAGGCAGCGCAAACTGTGGTGTTCCTCACGTAGGTGCACTAATCACAGGTAATGTTGTTTTAAAACGGAGACTCCAGTATTTAATAATCTATCTACGTCAGCCATGGTAGGGAGGAGGACGCGAACAAGGAATGTCGGCCCAAACTCATCCCTAATTCGAACGACTTTTCGTGCTGGAACATTCTCTGCATTAAGTTCGTAGAGGATTATATCGTCGGTGAATTCCGGGTCGATCCCCGTGGTTACGCAACTAAAAAGACTGTGTCTGGAGTGAAGGGGAGGAGACTTGATGCGGGGTTGCGTAAGGTGTTGGAAAGGGGAGTTTGAGCCTAGTAGTGCAGCTCCTATGGTATTTACTAGAATGGAGGCTGCCTCCTCTCCATTGACTTTTATGATATATCCGTTAGAGGTAGGTCTGATGTCTGCTATCTCTCCTCTCTTCATATGGTATCGATATAGGGTGCGAAATATAGCTTGGGAAGAGCGGAACTTTGAACTGGGGTTTTAAGAAAGCTATGGGTGTCCTGGGGGGCAATGTTGAAGGAATCTAGCATTTGAGATAGGGCGGGGTGATTGGGAAAGAGTGGGACAGTCAGTGGTTGAAGGGGTGTTGGGGGTAACGATGCTGTCTCCATTGAGCGCTGCTCCTGGATAAAGTCGGCTGCTGCAGTGGAATTATCGGTGCCTTTATGTAGTCCTTGGTAGGGTCCTGCTGGCGGCAGATTGTCGATGAACTGTGATAGCCTTGATTCGAGCCTGGAGTAGGAGTAGAGGTGACGGCCAGTTTTCTGGAAGCTTTAAATTCTGGAGCGTGATGTAGATGAAGAGGTTTGTATTATACTTGCGTAGAGTCCCGTTGTGTTGGGGCTGGCTGAACTAGTAGGTGACGAGGAGGTGGTTGGTTTTGGGAAGAGCTCATAACGGAGCGATGAGCAGTGGTGCTTGTGGTGTTTGTAGCACTGTTGATGTTGGGACTGGCGGCGTTTTTGGTGGTGATGGTGGTGGTAGTAGTGGAGGCACATTTTGATGAAGTGTATCCGTTGTGTATGTAGACAATCACTGTCTCTGAGGACAGACTTTATATACTCTTTGTTGGACCCTAGTATGTCAGTGAGCTTTAGCAGTTCACTTGTGACTAGGGTTCGAGACTCCGTTCTGAACTGAAATGACCACCAGTTATTATTCTCCCTATTTTCTTCTTCCGTTTCACGAAGGCACTCCTGAGGTAGAAACCTCCCGGTAATGCTAGATCCACCTATCAGACAATGTTTTCAAAGCGGGATGTCTCTCGTCACTGATTTCGGTGTCGAATTAACGCTGGACCGTAGGATGCCGTGGAGGCTACTACTAAACGTTTTCATTCCCCCCTGAAGGGGGAGGCGGGCCTCTTAGACGGTTACGCCGTCTCTCAGGCCGGGAGATTTGTTACGGTGAAGGAGATGTGCGGAGAAGGTGAGGAGGGTGGGCGGCCGTGGCCTATACTACGAACTGTCTCGGCATTCGCCTTAGGGCTTGAGGATGGAAAACCACGGAAAACCAATCTCAGGACAGCCGACGGTTGGGGCCAACCGTGAGTTCCAGCCCTGTCCCGCCTTCCGAATGCAGAGGCGTAGAGCCACGGTAGAGCCGTGGCCACCTCCCCTCTGCTTGGTTAGCCGGTCAGAGTACAGAGCCGTGGCCTCTTAAGGGATGAAACCCAAGGGCCGAAGGGCCGAAACCCACTCTGCATCTACCGACCCCGTGGAGGCCTTCCTTCCTATGTTTTCATTCCCCTCCCTGAAGGGAATGAACCAGGAGGTTCGGCTGGTTGGGAAGGAGCGATAGTGCGAGGAGAAAGAGAATTCGAAGTAAGGAATGAGAAGGTGTGTGCGTGGATATTATTTAAGGGGATGTGAGTAAGGATTGAAAATTCGGAGGAGAGTACGGGGGTGGGTATTGAAAAGGTGAAGTGCAAAGTTGTGATAGAAGGAAGAGAAGTTTATAATGGATGGGAGTAGTAGGCGAAGGATGTATAATGGAGGCGGAGATGGGGAAAAGTAATTGGGTGGGAGTGGATGAAACCGCATATTGGGAGTAAGTGGAGAAAGAGGAGGGGCAGGCCAGGCACGCCGACGAGGTGATTTAGGTCAGGCCAAAGGTTTGAAAGGTGAGCGGGAGTGTTCTATTCGATGGTGGCCACCGTGGAGATGGATTCCATGAGCGATGAGGCGTTGATTGTCTGAAGACGTCGGAAGTTGGAGGCGCACGAGATATGTGGGTCCATCGGCGTTGTGGATCCTGAACGCTCTCCGCACGGGGATCTCTGCCAGGCGAAGTTCGTGGACAATGACCTCAGTTGGAAGATTCGGATCCACGCCGCAAACAACACAGCTGTAGATGGTATGCTGGTCTGTCGGCGGTGATGGTGGAGGCGGTGGGCACGCTGTATATTGAATGGTGGCATTTTCCTCAGCAGGCTGCTGGTTTGTTGCATGTTGTTGAGTAAGGGAGGGTGGAATGGGGGAGGAAACGTCGTAAGTGGGGAAGAATGGGACATATCGGTAGTAGTGAGAGTAATAATACAGGAAGCATGGACAGAAGTGTTGGTGGTAGTTGTGATGGTAGAAGTGGTGGTGACAGGGGGATCGTAGGAAGAGAGCGATGTCAGGGGAGGCGGGAGTCCTTGGGGGTAGTATGGATGTGGCGAAGGGCTCAAAAGCGTCGTCAAAATATGAAGGGCAACGTTCCACACGATGCGTGGTGAGGTCGAAGTACACACCGTCTTGGAGCAGTTGTTGTACGACATCTTCTGTTGGAACTTGAACAAGGATCCGACGAGTGGGGAGACAATTGTCCTGTACCCGAGATACGTTGGTAATCGGGAAGCAGTTATTGCGAAAGTATTGGAGAAGTTCTTCATCAGAGTAGGTGAGCTCGACATCGTGAAGAATGCAGTTGGGCATGATGGTTATGGGAAAGCCGACTTCCTACTTGGCGTCAGCCGATATGCTTTTTTACGCGACTGGGTGCCGAAATAAACGTGTGGCATCACCCGGCCGATCAAAAAGTAGAAGATGTAGTGTTCAGTGCGGAGAAATCCACCGTAGAGACGTGCGGTGTTAGCAGCGACCGTTGAGTCTTGGTGGAGGCTATCTATCTATCTATTTACCTATCTATCTATCTATCTATCTATCTATCTATCTATCTATCTATAAATGTTTTTTCATTCCCCATCCTGAAGGGCTAGGGAGGGCCATCTAGAGGGTAACGCCCTCTCTCTGGCCGAGAGATGCGGGCGGGTTGGGGAGGTTTGATGGACGAGGGAGATGGGCTGGAGGATGTGAAAAATAGAGGAGACGGTAGAGGGTTTGGCATGATTGTGCATTTCCAAAAGTCACAGGGAAGAATTTATAAACATAAACAATACTTTCATTATTAGATAGTTTTAGAGAGTATCACATGATAACATAAGAAGGGTGTTTTATGTTTTTCTCTATTTTTCGTTTTATTTCCTTTTTCTTCTTTGTTTCTTTTTTCTTTTTTCATCCTACGCCAAAGGATATGCAAAAATATTGTGCTATAAATCTAATAAGGACGCATGCAATGCAAGAATTAGGCGGTTCTAATAGCATGCCGTTCTGAAGTGAATCTCAATCTTGTGCATTACAATGCGTCATTAAAATATGATGCTAGTTTCCATTTCTTGATGATGAGAGGTGGTTGAGGGTGTTTGTGCAAGAGTTTCTAAGGGTGTGAAGTTAAAATGGGTATTTAAGCCTGAATGGGTAGTGAGAAAATGGAGATTGAGGGTCTGGTTAGCTGCAGCCTGAAGGTGTGTGAGAACCAGGTGTCTATTGTATGGATGGATATTTAGCAAGGAGCTTGTAACAAATCTGACAAGACCGTCAATTGTAGGGTGGATAAAAGTGAACGGATGGGCGTGCTTGGTGGGTCAATAGTGCCAATCGGGGCTATGAATTCTGGGTGATATGAGGGAGGTGTCGGACGTCCTCGACAGCGGCGAGAATAGACTGGATGGCTGCCCCCGCAAGGGTTACAGCGGGCGGGGTGTAGGGTGTTGGGGCGCTTGGTGGTGACATGATGCTGAGTGCAATGGCCGCAGATTGGATGATTCGCTTTGCACTGGGCCGTTGTGTGATTGTAATGGGGTAGGCATCTCTCACATCTGATTGATTGTGGAGGTGGAGCGCGAGAAGGTTCGACTTTGTGATGGTGGCGATGTATCGATACACCACTGGCAAGCAGTCTGTCCACGTCGGCTGGTGTTGGCAGAAGAATCCGCACCAGGAATGTTGGACCCTCCGCATTCCGGATGCGAAAGGCCTTCCGAGCAGGCACTCCCTCCGCACTGAGCTCGGCGAAAATCGTCTCTTCTGAAAGTGAAGAATCCACACCACGGATGACGCAACTTAGGAGATTATAACGTGGTGGTAGAGGTGGTGGTGGAGTGGGTGGTGGTGAGAGGGGTTGAAGAGGGATAGGTGATCCGAACGGAGTTGATCCGATTGTGGTGGCGAGTTGGTTTGCTGCTATTTCCCCGTTGATTTGAATGATGATTCCCTTTGAAGTCTTCCTGATATCAGCGATGTCCTCTCGGCGCAAGCTGTAGCGAAGAAGAGTGCAGAAGATGGCTTGAGGTGTCCGATATTCTGGAGAAGGGTTAAGGAGGAGAAATGCATGTGTGCCGGAAGGGGTTTGCTGGAGAAATCGGAGATTGCAAGTGACTAATCTCATGTTTTAATCCGTATTGAAATCTGTTGATATACAATAATAAAGTTTTATTATGAATCCACCTGTTCAATACATTATAATGTTGTCACATTTAAAATAACTTCATTAGTTAAAAAGTTAAATATAGGACATGTTTCGCTCCCTTACAGAGCATCATCAGCCAAATCTGAATCTCGAATAATTGTTATTTACTTAAATAATGACTTAAAAACTATTAGAACATTTTTGACAAAAAACTTATTCTATTAGAATATCATAATATATAAAATCTTTGTATACATGGCTTAATTACATATGCTTAATAGGAAGATACATTAAAATTATGGAAGAGAGAGTGCTAAAATATAAAATAAAAATATATATATCATGTCCAAAATCTTAGAGAGACGTGAAAATCACTCTTAGGAGTTAAATTTGAGGATTTTCTTGGCAATGAAATCTGGTAAAAAAAGTATGACCTCGGCGAATGCTGTTGAAAAGATATGTTCTTATAGATGTCAATGACCGTTCGTTGAACTAATGGATTTGATAAGGATGATTGAAAGGGACGTAAATCAACGTTTGTATTGAAAGCTGCTGCTTGGTTTATCTTGTTGAATGTCCCTCCAATTGCTGTTTGTCGGTTTGGTGTTGTCCGAGGTTATGTGGTGACTGTCTGTTCTGTGAACCACCAGACGGACTATTAGGCTGTACCATATGGCTGATAAAGTAGGCATGAGGCAGTTTTTAAAATGTAACTATGATCGGTGGAAAACGATAAATAAAAATGTAAATAGACTCTAGGGTGGGTTTAAGGCAATTGTTGAGGAATGTGAAAACAGGTTTGTACCTTTAAAGGTTGTGAGGAATGGTAACGACCTACCTTATTATAATAGAGAAATAAAGAGACTAAGGAGAAGGCACAGATTGGAAATAAATTTAGAAATGGCTGTGGAAGTAAGGAGATGTTGAAGGAACTTAATAGGAAGTTGAATCTAGCAAGAAAGTCAGCTAAGGATAACATGATGGCAAGCATAAGTGGCAGTTATACAAATTTTAGTGAAAAATGGAGGTAGATATATTGGTACTTTAAGACAGAAACAGGTTCCAAGAAGGACTTTACAGGAATACTTAATGAACAGGGGGAGTGTGTATGCGAAGATCTTCAAAAGGCAGAAGTATTCAGTCAGCAGCATGTAAAGATTGTTGGTTACAAGGATAATGTCCAGATAGAGGAGGAGGCTAATGCTAAACTAGTATTACAATTTATATATGACAACAATGACACTTACAAAAAGATTCAAAAGTTGAAAACTAGAAAAGCGGCTGGAATTGATAAGATTTCTGGGGATATACTAAATACAATGGGTTGTGATGTAGTACCATATCTGAAGTACTTATTTGATTATTGTTTGATTGAAGGAGCTATACCAAATGAATGGAGAGTTGCTATAGTAGGCCCTGTGTATAAAGGAAAGGTTGATAGACATACAGCTGAAAATTACAGGCCAGTAAGTTTCACATGCGTTGCATGTAAGCTTTGGGAAGGCATTCTTTCTGATTATATTAGACATGTTTGCGAAAAAATAACTGGCTCGATAGAAGGCAGTTCGGTTTTAGGAAAGGTTATTCCACTGAAGCTCAACTTGTAGGATTCCAGCAAGATATAGCAGGGGTCAAATGGACTGTATCGTGAATGACCTGTCTAAAGCTTTATCTGACCCTGTAATAATTAAGAAGGGAATTCCTCAAGGCAGTATCATTAGACCTTTATGTTTTCTTATATATACAAATTATATGAGGAAAGCAGTGGCATCAGAGGTAAAGCTTTTTCCGGATAATGTTATTCTATATAGAGTAATAAATAAGTTACAAGATTGTGAACAACTGCAACGTGACCTCGATAATGTTGTGAGATGGACAGCAGGAAATGGTATGATGATAAACGGGGTTAAAAGTCAGGTTGTGTGTTTCACAAATAGGAAAAGCCCTGTCAGTTTTAATTACTGCGTTGATGGGGTGAAAGTTCCTTTTGGGGATCATTGTGAGTATCTAGGTGTTAATATAAGGAAAGATCTTCATTGGGGTAATCACATAAGTGGAATTATGGGTATTGATCTCTGCACATGGTTATGAGGGTATTTAGGGGTTGTAGTAAGGATGTAAAGGAGAGGGTATATAAGTCTCTGGTAAGACCCCAACTAGAGTATATCACAATCAATCAATACTGATCTGCATTTAGGGCAATCGCCCAGGTGGCAGATTCCCTATCTGTTGTTTTCCTTAGTCTTAAATGATTTCAAAGAAATTGGAAATTTATTGATCATCTCCCTTGGCAAGTTATTCCAATCCCTAACCCCCCTTCCTGTAAATGAATATTTGCCTCAATTTGTCCTCTTGAATTCCAACTTTATCTTCATATTGTGATCTCTCCTACTTTTAAAGACACCACTCAAATTTATTCGTCTACTAATGTCATTCCACGCTATCTCCCCGCTGACAGCTAGGAACATACCACTTGGTCGAGCAGCTCGTCTCCTTTCTTCCAATTCTTCCCAGCCCAAACTTTACAACATTTTTGTAACGCTACTCTTTTGTCGGAAATCACCCAGAACAAAGCGAACTGCTTTTCTTTGAACATTTTCAGTTCTTAAATCAGGTAATCCTGGTGAGGGTCCCATACACTGGAACCATACTCTAGTTGGGGTCTTACCAGGGACTTATATGCCCTCTCCTTTACATCCTTATTACATCCCCTAAACACCCTCAGAACCATGTGCAGAGATCTGTACCCTTTATTTACAATCCCATTTATGTGATTACCCCAATGAAGATCTTTCCTTATATTGACACCTAGATACTTACAATGATCTCCAAAAGGAACTTTCACCCCATCAACGCAGTAATTAAACTGAGAGGATTTTTCTTATTTGTGAAACTCACAACCTGACTTTTAACCCCGTTTATTAACATCCCATTGCTTGCTGTCCATCTCACAACATTATCGAGGTCACGTTGCATTTGCTTACAATCTTGTAACTTATTACTCTATACAGTATAACATAATCTGCAAAAAGCCTTACCTCTTATTACACTTCTTTACTCAAATCATTTATATGTATAAGAAAACATAAAGTTCCAAAATACTGCCCTGAGGAATTCCCTCTTAATGCTCGACCTTTTCTGCTTGATTTCTACTGTCATTAATTTTTATTAGGTTACATTTTTTAAAAATATCAAAATCTCAGATTTATGGGTAGACCCAGGTCTCCCGGCCCATCCGCTGAAACCGCCACTGCTTTGGGATACCAGCTTCAGTAAGTTCCTGAATGTTACTAGGGGAATCCTACTTTCCAATTGCTTACTTCATTTAGTGTATTTAGTGTATTTGGTGTATTTATTGCTGAGCATAACAGGCTTCCCCCCAAATACATGTTCTCATTCAAACCAGATTATAAATTAAAAGGAAATAAAATAAATAAAATAAAATAAAATTATCTATCTATATGGGCCTTGAACAACTCCTTCTCGGTTGTCTAATGGCCATGGCATTGCGGCAAACGGCATATGAGCTAACAATGACAATTAGGCAAATTTAAAATGGCAGGATAGGATAAAAATAATTAGCGTAAAGTTAAGACAAAGGATAATAAAAGAGCAAGATGGCGCAACCATGTAAAACCTACTTCTACCTCCTACCCTGTCAGCGATTTCAATGGAATTATTATTAGACGCTGACGTTGTCTAAAGTCCTGAGTGCCAACCTCTTACTGACCTGTTTATGCTGGCTACTCCACTATTTATATTCCATGTCATTACATCATATACTACCTCGTATTTCTCTGAGACATGGTTTTTTCACTGCGCATAAAACTTGTTCAGGCCATTGTCATTCCTCCACTGTTATGCTATCCATACAATAATTTTTGCTTATCTTTTTGTCTACATATTTTTTGCTTAACATTTAGAAATTTTGCCCTTAGTTTCTCAATCCTATACAGTCACAAAGCAAATGTAAGTCATCATGCTCAGCTCACGTAGTGTACACTGAGAGCTCTTTTTGCTCCTGATCCGTCCTTTATTTCTCTGCATCCCTATCAGCCACCATAGTAATCCACCCTTTAATCTTCCATCCCCAAATCTTATAATTAAGTTGGAGATCTGGTATACCTTATAGATTAGGTTGTGCGAAGGACTTTGTTTACATTCTTGCAAACAATTCTGGATCCGTATGTCCTTAATTCTCCTTGTCAGGGCCCGCTGCATTCTGCTATTGTTCCCCGTCCATCCCTCTCGGCAAGATATATCCCATACCCAATACCTCAACATAACTTTTGATTTTTGCTAGCCAACACTAATCATACACTCCTTCCAGTTCATATCTATATATTTCCTGCAGCAGAATGCCGCCGCTACCCCGTCTTAATCTAGTCCAATAATTTAATACCCTTATAACACAGTCTAACTCGATAAACTCTCCGCATACGATTAGAGCCCCACATTAGCTGTACATTGCGGTAGTCTCATAACAACCTTACTGAATTTATATAAGCTGTCCCTTTTATTTTCTAATCTCCACAATTCAACCCTATATAAAGCTCTGCTTAGGACCAGAGATTTTAGTAATAGCCTAAGTGTTTTACAGCTTGCTCCTGGGTATTTGGCGATCAGAATTTTTATTGCTGCAAGGGCTGCAACACCTCTCAGCTTGCATCTTTTTATGTGGTCGTCCCAAACTATTTTTCTATTCAGTATCATTCCTAGATATTCTAATCTATCTACTTCCTCTATTCTTGCCCCTTGTATCCACCATTTCCTTACTTTTTTACACTCCTTCTCTTACTTACAATCATCACCTTTTATTTATTATAGTAAATTTTCAGCGACCACTTATTTACATAATCTGCTAATTATCCAAACTTTTCTTCAATACTCCCCTAGTCAGCGTCATTTACAGAATATCATCAGCGAAAATCAGGCCTGGGATCTCCATAATTCCCACCGCCGGTACAGCCCACCTAGCCCCTCCACGCTCATCCAATATATCATTTATAAATAGTATAAATAATATGGGCGATAATTTGCACCCTTGTTTAAGGCCCTGCTTGCATTCTATCGGTTTGCTTATTACATTGTTCTCTGTTTGACACTACTATATACTCTTTGATACAGCGCCTCTACCGCACGTATCATTTTCCTATAGACTCCCATCCTCCCTAGTTTACTATTAACGCCTTTCTGCTCACCGTGTCAAACGCTTTCTCAAAATCTACTGCTGCTAGAAATAAGTTTCCTTCTTCCCGCGCAATGTATTTCTCCGCTAGCATTTTCACAATCATGATATTATCTACCGTTTGCCTCCCCCTCCTGAAACCTCCCTGGTATTTAGAGATTATGCCGTTGTTTTCAACCCAGTCTTTTAGTCTATTGGCTAAGACACCTGTATAAACTTTTCTCAATGAGTCTAACAGCGTTATACCTCGGTAGTTATTGGATAAATTTATATTTCCTTTCTTTTTGTATATTGGGCATATTATCCCATATTCCCATTCCTTCGGTACCTTTGCTCCGTTGAAAATCCTGTTGAATAGATTTACAATTCCTTCTACCATCTGACCGTATTTATTTATTTCCAGCATACATTAGTAATACCTTTATTGATCACATTTATCGTATTTATCATATTTATTCTCTCCCATATTTTTTCAGTCTGATTCAAACTGCATTCTTTATTTATTACCTCTGATTGGTCCTTCAACCACTGCTTCTTCTTCTCCGCAATTTTCCTATTATACTCTTTCATCAGCCTACAGAATGCTTCACGATCTTTGTTCCTTCCTTTAGCTCTGTACTCTTTTAATGCTCATAGCGCTGCTTTTCTACAAACCTCACATTCCCTATCATACCAACCATACCCTACTGTTTTTTTCCTTCTGCTATGCTCGATTGCCTGTGTCACTCTCCTTACAGGGTATTCTAACAACTCCAGCTCTCTGTCTATGTTATTTTCCATCAGCGCCCTTTCCCAGCCAATTCTAATTAATTGTATCTCCTTATCCATAAATGCATCTAGGTCTCCTTTTGAATTCCTTGTCCATATATATTTAGTATAACGACTATCTCCCTCTATCGTACTTTTTCTCTCTTCCTCTTTGCTTTCCTCTCTCCTCACCAAACTCACCCATACCGGAGCGTGGTTCGATTCGATCCAGTCCTCCGCCACAATGCTTTTGATGTTATCTAGAAAGTCCTCTGAACTCATTACTAACTCAATAACGCTCCCCCCTTGTTCAGTAATATATGTCATTTTTCCTTCTCTGTCCCCTTCCCAATAGCCGTTCAAAATGCTGAAATTCCCGACTTCGCACAATTCTAAAAGTTTTCTACCGTAGTTATTAATTACCTTGTCGTCACTACTTCTTCCTGATCCTAATATCAACTCTTCTTCCTTACTATACCTCGGGCTTCGCTCACCTATTCTGGCATTCCAGTCCCCAAATAACAATATTCCGTCCTCCTCATACCTCCCTTTAATGATATTAATTTCTAATAATAATTCCTCGAAGAACTTATCATTTACATATGGAGATTCCTTGGGGTGACAGTAGGCAAAAGCCAAGCATACATGTTTCTCTCTCCCCATGTTAAATCTTATCCATATCACACCTTCAATGCCACTCTCAATATACATTCGTTCAATTCTTCTTTAACTAGCACGACTATTCCTCCTGACGCGCGGCCCGTTTTGCTTTAATCTCTTCCTTGACTTGTGCCTCACCGTGAATCCTCCACAAGTTATCTTCCTGCCTACTTCTAGCCATGTTTTCAAAAGCTCTACAATATCTAAGCTTTCTATTACATTTTGCACTTTTATATTGCCTATTTTACCCAGTACACCTTCACTATTAACAGAGCCTATCTTCCTCCTAGTTACGGCTTTTTTCCCTACCCTCCAAACCACCATCTTTATTCTTAGACCACGTCACTCTATCGCTCTCAGCTTCTACCTTCCTTCCGCCATTCATTGACACTTTATTGTCATCCTCCATCTCTTTATCTTCTAAACCTTTATTCCTTTTCCCCCCACAAGTCCTTCAAGCTCCTGCTTCTCCCCTTGGTCATAAGGTCTCTCTCTCTCTCTCTCTCTCTCTTGTCACCCCCGAGGTCGGCAATCAATGAATCATCTTTTCCCTTCGGAACACTATCCGATAACACTTCCTAAACCTGCACATCTTATCTTCCACTCACACTATCTTGCACTGCACTGTTTTCTTGTCTCGGCGCTTCAGCCATCGTTACCGCGTTTTCTCCCTCCTCTTGGGCGTACCCCTGTCTGTCTTTTGGTCGCTTCGATCGTTCCTCTTCCCGTTCCAGCTCTCCCTCCATACCTTTTAGTTTTGTTACAGACCAAACATGCCACCAAATACCATTCGTCACCACCAGCCTTCGGTCCTTACTAAATGCTTTAAGGCCTTGATGCCTAGCTCGGCCTAAATGTTTCCGTAAGATTTTCCTATTCTCAACTCCTTCTCTTCCCAAATTATTGTTTATCCAGATCCTTTCACATTGTACATTCCTTGCGTTTTTATCACAATATCCGCCATTATCGTTGACATCAGCTTCACTTTCAATGGTCTCCTACCTTTCACTTTTCCTACTCTTTCGACATCGTCCATACCCACTTCACTGAAGTTAAGTTTCAGCTTATTTTGGACGAGGTCCACCACTTTATATATAAGCTTCACTTTATCTTCACTCCGCTCTTCCTTCATCCTTTCTTGGTAGACAAGGCCGAGCTCATGCTTCAGTGACGCCACTTCCTTCTCCAGATTTTTTAGCACTCCCGTTGCTCTGTCATTCTCCTCTATCCTTTTTTCCGTAACTCCCCACTGTTCCTTGAACCATATCTTCATATCTTCAAAAATCATGGCTTGTTCCTTTCTCAATTCTTTAACCAGTGCATCTCCAGTATATCTTTTCACAGCATCTACTATCAGCCTTCTGATTCTATCCCAGTCCTCCCAGCTCATGTCAGGTCCTGGATTCATATCCACGCCTCCTATAATTAATAGCATATTTATCACCGTTGCTGCCAAGATAGCCTCGCCAATCTTCCCCAGCTCTTCCTTGTTCGCCGTATGTCCCTTCGTCTTCTTCTGCCTGCTCTGCCAGCCGCCGATCGCCGCACGATATTGCTCAATACCAATCATGTTATACTGCACTCGCCTCACCACACATCCAAACTGGCCGGTTGCTCAAGTAGTATTGCTTACTTCATTTAACGAAGTGCATATTGAACAGAGTTTATGTCTTCAGAATATACGGCCTCAACCGTCCCTGTATCTCGTGAACTGACTGATCTCTCTGGATCGATGGGCACAAGTATTATCATCTAGTAGTGTAACGCCCTCGGCATCTGCGTAACTTAGAAAGGACGGGCCCCGTTTCCCAAATTCTTACATAGTGCGTGAATGAGGTTCCCTACATTAATCACTTCATGCTTACATCCTAGAGATATACTATAATTAACGGAAACTCACCAGTAATGGCAAACATCATAATTTTCCGGAGCGTAGTTGTTTCGTTGACAGAAAATCGTTTACCACACTTTTTAATACAGCTGGTTTCATCACTTTCAATGGACATTAAAGCCAATGAACTTAACCTCCTATATGGCACGGTACTGCACAGGTATGTTTTGTAAGTTTCAGTTTGCTGAACATTGCTCAGCGGATGTTGTTCTGACCGGTAAAGTGAGATAATGTTGCAGCACTCTACACATATCAGGGATAATTCTAGCAATGGCCGAATATTTTATCAGAAGTTCTGAAAATTCTTTTACAGTTGAAAGGTCGCGAATGTTTCGAGCCTTATAGACAGGAAACTTATTATCTCTCCAAGAAGGGTAGGAGATAAATCGGTCGGATAATAATCACAAAGTTCATTTGGTTTTTCAATAATTTCCCTCTCGTCTAATCTGATGAGTCGTATGGCGTTGTGGGGAAAGAGAAGCACGCAGCAAACACCCTTGACATAATCCATTGCCAAATAATGTACAACCACAAATAGGAAAATAAGAGACAACAAATAACGTAGAAAGTAAAACTACAGTACACAAAACTGAAAACATACCGACGTTCAACTAAATACTCAATCCCTTCAGATACTGGGATGTACAAATATTTAACACAGAAGTTAAGGCAGGATTACAGGAGGCGAACTCGTTTGTCAAATGCGTTTATCATAGAAAAATTATAAGTATTCTCCAAGCAAGAAAAACAGAAAGCATAAAAAGGAAGTGCATTTACTTTAAAACAGTGTTCTTATAATAAAGAAGAGAAAACCTTAATAAGCAAAGCAAGTCGTCATACGAGAATCGAACTAGCAGTTACCGATAGAATACTAAGACTGCCAAACGTAATTCAAACGATAAATTTAGGATGGACAAAATAAGGTAACAATAACACGACAAAACGAGCAGATTATCAAAATCTAGCTCTCTTGTAAATAAATAAAGATTGAAGCAGTATTGAAGCTAATATAATACAATTGAAAGCAGTCCTCATTGAATATCAAGGACAGAAACGCAGTTATATATTGTCAACTTACTAAAAATATCGATATGAATAAGCATATTAAAAAACCAGAGAAGATCTCTAACTTTAAATACAAGTTGCTGGTAAACGATAGAGGCAAAATATACAACTTACCATAAAAATGTTTTCAAGAGGTCAAGATGTACGTGAATGAGCTGTTAGCTGACGGAATAATCGAAAAACTACTACTCTTTATTTAAATCCGTTGGTCATAGTAAAGAAGAACAATGGAAGCCAAAGGATATGTCTTGATGTTAGGAAACTGAATGAGAAATTGATCCCAGAATATGATCAAGTCCCTAGAGTAAAGGATATCGTGAAGAAATTTAGAAATATGCGATATTTCACGAGCAGGGATTTTATGTCATCCTCTCATCATATCGTGCCAGAAGAATAATCAAGGCTGTTAACAGGATTTACGTTTAATAATCAGACATAAGCATACTGTTGTCTCCCATTCGGTTTGAAAAATAGTTGTGCTGTACTGAAGAGTCTTAGATAGGAACCTGATAGCAGTAGTGAAAGAGTACGTAAATTCTTACGTGGATCACCTGGTGTTTGGGACTCAGACATTTGTAGAACATTGGGAAAAGCTCGCAAATCTCTTACAAAATTTACAGAGTACAGGATTTAAAATCAAACTAGAAAATTCCAAATTTTGTCAAGCACAAACACTGTTCGTAGGTCATGCAGTAGATGGAGATGGAATAAGACCTAATCCGGTGAAAATAAGAGCCATATGTGAGTTTCAACGCCCGACGAAAGTGAAACAAATTAGGCAATTCCTCGATATGACACAGTTCTTCTCAGATAATTGTGAAGGGTATACAAGAATAGGTGCTCCGTTACAAGAGCTGTTTAAGATGAATAATAAGTGAAAGTGGAATGAAAAAGCGGAGCACGCATTTCTACAAATGAAACAACTGATGCGAAAGAGTATAAAACTGGGATATCCGAACTAGGAAGAGGAGTTTATACACTAAATCAATCTGAAGCATCAAACATTGGTAAAGTAGCATGTTGGTGCAAGGAAGAAGATCACGATACTAAGAAACGAACGTACTTGGCATTTACGAGCAGGAAGCTAAGAGAGCATGAACAACACTATACGACCACAGAGCTCGAGTTGCTAGCAATAGTCCATGCCCTACAACATTGGAGGGAAGTAATATACGGATATCTTGTTATTATAATTGATCATAAATCCCTGTCATTTGAATTAAAAACAGTAATGATACGCGAAAAATAACAAGATGGATACTATTCACTCAACAGTTTCATTTAAAAATTGAACATTTAAAGGCAAAGAGAACAAATCGGCAGATGCATTAAGTCGAAGTCGACAGATCACGAAGAAGGCATTTTTCAAATAGAACTTGTTCAGCGGGATGAGGAATTGTTAAGTAAGCTACGAAATTGAGGTTCATTACAAAGGTCGGCTGAGAATCTGAACCTGATCATTGGAAAACTTAAGGAAGGCATAGCTGAAACCCAAATAACGCAGAAATACGAAATGATGTATGGATTGCTTACCAAGTACATTGAACACTGCAAGGAGAAAAGTGAATCGTTGTACCAAAAGAACTACAGAGAATGCTCATATAGCATATCCATAAAATTACCGGTCATGCAGGCGTTGACAACGTGACACAGACTATCTTAGATAAGTTTACATTGAAAGGATTGAGAAAATTAATCAGGAACACGATTAAAATGTGCGACAACTGTCAGAGAGCGAAGTAAATACTTTTCTCACCAGCCATCAGCCTATCGTGATACTACCAGAGAAACCTAGAGATATACGCAATAGACATTTACGGTAGATTTCCAACTGCGAAATAAAGGCGAAGATACATAGTAGTCAAAATGGATGTATTTTCAAAATACATATCATTGCAGCCGATACAGCAGGCTAACACAAAAACAAGTCCTGCGATGCTTGGCAAGTAATGTATTGCCAAAGATTGTGAAGCCAGATAAGATATTGGCAGATAGAGGAACGCAGTTCACATCCAGTCAATTTCGAGAGCGAATGAAGGAGTTAAACATCAGATATGTGTTGTGATTAGTTAGACATCCAGCATCGAACTCACTTGAAAGGTTCATGAAAGAAATAGCAAAGTTCTGCCGAATATATTGCGGAGAATGTCACTGGAGATGGACAGACGTGATTGGGATAATTGAAGAAAGTGTAAATAATGCAGTCCACGAATCAACAGGACAAATCCCAAACGTTGTCCATAACAACATATGTCCTGAACGACCATGGGCAACAGGACAAATCCCAAACATTGTCCATAACAACATATGTCCTCGACGACCATGGGATACAGTCATCAGTCAGGCAATGGAAGCCAAACCAAGTGCCCAAAAGATCATTGAAATGGTAAGGGAAAGACTGGAAAAACAATCCAAAAATGTTGTGAAAAGTAAAGAATAAATTATTCCACCCACCGTTGAAGGAAAATGATTTAGTGTTAATAAGAAAGCCACCAATTCCGGATGCCGAATGTATCAGAAAATATACGCCAAATTCATGCACTTATATGTCGGATCATATACAGTCAAAAGGCGTATGGGAATAACGCATACGAAGTAGAAAATCGAATCTGTACCTACAGAAACGTTCACAATGCTGCGAACTTATACTACGAGGAAGATCAGAACCGAAGAGTGAATAATGAGCTAGAGATAGGTAAGGAGAAGGGTTTATCCTGACCTCGATTACCAGTCAGAGAGCAGTCAAGAATAAGGAGAAGTAGGATAAAGAAGTTAAGATCATAACATAAGCCGCATGATGTAAGATTAACTGAGACAAAGAAGACTTAGAAAAGTTACAGAATACCCAAGACTAAAAAATGCAGTATAAGCGGAACGTTAAAATGCGAAGTCACATTTGATAAGAATGAACTAAAATAGATAAAGATATTGTGAGCAATATATTTAGTCCAACTGGAGGAAGAAAATGCGCCGTTACATTTTCCGTATTAAAAATGTCGCCAAGTTGAAAGAATGACTGAAGTTACGCGAAACGAAATTTATGTAGAGCGAACTCAAATAATAGTAAGATTCAGAAGTCCATAGGAGCCTAACTTAGAAAAAAGAGCATAAACACTATGGCAGCTGAGGAAAAGAAAAGGAAATACGAGTCACATTGTTAAAAAAGGAATTGTATTATTATAACTCTTCACCAAGAAAAAACAAATGGAGAACACGTTTGTCAATTGCGTTTAATCGCAGAAAAGAGTATTCTTCAAGCAAGAAAAACAGAAACCGTAGAAGAAAGAAGTACAATTAATTTAAAGAAACAATGTTCTCACAATAACAGAAGAGAAAATTTTAATAAGCAAAGCAAGTCGTCATACGAGAACCGAAGTATCAGTTACCGGCAGAATACCAAAATTGCCAAGCATATTTCAAACGATAAATTCAATAAGGAAGAATAAGGAAAAATGAAATGAAAATGGCGTATGGCTTTTAGTGCTGGGAGTGTCCGAAGACAAGTTCGGCTCACCAGATGCAGGTCTTTTTGATTTGACAACCCATAGGCGACCTGCGGGTCGTGATGAGGGTGAAATGATTATGAAGACGACACATACACCCCGCCCCATGCCAGCGAAATTAACCAATTATGGTTAACATTCCCGACCCTGCCGGGAATCGAAACCGGGACCTCTGTGACTAAAGGACAGCACGCTAACCATTTAGCCATGAGCCGGACATAAGGACAAATAACATGACAAAAACGCTAGTTGCTTTACGTCGCACCGACACAGATAGGTCTTATAGCGGCGATGGGACAGGAAATGACTAGGAATGGGAAGGAAGCGGACGTGGCCTTAATTAATGCACAGCCCCAGCATTTGCCTGGTATGAAAATGGGAAACCACGGAAAATCATGTTCAGGGTTGCTGACAGTGGGGTTCCAACCCACTATCTCCCGGATGAAAGCTCATAGCCGCCGCCTCTACGCGCACGGCCATTTCGCCCGGTACATCAACACAAGATCTACCCCCTTTGTCTGAGGTTATGATCACACGAGAGTATCGTAATCAGTTTGAGACTTTTATTCAAAATACTTTTGGTTCTCTGTTTGCTCCTTATATAGAAAACCCTTTTCAGGGCAAACTGACACTACTCTATTCACTATGAAGACGACTATTTCTGGATAGGTAATGCAAATGTTAAGATTAATGCCAGCAGTCTCATCGTAAAAGGCGTTACCTACAACCTACTAAAAGTCTCTTAGAAATTCTTTTCTCACGAATACCTGGCAAGGATATAATTTCACAAGATGATCTTAAAAGTGTAAAGCAGTACTTTTGATATTGACGCAACACGACGTAATTACAAGAGGACAGAAGCTGTAAATGCAAATAAGAGTTGCAAGTATCGAGAGTTTATTTCTAAGCTGTTTCCGTCACATCAACCGACTGCACGTGGTCTTAATGTTATCTACAAGCCTTTGCTGCCGTATGTAGATGTAAAATACTGGAATTACCCTAACTTACTCATAGAACGGTTGCAACTTCTAAGAGCTTCGCTAGATACTGGTCAGACAGGCCACGAATCAGAAATTCTAGAAATAGAGAGAGAATTACGTCATACGGGTATTATTCAGTTATGGCTCGTTAAGATAACACCTCACCTGTAAAGATAAGCATCGCACGCGAGTTACATAAACCAGCACGTAGCACCTACTGTCGCAGACGCGTTATTACACGCGGAAAAGGTTATCTCTTGCAAGCAGACTTTGTAGAAATGATTCCATATGCCTCTATCAATAAAGGGGTGTAAGTATCTACTTACTGTCATCGATGTGTACTCTAAGTTTGCTTTTCCATAACCCATGCGTTCTAAGACAGCAGCTCAAGTCAACGACGCATTTAAACACATTGTTGGACAATCCAACGCTGCCCAAGGCTTCTTCAAACCGATCAAGGTAAAGAGTTTTACAACAAGGATTTTTCTTCTTACCTCAAGTTACTTGGAATTCATCACTACTCTACGTACAGCAATCTCAAAGCAAGTGTTGTAGAACGCTTTAATCATACACTCAAAACAATGATGAGGCGGGAATTTACAGCTCAAGGTTCTTATCATTGGATTGAACTGCTACCTAGACTCGTGTCTACCTACAACGATGCACCTCATCGCACTATCTGCACAAAGCCACGACTTGTTACTAAGAATACTCCACCTTAGATGCTATTCATTTTGTAATCAAAACGGCTGATCCGCGCCACCATCGCTTTAAAAAAGGTGATTTCGTTCGCATCAGCAAACACAAGTCTACCCTTGCAAAAGAATACACACCTAACTGGAGCACAGAAATGTTTCAAATCAGAAGTGTTAAGCTTACTAATCGAGTTACGTATTTACTTTGCGATCTTTCAGGACAGCCTATTGGAAGAGGATTCTACATCGAAGAACTGCATAAAACAAAATATCCTGATCACTATTTAATTGAACGTGTTATTCGTTGTTGTGGAAATAAACTGTATGTCAAATGGCTTGGTTTAGTAACAACTCCTATTCATTAATTAATAAAGAGGATGTAGTTTAAAACCATTATTTTTAATCCTGGAAGCACTACCTACCTTTCTTCTAATGCATAAGACAAATTTAAACTTGCAAGTCAACATCATTACCTCTAGTTAATTTAGGGCATGGTGTAGGGTAGGATTTATATTAAAATAGCAAACAACACCTGCATTATATTTCACAAATCGTAATTACTTTAGTATATATACATTTTTGTTTCTTCAAGTAAATCTGTTCTGCCCTTTCTCGCATAGTTTATTTCTACTGTCTTTGCTGTTTAATGCCACCACCCAGTAACAGTTTTCCTTTCATTGCACCGACAACGACAAGTGCTGCTATCTTCTCAGCAACTATACCATTATGTGACAACACACGCTGCATAGCTTTACGAAGCAGATTTTCGTCAGATACACGTCTTAGTTCAGGATTGTTTTGACGATAAGCAATGTCATGCACTTTGCAGGCAGCATCTAACATTAATACCAGTATCACCACGTACAAAACGGACGTCGAGTTCCAGAGCCAAATTACTGGTAACTAGGAAGATGTAGATCAAAACGAAGAAGATCAATCACCTTATTGATGAGTCCTGCCCGGCATGCTTCCTCACATTTCTCCCAGCACGTTTCTTCACTTTTTTCTCCGACAGCTTGCTCACTCTTTTTTGCAGCTACGATAGGTGTTTATAAGTGAAGACAGCTCGTTAGTTTTTAGGTTTTTTGCTATTTGCTTTACGTCGCAGCGACACAGATAGGTTTTATTGCGACGATGGGGCAGGAAAGGCCGGGGAATGGGAAGGAAGCGGCCGCGGCCTTAATTAAGATACAGCTCCAGCATTTTCCTGGTGTGAAAATGGGAGGCCACGGAAAACCATTTTCAGGGCTTCCGAATGTGGGGTTCGAACCCACTATCTCCCGGATGCAAGCTCACAGCTGCGCGCCCCTAATCGCACGGCCAGCTCGCCCGGTACTCGTTAGTTTTAGGTCCGTGCTGGGCTTTAGTGAGTTGACATGTATGACACTGTCTCACTGAAGGTCTCGTAGCTAAAACCTCACTTATTCATGATGTAAACTACACGTTTGAAGCTCTGAGAAAACAGCATCTTGAGTCCACTCTCGATGCACCTTATCTCAGATCTTCTTTACAGTATTCGCAGATACAATGACCAAAATACCTTTGGTAATGCATTCAACTCTTCTTCAGTAAAAGTGTTTAGTTTCTTTTTGAAAGCATGAAACTCTACGATTGCCTCTTCAACTGCATTACACTTGGTATGAGATGGAAATGACATGAAGTCTTTACTCTAGAAATGTTTCTTTCACACTGTCGTGATTTCGACACTGTAATTTACATATGTTCTTTACCTCCCGGCATGCACAGTGACACAACCAATCAACTAGCATGCACACATGGCGGGAAGACTGTTTAATTGTTTTTCCACTTGAGAAGAGTTTTAAATGATAGACATCCTAATTCATGCATGTCGATAATTTTACATCTTGATGGTAGATACTCACGCAACCATTCCTTCTCTTCACAACCCTTTAGAAATAATATCCTCTCTTGCCAAATGAGCGTTCATGATCATAGCTAGAAAGCGATTAGTTATTCCTTTTTCTTCCCACTGCAGACCTATTTTTTTCTATCCATTGTATCTGCTTTTTCGTCTTCGTCTGCTTGAAAACAGTAAGGGAAAGGTGGGCTAAATACTAAACTGACGAGTTTTGGTGCCCACAACACAGTGCAATCCAACACAACTACTTCTTATAACACAAATTTGTTGCCATTCACTTTAAAGCCTTGTACATCAACTATTAATGTTCTTGTCTTGATGGAATAAAGCACTCTACTCTCTATCACAGTATCTTAGAGACTAATGAAAATATTCTCACTTATAGCATATATAAAGGCTTGAGTTTACTAGATAGTGACCTTGATAACGAACAAGTCTAAACATGCATAACAATGTCGACGTGATCGTTGCATGATAAAACAGTATGACCTTAGTATGGCACATGCTCAGTCCCATTTTTATAGAACTATACAGAAATTATGTACAATGTGTTTGATTCGCAGCTCTGTTACGAAATTTGAAAAGTGGTACAAGGCTTAAAACGGAGTAAACTCTGGCACAGGAACTCATCTAAGTAGAGATGCGTTTTAGGAGGATGCTATTCGACAGGAGAAGTCTATGTGCCACTACCGGGATTTACCCTCTTTCTCCCTAATATCATGTATCATGTCATTTATTTCGTACTATTATCTTCCCTGATGACCATGACGTCAGGAAGGGCATCCGGTTATAAAAATCGATCTTGACAGGCCCTTGTCCCGTTTCCTTACAGTGTCGTGTATGAGGTGAGACTAACCAAAGTTTGCGACGGCAGGCCAGCGTCTCAACCG
The DNA here is from genome assembly GCF_040414725.1 of Anabrus simplex. Lineage (NCBI taxonomy): Eukaryota > Metazoa > Arthropoda > Insecta > Orthoptera > Tettigoniidae > Anabrus > Anabrus simplex. The sequence goes on from NC_090265.1 coordinate 1,136,532,620, forward strand.
TCCAAGCCATTCAGCCTGGCGGGGCAAGGTAGTTGGTGGTATACAATTTCTAACTACTAGATCGTGTGCCCGAAAAAGCCTTCATTAAATTCCAGTCATCTCCGCAGTACTCATATGCAGTGAGGGCATATAACGCTGTTGATGGTTATTCGGATGGAGACATAAAACCTTGAGCACACATCACGATGCTTTTCGACAGGAGAAGGCTATGTGCCACTACCAGGTGTGCCCTCTCCCTTCCTACTATCATATATCGTCATTCATTTCATCTTATTATCTTCCCTGATGAGGTTGACGTCAGGAAGGGCATGCGGTTATAAAAATCCATCTTGACAGATTCATCTCACAACAAACCCAACACCGTAGACAAACGGGACAAGGAATGGACACACATTACGTTATAACGTCATGCACTCTTAACCAGCAGTCCGCATTTCAAATCGCCCTCGCTGTGATGTCACAGCTCTGTCAGGAGAACGCCTGCACGTTCGGTTTTGTAAAGTTAAGCATGAATTTTGAAATCGCCAGGTAACTCACAAAGTCGCCACGAGAGCGCACTCATATGTCTGTAGCGTGATCTGATAGTCATTTGTCACACGATGACGTCACAGCTTTGTCAGGAGATGGCATGCGCGTTTGGTTATGTAAAGATAAGCATGCATTTTTTTAATTGCCCCCGCTTATTACGTCACAGCTCCGTCACTACTCCGAGGGGGGAGACGACAAAGAGCCTGTATGAGGGGAAGTTACCTTTCGTGGCTAAAGTTAGGTTAACACACGTGTTAACCACACCTATAAGTCACATCACTAGTTCGGCTCCTCCAAAGGGAACCCGTCGGAAGTTAGGTTAGCGTTCCTCGTAGCGAGGTTAGGTTAACAAGTCATAATCTCAACTACCAGTCAGCTAACCGATTGGACTCCTCAAAGGGGAGCTTGTGTGTGATGTTAAGTTAGCGTTCGTGCTCAAGGTTAGGTTAACACGTCTTAACCTCATCTTCAGGTCACCTAACCGATTTGTTGCTTCTCTATGGGCGCCCGATCGATTCGTATTCTCCAAAGGAGTCCGTGACCTTTCCAACTCAGCTCCTCCACTGGGGGCCCGTCCGATTCGGCTCCTCCAAAGTGGCCCGTGAGGTTAACAATGTCCTCGTACGTAAGGGTATGACGTCATGACCTCACCTAACGGTCAAAATACTCCAGGTTGGCCAATGAGGTTAGCATTGCTCTCGTACGTATCGTATGGCGTCATAACCTCACGTACGGGGGTTTGAAAGCACTCCAGATCATTCCCTTACCAATTAGGCCCCTCCAATGGAGTGTGTGAGGTTAGGCTTGCTCTCGTATGCAAGGTCATGACGTTATTCCGTGTTAAAAGGTTTAGAACCTACATAGCCTTACTACTCATCTAGGAGTCAATGACCTCGCGTCGGAATGTACATAGCCTTAATACTCAACTACGGGTCAATGACCTCGTGGGAAAATGCTGACTCAGCACCCACTGTTTTAGAACATACATAGCTCAATTTCTCATGGACTATCTTGCGTTTTATGAAACCAATTAATTGCTTAGATTTACCGGTACTTGAATTCATAATATACACTTGTGCACACGTCACCAAATCACCAACTTAACTGATCACAACTGACTGTGAAATACGATCCTCATCTGATTATAAATGTGGGTCGGTGATTTTCCTTTGCTTAATGCAATCAAGAATGAGTTTCGAGTTCAACAAGAATGGAGAGATGCTGTAAATCCGAGCCTTCAACCTAACATGCATGCAGGGAAGTACCTCGAGGAACCTGGCAACACTGATTGACAATCAGGTTCACTTCGTGCGTGCGTGTCTCAGCCCAGCCGAACTGCCAGTTAATATACAGCTTGGGGGTTAACCAAATGTCGTATCAGTATACGAAACGTTTAATAGGGCCGATGACGTAGATATTAGGCCCGTTGAAACAAACATCAGTCACGCTCTAATAGAAGGTTGCATCATCATGTGCAACGTGAATCACATAATTATGTAGGTGATGTTTAGGTGTTACACAACTACAAAAAACAAGAATATTTTGATGTTGCATAATTTATTTTGGCGCAGAATACGCTTGCTGGATTAATTTAAAATATAAACGAAATTACGTATTCAGCTAGCATGTACTATACAACGGGTTTTTGGGCCCCAGAACCCCCCTCCCCCACGACACCTCTCACGCTCGCGGTGGACCCTGCGGCCCCGGTAGTTATGCCTCTGGCTTTCGCTACAATGGCAATGAATCCCACAACTACAGGTTGGAGGATGTTGTCCCTGTGTAACACACCAGTCATACTATCCTGGATAGGAATTAGAGGCGTACGTCGACCGAACATGCTCCCACTCCAAAACAGGACGGAAAACCCGTGATGCTGATGGTGCTTCAGAATGAAGAGCTCGTTCCATCTCTCAGATAATTTTCTCCAGACTCTAATGATCTTGTTCAAGCTTGTGGTAACCTCATCAGGAAAGAACATTCGCTTTCACTGTTCCTGATGCCATGGGCCAACCTCACACGAGCTGCCCTATGGTATGGTTAAGAGGAGCTTTCGTCGCAAGCCTACTTGATATCGGTCCTTTTGTGTCTCCCTGTACTCTTTCGAAACTTTGGAAACATCACTCTGGCTCACTCCAACACGAGCGGTGACATTCATCTTGTCACTATCTTTTTAGCAGCAATGACACAATTTGAATGCGTTCAGTAGCATGTTTTCCTCAGTCCTATACGTGCTACCTGTACACCACCGATCTTACAAGTGATAATAAACTGGCCGACGCCCGACACGACAAACGCCGACTACAGGGCAAAAATCGAACCTGATGTCCGTTTAGCGTCACTATGACGTGTCTCAGACATTGATCTTCAGTGCATGTCTGCGTATGCCATGTGAAATCGTAGTGTGAATAATCGATATGGTGAAATCGAACTTCCACAAGAAGCACAAGCAGACAGCAATGCGGTGCGGTCTTTTGGAGTGCGCATGTATTTCAGTCACTTGTCGGTAATAATAATTAATTTCGTGTGGCTATTTCTAGCCAGGTGCAGCCCTACTTGACAGTTGCAGTTCGTGTCTGACTGAATATAATTAAGGCGCGATTTTACAAAACTGGACAAATAAATTCACTTTTATATAATTACAGGAAGACCTCTAAAGTTTTGTAAACGCAGTTCGACTTCTGCTTTGAAACCGTAATAACTTCTAAAATATTTGTTTAATGTGGGAAAGGGAGTCAATTTTGATTAATATTTTTCCAGAACATGTTAATGAATAATTACGTTCTTAAAAGGCTATGTTTGTATTGTGTATAATATTATATTTACAATAGTAAATAAGTAATGGTCATATTTTTAATAGTTTGAACATAATATTGCTGTAAAAAGTTGTCCGTCGGAAAAATATAGGCTAGTGTATTCAGCATCTAATATGATGCTTGTTGTTTAAAGGGGCCTAACATCTAGGTCATCGGCCCATCATATAATATAATGAAGACTGTTGAATAGAGGAAGCTGATATTAAGAATAGTATCTCCAACCACTTCATTGTTATAAGATATTGCTTCAAACGTTTTTAAAATAATCGTTTTACTGTCTGATTTTACATGGAATGTCGCGTGTAGATTCAAAAACATTTTTTATATGAAGTGTGAGGGATTCCCAGATACCTTTAATTAAACTGTGGGTCCATTATTACACGCTTTTCAAACGCTTTAAATCTAAATACGAAACCTTTTTCTTCTAAATTGGTATTCGGAAATGGACGAAGACAAATCCTTAGCCGATGGATTTCGGGCACCATTGGACGAATTCGGCTATCCTCTTCCCCTGCCCCCTTGATCAAATTACTTGCTTCGCAGTATAAACTGATTTTAAGCGGAAATGAGGCTGCACTGTTTTGTTAGCGCAAAGTGAAACGCTTTCAAGGAGCACATTTCTTCGTCTCCGGCAAATATAACTTCCTTTTATTATGTTGTCAGCCCAGATCCATTTCTGGCAACACATACTGTTTACAGTGCACTGTGTCTTCTGACATAGGCTAGAATAAATTTGTTACTTTCATTGACCTGTCTGTCTCACTCCGGTATTTGACAACATGAAAGTCATTGACATATGAGCAATGCTGGTAATGTAATTCCTTATGCAGTCACTCAGTGGTGCGAACGTGTTGTTTGTAGGGTCAGTTGGTGCGTTCATTTTAGTGGCTTGGCAGACGTATGAAAGAGCACCTTGTGGTATAGAGAGGAAAGCATGCGTCTTCAGTGACTCCTACGCTATGTTAAGTCCTGACGCTCAACGCATACCCAAGCGGTATCTTCTGATCTCAAAACTTGGCCCACCCTGGTAATAATGAGGGTTGTCAGTCTGCCCACCCTAGTGATAATGAGGGTTGACAGTCGGCTCCTTTCCTCTGGACATATGAGGCGCGTGTCGTTTAAAAGGCAAGTGAGCTCCGTCAAAAACAAGGTTGTCATATTTTGCGTCGATTATTTAAACATGTTAACATTTAATTTATTCTAAAGTCAAAATATAAATATAAAAACTTGATAATGAACCACAGCATAAACCAATATCGCAGAATAATTTGTTTCGTGCTTAACCCGTGCGGTGGTCGCATATGTTGAAAGAAAGAAAGAAAGAAAGAAAGAAAGAAAGAAAGAAAGAAAGAAAGAAAGAAAGAAAGAAAAAACAGGAAGAAGGCATTGGCAAATAAACTCGACAAAGACTAAACTTAAATTGATACCAAAGTAGGCCCATTAAAATATTAATTTTATGCTGCTAATATCAGTGTCTCGCTTTCAGTAAAGAAATGAAAAGTGCAACAATTTTTTACAATTTGTTTTATGTCGCACCGACACAGATAGGTGTTATGGCTACTATGGGCTAGGAAAGGTCTAGGAGTGGGAAGGAAGTGCCCGTAGCCTTAATTAAGGTACTTCCCCACCATTTGCCTGGTGTGAAAATGGGAAACCACGGTGAACCATCTTCAGAGCTGCCGACAGTGGAGCTTGAACCCATTATCTCCCCGATGCAAGCTCACAGCTACGCGCCCCTAACCGCACGGCCAACTCGCCTGGCAAAGGAAAAGTAAAATCACGAACTAGGGACTGGAATAATAATAATAATAATAATAATAATAATAATAATAATAATAATAATAATAATAATAATAATAATAATAATAATAATTGTCCGCCTCTGTGGTGTAGTGGTTAGTGTGATTAGCTGCCACCCCGGAGGCCCAGGTTCGATTCGCGGCTCTGCCACGAAATTTGAAAAGTGGTACGAGGGCTGAAACGGGGTCCACTCAGCCTCGGGAGGTCAACTGAGTAGAGGTGGGTTCGATTCCCACTTCAGCCATCCTCGAAGTGGTTTTCTGTGTTTTCCCTCTTCTCCTCCAGACAAATGCCGGGATGGTACCTAACTTAAGGCAACGGCCACTTCCTTCCCTCTTCTTTGCCTATCCTTTCCAATCTTCCCATCCCCCACCAAGGCCCCTGTTCAGCATAGCAGGTGAGACCGCCTGGGCGAGGTACTGGTCATTCTCCCCGGTAGTGTCCCCCGACCAAATGTCTCACGCTCCAGGACACTGCCCTTGAGGCGGTAGAGGTAGGATCCCTCTGAGTCAGAGGGAAAAAACAACCTTGGAGGGTAAGCAGATTAATAATAATAATAATAATAATAATAATAATAATAATAATAATAATAAATGTCGGAGTATGTAGTTCGGACAAGAAATAGCCAGCAAACTTAGCTACTTTTAAAACAAATGCAGTATTTACCTTACCTCTATTCGTCGTCCTCGTCATTGTCTGCTAGGTGAATTACAAATCTATCTTGGTTGCTATCCGTGTCGTGTTTCATGTACTTCTCTTCTGTCTTAATGGTGCTTCGAACACAAGCAGACCACCTCTCAGGACCGATCGTTCCAGCTCCTTCACGAAGAAGTTGACACACACTAGCACTCAAAGTTGGCGTAACATTATTTTTCCTAACATACGTCTTCAGCTGAAACCAGATCATTTATATGGGGTTTAAAATACAGTGATATGGAGGGAGTCGCAAAACTTTGTGTCCACGTGAGGCTGCGATCTCCTCTACAGCGTACCTTTTACTGATATAGGCTGATTTGATTTCCTGCAACATAACTGCCTTGATGGGTACAGGTTTTGGTACGGGAATGTTATTGTACTCCATAAACTTAATAATGTCTTTAATATTAGTGTTCATGGAAGGAAACCTAATTAGCTGCCTCGAATGATAGCTTGCGTTGTCCATCACGATTACACATTTTCGGTCACGTGGTAGGTTCTCTACAAGATGAGATCTAAACCAGTTTTCGAAAACTTGAGCTGTCATTTCGTCATGGCTATCAGCTTTGCAGTCTCCAATGTTTTTAGCCGATAAATAAAGGCAATTCTTAACCCAGCCCTCACTGCCTCCAGCATGCAATACCATAATACGCTTGCCTCGCGATGTTGGTGCTTTCAGTATGCAATTACAAGTTCCATCATCCCACACTTTCTTCACAATGTCATGAGTATCGTACCAAGTTTCATCTAGATATACAACTCTGCATACCTCGGAACGCAACTTCCGGAGACGGTCTATGAATTTATATCGCCAAGCTACTATTCTACCAGATTCCATTACAATCTGTTTTTTCTTCAGAATACGGAAACAAAACCCAAGTTTTTTCAACAGCTGTCGTAGAGTAGTTTTTTCATAAGGAAAGCCACACACATTTTTCAAATGTTTTAACAGTTCCTGTACGGTTGGTGACTTACCTTTAGTAAAGAATGCATATACCTCGCGTCTCACCAGGTCACAGCAAAAATCATCAATTTTATTAAAGATAACCCTTTTATTACCACACTTTTTCGGAGTTGTAGGTCCCCTCTTTACTATTTTACTTACAGTTTTCCTGTTAAGTTTCAACATTTTAGCTGTCTCAGAAATATAACCCTTGCGAACGTTGTTCTTCATAACGTATTCGTATGCGTTACATACCAGCCGTTGACTTTGCTTACTTAAAGTTTTAGTCGCCTTTCTTTTCTCCGCGGAACGACTACTACCCGGCTGAGTATCACTCGCGGACACGGAACCAGTACTACTCGGTCGAATATCACTGTTACCGATGCTCGGTTGAGGATCGTTTGCCTGCACTGGCAGATTTAATTCAGGATTTTCTGATGCGATAATTTCCAGGTGTAATTCCCACGGCCTCCACATTACTGCGTGAAGCGAAGTGAAAAACAACACACTTCACAAATATTAATTAACGAAGCAAAGAAATAACCCAAAACTTTCAAACAGCGAACAAAGCAAGTGTGAATTGTCTGAGCTGAAAAGAGAGACTGACGTCTATTTAACAAGAGGTGCATTGGCAACAGAGCTGTGAGGATTTCTGAAGGGGAATGCGAACTTCCGTTTTAAAACCCACTGCCGTCATAAATCACCCCCTACTAGGCAAGTGAGTGGCTAGGGAGATCAAACGTTTGCCGAACTCTTTGAATGCCGCTGGGTACGCTAGCCCGTCTCAGCTATATGTCAGTTGATAGTGGGGATGTTAAGGACCCAGTCATCCTTCGGGCTGAGGACTCAATGGACATGTTGAAAAATGAATAAATACGACATAGACTATAGCTAGAGGCCTGCGCGGATATACAAAATAATATCCGCATCCGCGAATGGTTATCCGCATCCGCAAAATAATATCCGCATCCGCAAAATAATATCCGCATCCGCTCCGCATCCACACTTCCTTCATCCGCACCCGCATCCGCGAATGGTTATCCGCATCCGCAAAGTGGTTATCCGCGGATATTGTAAATATTTAACTACAGTATATTACACCCAATGTATTGAAACGGATAGATCTGTTATCATAATAGAATAGGCCTGACAGCAGAAACCGTACAGTCACAGGTTTATGAGGAATTTTCTCTTGCGACATTGACCTTTTTTTCCTTCCTTCCATTAATTGCAGGCAGCAGCCAGGTAGGCTTAGGTCAGATTTATGGCTTCATGGTTTCAAGGCTCTTTATATATCACCATTCTACCATACCAATGTCAAGGGTCGCCCAATCATAAACAAAAAAGAAGAATTTACCTGAGTGAAAATCAATCAGCGTCATTATTTAGAAATTACCAGCAAAATGTCCGACTCGTTGGCTGAACGGCCTGCGTACTGCCCTTCGGTTCAGAGAGTCCCGGGTTCGATTCCCGGCCGGGTCGGGGATTTTAACCTTAATTGGTTAATTCCAATGGCACGGGGGCTGGGTGTATGTGTTGTCTTCATCATCATTTCATCCTCATCACGACGCGCAGGTCGCCTACGAGTGTCAAATAGAAAGACCTGCACCGGGCGAGCCGAACCCGTCCTGGGATATCCCGGCACTAAAAGCCATACGACATTTCATTTACCAGCAAATTATCCGCACTGCCATATAGTTTGTATCCCCCAAGACACTGACTTCGCGGATAACCGTGGATAAATCTGCGGATATCCGTATCCGTGCAGGGCTCTAACTATAGCATGTGAAGAACAGCTCCATTATAATCTCAGGGCATTGTAACTAGAGTGTGGTGGTGATTATTGTTTTAAGAGGAAGTACAACTGGGCAACCATCCCTATTAGCACTAATCAGAGCGGAAAATGTAAGGGGTCCGACACTTCGAAAAATGAAGGTATCGGCCAAAGAAAGACAAGGGCGTGAAAAATGAAAGAATCCCTAGGCCTCGAATGCTCTAATACCGCCAGTGTCGGAAAAGAATTGACCAAGGGAGGTCGGATGGGATACATGAAAGTGAGAAGCGTGGCACAAGGAAGTGGAAACAATATCAGGACTCAGATAGGGGCCCCGTGATCGCAAACCCCCGCTTGTAAGTTAGACCCTGGGTTCCCTTTCAGTTGCCTCTTACGACAGACAGGAGATGCCGTGGGTGTTATTGTACTGTCCTCCTCCACGGGTGGGGGAGGGGGCAGAAGCACCGTGCATCTCCAAATGAAGTACTTTACCAATGATTCTATCTGGAAGAACCGAGTTTCAACACCAGTAGTTCTAAGTTTTCCAAGAAATCAGCCAAATATTGAACCGGATACAAAGGGAATTCTTCCATTAGCAAATTAGATAATTTGAGTTCAGTTGTGGTCCCAGTGTCATACATCCGAGATTAACTGTGTAGGAGTTCAACTCCATGGCTAAATGCTTAGCGCGCTGGCCTTTGATCACAGGGTTCCCGGGTTTGATTCCCGACAGGGTCGGGAATTTTAATCATAATTGGTTAATTCCGCTAACACGGGGGCTGGGTGTATGTGTCGTCGTCATCATCAACATTTCATCTTCATCACGGTGCGCAGGTCACCTACGGGAGTCAAATCAAAAGACCTGCACCTGGCAAGCCGAACCGAACATGTCCTCGGACACTCCTGCCACAAAAAGTCATACGCCAATTCATTTCAACTGTGTAGGAAGTCTCATCTTCAAACAAATCCATGGTGCTACAGCTTTGATGGGTCTTGGTCTACCAAACTACCGCTGCTCAGCCCGAAGCCCTGAGGTATAGTTAGTGCGACGTATCCTCGCAGCCATTATTGTTGGCTTTCTAGACCGGGACCGCTATCGTACTTTCAGATTGCTCCTCAATTATTCTGACGTAGACCGAACGGACCTCGAACCAGCCCTCGTATCCAGGTAAAAATTCCTGACCTGGCCAAGAATTGAATCCGCGATCTCCAAGTATGAGACAGGCTCGCTAAACCTAGACCACGAGGCCGGCTAACAGTTTACAACATAATATTAACATTTATTAGAATAGCAAATGTGCCCGTGCTTCGCTATGGTATTCTACATTGTATACGGATATCGAAGTAAATTACTGTACATGCAGTGAATGAGATTTTTTTAAATTTGCATGCCACTTAGCGTTATCCAGAAACATCACGGGGAGGTTCTCATACGTTGTTTCCAATGTAAAGTGCGAGTCGAGGAGTTGTGATGATAACGGCAGGTTGACTTGCCTACTGCCATTCACAATAGAGTACCGGTAAGACAGTTTTCATTATAATTTTAGGTTCCATTACCTACTGCGCGGTCACAATCGATTTGGGGAGTTTTCGTTACAACGGCAGGCGTCCTTTCCTACTTCCAGACAGATTACAGTTGAGGAGTTTTTACTATAGAATCAGTCACCTTCCCTACTGCCAGTCAAAACTGAGTTGTGCTATTATCATTATAATGACAGACCCCTTTTCCTAATGACAGTCACACCGAGTTGGTGAGTTTCCATTATAATAGCAAGAACACTATGTCTAATGCCAGTCACATTTTAGATGGGTAAATTTGTTTATAATGGCGGGCACACTTGCTTACTCCCAAACACAATCGGTTAGGGGAGGTTTGAACAAAATTGCATGCTCCCTTGACTTCTGGCAGTCAAATCGAGAAGTGAATTACTTTTTACAATGGTAGTCCCTCGTTACTAATGCTAGATACAAAGGAGTTGGAAAAGAATCCCATTCCTACTGCCAGTGAAAGTCTATGAGGAGAGTAATGATTACAATAGCAGACGCCGTCCTGCTGAGAGTCACTATCGATGTAAAATATTAATTACAATGGCAAACACACCCTTTCTACATCGCTACAAATCAACTTCAATGAATATATGTAGATCGGCATACGACGTATATGCATGTTTACAATACTGCAAACCTTCATTTACAGATTAATTGCTGCTAAACGATAAATCATATCGGCAAACGGATTGTACTATAACACGCCTCGTTTAGCAGTCTAGATGGCTGGTCTTAAGATATTTTCTTCTGTCTCGTCTATTTATGGGTGAAATTGAGTTAGAAACGTTGAATAGGGAGAAATTTGGGTAAGGTTTTCTTACAGTGCATTACTTTTGGGTATTAATATGACAGCTTCAAACATAGAATTTAGTTCACGAATGGATACTGGGTGGGTCATGCTCGTGTAGAATTAGATTATTCTACCTTTCGTAGAAGTGATTCGAACTACGAATTATACGTGTACAAAGAGAAATAGAGACAAATCAAACATAGGCCTATGAGAAATAGAGATACGACGAAACGTCATAGGGATAACGTTGTAGATCACTCCAAATTGAGCTGAGATTGTGCCATTCGTTTTGTGATACGACCTACGGTTTAGCTGCGAAATACCTCGAAACGAAGGTCTGTACCTTCATTAAAATTCCCTCAATATTCCGATATTTTTCGAGGGTAAAAAATGAAATATTTAAAGCATCTTGGAAGCTTTCCGTCGATTACAGGTTAAGACATGTAACTTCGACAAATTTCAGTTTTCTAGCTCGTCTGGCAAATTATGCCTCAATCGTGATTTGGGGGCGTTAAAATGAAGGCTATCAGGAAACTATAGCTAACAATTATGCGGATTGTCATTATTACACTTGAAACAGATACGGTAGCTGTACCTGTACGAAAATTTAGCCAAAAAGGTCAATGTACAGACACACGGTCGTTACGAGTTTATTATATAGATGAGGAATCTGCTATATGTAAAACACATTTTGGACTATGTACGCTGGACTCAAGCTGCAAAACAGGTCGTTCATGATATCTCCATCATTAATCCTCCTACCGAAAAAATGTACATGAGAAAAAATGTTATAAATGGATTTCCATCAAAGTTGGTCGATTTCCCGTCGGATTGGTCTTGTATATATTGTGGGAGAGTAAAGTTATTGTTTCGCTTCCCTATAAACCCCCAGTCCATTCCGGGAATTTTACGTGATATGGACCTAAAAACCTACATTTCGACAGGATGATGCTAAATATGAAGTTAGGTTGAAATATCTCCAGTAGTTTTCAAGTTATAAGAAATAAGCTTTACACGTATCCGCTCTTGAGTTAAGTGCGATGGGACTTGTACCGAAAACCGGTCCGTTAATGATATCTCCCTAATTAATCCTCGTATCTAAATGATGCACATGATAAAACAAAGTTTAGAAATTGATTTCCATTAAGGCAGGTAGATTTTCATTAAGTCTGGTTGTGTATATTCTGTGCGAGTGCAAAATCACGGTTTCGGTTTCGTATAACCCTCCAGTCAGTTCAGGGATTTAGAAACAATATTGCCCCTAAAACGTACCTAAGGACAGGTGGATTCTAAATATGAATTTTGGTAGAAATATATCCAGTAGTTTTCATGTTATAGACAAACAGACAAACATGCACCAAAGCTAAAAGATATGCAGATTGTCATTATTACACTTGAAACGGATAACTGTACGGAAATTTCTCCAAAATAGTCAATGTACAGACACACGGTCGTTACGATTTTATTTATATAGATTAGTACCTTTCAGGAATTAACTAAACATTCAGAAACTTCTCTGAAACTGAAAGTAGTTTTCTAACTGGAGAATTGTAAGGGTGTTCTTCACTTAGTCCACAGCAACTAACCTCGTTTATTGAACGAGTTATGAGAAAAAAGGAACTGACCATTCCCCTACTAGTTAAAAATCATCAACTCATGAACTGTAATAAGGGATACTCTCAACCCGCGAGTTAGCGACGAATGAGCAAGAAGGTGACTACAAAATATTCTATGACGCATTCAGCCCATCAAAGGGCCTTGGCGTGTCAAGACGGCCGCTGTCCAGCCAGATGACCTGTAGATATTTGAGTGCTATGTGGTCAGTGCAATGACATCCTCTCAGTCATACAGCTTGGTTTTCGTGACCGGGTACGCTACCTCTCGCAGCAACAGGCCCTTGGTTGGTCTCGCGTTTCTGGACGAACCCTGATCCAGCCCTTAGTCTAGGATTAAATTCCTTGGTCAGCCTGGGAATCGAATCCGCGGCCGCAGGAAAATAAATTTATTACTCATCTCAGGGATCGACTCATTGGCTGAATGGTCAACGTTAAGGTCTTCGGTTCAGAGCGTCCCGAGTTCGATTACCGGCCGGGTTGGGGATTTTAATTGCCTCTGATTAATTCTTTTGGCCCGGGGACTGGGTGTTAGTGTTTGTCCCAACACTTTCCTATTCACATTCAGACAACGCACTACACTACCAACCACCAGAGAAATACGCAATAGTGATCACATCACTCCACATAGGATTGGCGTCAGGAAGGGCACCCGGTCTTAAAACAGGGACAAATCCACATGTGCGAAACAGTTCGTGCCCGCGACCCCACAGGTGTAGGAAAAGCAGTAGAAAAAGAAGACTGATCTCGGGGATCAAACTGCGGTGGTGGGAAGCTGTGAAGTACCCGCGAGCAGCACGCGAAAGACGGTGAGCAGACGAACCTCATATTCTAGCGAATGAAGTGGAGCGGATGTTGACCATTGCCAACAGATGGCAGAAGCGCTTGAAATGGTACAGCGCACCTTTGGCACGCATCGTCTACTGGAAACACCTGCTGGGACGGTGTCAGTCGGGGACCTGCTGTTGAGTAGAGCTTACGTGGATGTGAACTTTGGAATGACTTTTTTAAAGATACTCTCGTTACAAGATAGTGGATGACTTGATATCATCATTTCAGGATAAGAACTATCAGTTATCAGTCGCAGTATCTTAAACTAGGAGCGATCTCTGCTGATGTATTTGTCGAGTGAGTGTTCACAGTTGTTTTAAAGAAATGCCGATTTTTAAGCCAAAAAGTGCAAAGAGGGATTCCACCTCCAGTGGTGGCAGCGCTCAGGATCACAAGGAAGCTGCCGACCCAAGACCTCAGAATGGAACTAAACCCGGCGAAAAGCCCGGAGAATCTTCTGTTGGACGTCCGAAATTAGTTTTTCATTGTCAACAAGCCCAGGGCAGCCCGACAGGACTCATTTCTGGATTTTCAAATGTAAAAGAATTGTATCAGAAGATAGCAGAATGTTACGAATTTCCAGCTGATGATGTAAGTACTGATTTCAGTTAATTTCTATTTATCCTCAGATCTGTCATCTTGTGAATTATTTCTAGGTACTCTTTATAACTCACTTTCGATACTTATTACATCTTCAGGTGATCCCAGTTAGGCCTGGTGAGGATCACTAGAGTCTCCCTGACTTACTAGGATTTGGTCAGATTCTTTGAATATAAGTAGCGGATTACGGCGTATGAAACACTTTTCCGCGGAATAAGTTCTTTTTAGAGCGATATTGGAGGAAGCCTCCTTGGCTCAGGCGACAGCGCGCCGGCCTCTCACCGTTGGATACCGTGGTTCAAATTTGTGCTGGACAAAGCGGAGACAGGACAGGTTTTTCTCCGGGTACTCCGGTTCTCCCTGTCATCTTTCATCTCAGCAACACACTTCAATATCATTTCATTTCATTAACCATACATTAATCATTGCCCCAGAGAAGTGCGGCACATTTTATATCCTCGCCGCTAGATGGGGGCTTCATTCATTCCATTCCTGACCCGGTCGAATGACTGGAAACAGGCTGTGGATTTTCAATCGTCTATTGGAGACTAGTGTTGTGGGCCAGTACTTTGCAGGTGGTTGATAATCAGCTCTGTATCTGACGGTAGATGACTTGTCAGGTAACCATTCCACCCCTCATCATAAAGATTTGAACCTTGTCCACCAGAGCTAAATATTAGTAAATACGAGTAAGTCATCACTACCTCGGTGACGAAAATCACGGAACGGTGTTAATTGTAAGAGATGTATAAGAAAACGGTAAACAAATAAAACTAAAAGGATGGGTGAGAGCTGGTGACAATCCACCCTCCTTTCATGGTCGCAAAGTTTTTACTAAAAGACAGTTTACCGTTTTTTATTTACCTTCATTAAAGCTCGGTTAGTGCTTCATCCGCTAGTTTGAATTGCATCGTCTTCTACAGGATATCTTCTTTTTATTCAGTTCACATTCCAGGGTTGGTTTCTCCCTCGAATTCAGCGAGGGATCCCACCTCTACCGCCTCAAGGGCAGTGTCCTGGAGCGTGAGATATTGGGTCGGGGATACAACTGGGAAGGAGGACCAATGCCTCGCCCAGGTGGCCTCACCTGTTATGCTGAACAGGGGCCTTCGTGGGGGATGGGAAGATTGGAAGGGATAGACAAGGAAGAGGGAACGAAGCGGCCGTGGCCATAAGTTAGGTACCATCCCGGCATTTGCCTGGAGGAGAAGTGGGAAACCACGGAAAACCACTTCTAGGATGGCTGAAGTGGGAATCGAACCCACTTCTACTCAGTTGACCTCCCGAGGCTGAGTGGACTCCGTTCCAGCCCTCGTACCACTTTTTAAATTTCGTGGCGGAGCCACGAACCCGGGCCTCCGGGGGTGGCAGCTTATCACACTAACCACTACACCACAGAGGCGGACTTCTACAGTGTATACGGTACTTTATCTGCTAGTGGTTTAGTAGAATCGTGGAGATGATTGAGTTGACTTCGATCTTAGTGAGTCCGTTCTTTATAGATATATTTACGATGATAATCTTTAATATTTATTTTTTTAACCATTGTTTGTATTAATTGCGTAAGTTCAGTACGTCAACGGCGTAGCCGTGTTGAAACACTGGATCCGTTTCTAAAGTTAAGCATCATTGGGCGTGGTCACCACTTGGATGGGATGTGTAGCCCACGTGCTTTTAGTGCTTTTAGCAAGACGAGGAGAGGAAAGGAAGTAACCACCCTACCGCGGGCTCAGGTTGCCTGATCTGTGATCTCGGGCTTAGCCAAGATGTTGGCATAGCTGGAGGGGACGGGCAATGACTAGGTCGCCAACGTTGAGGTTTGGATAAAGCACTAGATTTTGTTTTCTGTTCTTTTAAGTTTGATAATATCTTAAATGATGTCCGGCTCCGTGGCTAAATGGTTAGCATGCTGGGCTTTTGGTCCAGAGGGTTCCGGGTTCAATTCCGGGCCGGGTCGGGGATTTTAACCTTCATTGGTTAATTCCATTAGCTCGGGGGCAAGGTGTGTTTGCCGTCGTCAAGATTAGAATTCATCATACGTAAGGCACCATCCTCACAGATGTGCAGGTCGTCTAAACGGCGTCAACTTCAAAGACCTTCACCAGGCCTCTTCGGAGGCCACACATCTTAAATCTTACTCTGTTAGATTATTGATGCAGCCCTAGATCTCCGTCATAGTTCACTCCCCCCCCCCCTTCAGGTTGGGACCTGGCGCAAATTTTTCTTATGAGACACTACTGGACTGGGTACCATTCCTTCTCTGCCATTTAAATCCGTTCATGAATGTATAGTATGGTAGTGAAATATCGACTAATTTAAATTCTGCTTCCCTAAATCCGATAATTGTATCGTAGTTTATACATGAGTTGCAAATAGTGAAGTTCTGATTCCGCAATGTCTCTTTAGGATCCAAAGTTATCTGTATACTTTTGTATACTTTCTACGTCTCTGGCGTGTGTTGGGTTTGTATGCGAGGTTGGTGAATTTCGTTCCGTTCTGGCGATATTCTATCTTTTCAAGTTCCGGCGTTATTAGATTATTTATATCGGTGTGTGGTGTTCGCTGTGATTCTCGGTCTACCCGGGAAAGGAATCACGTTCGTAGCATTACCGAGCCGTCGTCCGGCTCCATGGATAAATGGTGAGCGTGCTCACAGGGGTCCCGGGTTCGATTCCCGGCAGGGTCAGGAATTTTAACCATAATTGGTTAATTCCGCTGGCACTGGGGCTGGGTGTATGTATCGCCATCCTTTCATCTTCATCACGACGCGGAGCGTCATATCAAAAAAGACTTGTCCTCGGACACTTCCGGCACTAAAAGCCATACGCCAATTCATTTTTTAGCGAGACGTCATCCAGCACTTTGTCGTACAGTACATCGCAATAGGACAACGTTGGTAGTGACATTCCAAGGACATATTTTAACCCTCTTTTTACACTGCCGACTTAATGCCGCAATCGGTTAGTTGATGTCCTTGTGTTCCCAAAATAGCGGTTTCGATTCCGATAGCGTCGCTGGCATTTGACGATGTTTAAATGCGACTACTCTGCGTCGCTGACTTCGAGTACGTTCAGCTACTGCTAGTACAGAGTTCCGGCACCTCGGCGTCTTCAAATCTGTAGCAATAGACGGGACGTGAATCTCGTAACACACCGGTCGAGGAAGCTACGCATGTTGAACAGTTCCAGTGACGTATGAATTGTACATTTTGCAGTGTCATATTGTACGTATTTCGTCAGTGCTTCCACGCTTCTTGTGAAATCTCGTATGAATAGAGTTGTCGCCCACATAGCACACCGACCGACCTACAGCTTACGCTGTTGGCATTCATATCTTGACAAGCAGCAATTACGTTCCTGCGTGATATTGATAAATTAGGTTCGGATGGCGAAGACTGGGTGCACGCTAACATATACTGTAACTTACATATTATGATATATCCCAAATTGCAGTCGGCAAGTTTTCAGGATTAAACCAGTCTATACCGTAATAATCATACGCCGTGGTTGGGTGAAACGAGGAATACATCCTGATTTTTTCTCGTTTCTTGTTCACCATAATTTGTTTGGTTGTTTTATATCGATTTGTATACTAATTTCATTAAACGCTCCAAATTACCATATTCTGTACCAAGTATTCCATCTCTACATAGATATTGTACTGTAGATGGCGATTCTTCAAAAATGTTTTGTTATATTCATGATATGACATCCCTCAGCAGTAAATTACCTCTACTCATAGTATACGCTAGTCGTCAGTGAAACCCGACGTACTCAACTCACCTTCACTTTCATTTTTTTTTTTTTTTTTGCTAGTTGCTTTATGTCACACCGACACAGATAGGTCTTATGGCGACGATGGGACAGGGAAAGGCTAGGAGTGGGAAGGAAGTGGCCTTGGCCTTAATTAAGGTACAGCCCCAGCATTTGCCTGGTCTGAAAATTGGAAACCACGGAAAACCATTTTCAGGGCTGCCGACAGTGGGGTTCGAACCTACTATCTCCCGAATACTGGATACTGGCCGCACTTAAGCGACTGCAGCTATCGAGCTCGGTCTTCACTTTCATATGATCCCTTCTCCAGACAAACAACTTCAGGAACAGTATTATTATATTTAGACCTATACTGGATATTTCAAAAAGGTTAAAAATACTTTTTGTCGTATTAATGTAGGTGTCCTTTCTTAAATAAGCACGTGTGTAATTACGTATAGGCTATACTATATTTATTTTTATTTTACTTTCCATAAAGGCCACGTGGTGTGAGGCACGTAGCTGTCAGCTTGCATTCGGGAGGTAGTAGTTTCGAATCCCACTCTCGGCAGTCATGAAGATGGTTTTCCGTGGTTTTCCATTTTCATGCTTCCTTCCCGCTCCTAGCCCTTTCCTATTCCATGTTGCCATAAGACATATGTATCGGTGCGACGAAGAGCACATTCTAAAAAAGAACAAAAAATGGTAAGTTAGTTTAGGAAATATTTGTGTGTGTGTATTAATTATTTAAAACACAGTTGCATTTAGGTGCTAGTATTTGTTTAACCTAGGTGATAGACGACAGATCACGTGTCTCGCAATATCGATAGGACAAAATGAATTTTAAAGAAGAATTTGTGAGTGCTACAAATGAAAAACAAAAACAAAAAAGAAACAGTAGAGTGATTTCAGAATGGAATATGTGCAGGGGCTAGCGAAGTTAAAGCGAAAGGAACCACTGTATCACCAAGGACTTACAGACTGACTGAACATGGGCGCCCATGCGCGGGGGCAAGGTGGAGACGCCCCTCCCCACTAGCTTTCAGGCAAAGGAAAAAATCTAATATAGTCAGGTGTTTTTCTTTCAAGAAAATGATTTAAAATCGGTATTACGTTGAAGTTGAAGGGGATACCGTGTTTGGTATTCTACCGTGGAATACAAGTCGCCATTCATCTTCCAAAATATCAAAAATACTACATACCCCCAGGTCTACACCCCCCCCCCCTACAAACTATCCTATGGGCGCCCTTGTGACTGAACAGTCATAGATTTAGATTTAATGCGCTAACGTACCTGTCGACAGAGACGGATGACAGAGCAACGGGTATAAACAAGGAGTAGTTCCTGGCATGGCAGAGTGCAAACATATTTTGAACACGTAAATATCTGATCTCACGGCTTCGTAATTCATAGCTGTGGTCTGGGTCAGTAGAAGCTTTTCATTCCAAGAAAATACTAATGAAAGATCTTTACTTTGTACCTGATTAATAATGAATCCAATATTAGAATTTGGACTTCAGATCACTTATTCATTGCTCAGAATGGCTAATCGAAAGAAGCGCTGCTCCACTTCATGGACCGTGTTCCAGATGGTACGAATCTTGTGACTGCGTGTGTGTGACAAATCCTGTGTGTCGTAAGCGAGGATCTTGATATATTTCCAGAAGAAGTAATAGAGGAGCGTCATATCATAGTGCTGTACAGTACCTTCCATTCAAAGAGTTGTGTTCGCCTAGGTTTACATTCGGAAAGCGCGGTTATGGGGCGCAGGTTCTTCCGAGAGTATGCCAGTAACCTTTCAAAACACTCAGTACAGTATTATGTTTTCGTAGGGCAATTTTCTCCTTTTAGAACAGTTTTACGTGACATACTTTTTCTGCTGTAGAAAATTATTTTTACTACTGGGTTGTAAATGTTAGGTTATGATTGATATGTTCAGATTCACACATCTGGTCCCGTATAAGATCGTTGTAATTTTCAGGATAGGAGCTAAACTATATTACATCTACCAGAAATGAACCGTTTGGGGATCCACTTCCACTTGGATAACTCGATCGAGATAAAGAATTTCCCTCCAGGATTTCACAAACAGGGACGATGGAAAACTGTTATCCCAAACTCGATATGAAGCTCTTTATGTGTGGCCTGGTTTATTTTATTATTTACATTCCCGCTGTCATCATCATCATCATATTCTATAGGCTGCAGCCACAGATGTCTATCATGAGCCAATCTTTTCAACTCAGCGTAGGTTTTACACTTCATCCTCAGAAGCAGGTTCTTGAAATAAGACACTCTGGGTCGTCCTCTTCCTCTTTTTCCAGCAATTATTCCTTCAATGATGTTACAAAGGAACTCCTCATGCCTCAGAATGTGACCAATAAATTTTATTTTCCATTTTTTAATTTCAGTTATCAGATTCCGTTCTCCTCCTATCTCTCTAAGGACTTCGGTATTGCTCTTCATTTCAGTCCTACTAATCCTCTGCATTCTTCTCCAGATCCACGTTTCAATTGCCTCTAGTTTTTTCTTGCATTCCTAATGTCCAGCTTGCGCAACCATACAGAAGCACGTTCCATACAAAGGTTTTTCAAAGGTCTTCCGAGTTTGTTGGTAGCAGATGCTTTTTACCTTGGAATGCTCTCTACTGGATATAAATTATTGTCATGAGTGGGGATAACACTGAGCTCTTGAGCAGTCATCACACATAAGCGGAACTGTATGAGATGATAAGGACGGCCGTCCCGTCAGAAGACATCATGAATATAGGCTACTAATACCTTAGACCAGGGTTTCCCAAACGTTTTGTCTGTGAGGCCCCCTGAGCATATCAAGGACATTCAGTAAACAAAAACAGAAATTTTTAATAATTAATGATACTATGGTTGATTTTATTCGTATAATTTAGAACTATAACTGACTTTCAAAGAAACTTTAGTTTAACTTCATTTGTATAAAGATACTACATACATGCACAGAAATTATAAAACAGTGTGCCACTTGGCTAATGATTACAACAGTCTGGATCTGTAAACTTACTTGAAAACTTATTTGAGTGGAGCTTTTAAAAGTAGGGAAGATCATAATATGAAGATAAAGTTGAAATTCAAGAGGACGGGTTGGGGCAAATATTAATTTATAGGACGAGGAGTAAGGGATTGGAATAAATTATCAAGGGAAATTCTTTTCACCCCCTTAAGTGGATTTTCCAAAAAGAGTGTGTTCATTTTTAAAGGAGATTCCAGGTACCAATTTTAAAGTCTGTAACATCTTCAGTTTATAAGATATATGTATCCTCATATAAATAATTCAACTCCTTCGTTACTTCTTTTCACCCCCCCCCCCCTAAAGTGAATTTTCTGAAAACGAATACTTGTGTTCTTTTATATTTAAAGAGGATTCCAAATATCAGTTTTCATGTCTGTAACATGTTAGGATTTGTGATTTATTGTAGATAATTTCGCTGCTGTAGAATCCTGGAGCTGACGTTGCCATGGTTACGGCAGTTCATTACTTTATCCGATTCCTAGAGCAGGGGTAGTGTGGTGCCAATATCTCCGTAACGGTTGGTTTTAGGGCCTTAAAACATGGTTTACCGAGTTTTGTTCTTTGCGTCAAGAGGATTAAATTGAACTTTGTCTCGTCCTTATACGACAAATTCGATATTTTGCTTATATTAGCCTATTATTTTTATATTTCCCCCCCCCCCCGTGCCCTCCACCTCGAATTGTTTTGAAAATAAAATACAGCCCATGTTACTCACTGGCAATGCAGCTTTCTATAGGCGAAGTAATTTTTAAAATCGGTTCAGTAGTTTTTGAGTCTATTCGTTACAAACAAACAAACACATTTTCCTCTTTATAATATTAGTATAGAAGTATAGAAGAAGCTGAGTAAACAGTTATAAATAAATGTAAATATGAGGAAAACAATTGATAGGGAATCTGCCACCTGCGCAATCGCCCTTAATGCAGATCACTGATGATTGATTGAAATTAACTTGTTGCGGTTGTTTGATCAATGGGACGGATGATGGTGTTTTCCAAAGACCAAGCGTTTTACAAGAGTAGTCACTCGAACCAAAGATCAGCCTCCACATTAGCTCTGTTTTGTACTTCGTTTTCATTTGTGTGAGAACAGAAAAGATACACTCACACAAGTATTTTGTCATGAAAGCCATTGAACTCAGTATTTCCTTTCTAGAAATTGTAGGGTATAGGGGATGTCATGGACCCAAAAGTCGATCAGAGACGTGGAGTTGATACACTCATGGAACCTTCTGAAGCTAAACATGCCACTCCATCTGATTCTCCACCCATACCACACTTTCATTTATTTTTCACCTTTTCTCTGCCTAGATACTTGGGCTAGTTGATCTTCCTCAAGGCAAGGCAATTCATGTTTAGTTTCAAAAAAGGGATTTCTGATCCACGAGATTTTTTCAACCAGAGGCGAAAAATATGGTCTGAATGTAGATACTAGCAATACCAGGTTTCTAACAATTAAATCACTTACACTGCCTTGTAGTATTTCTTCTTTCTTCCGCTGCTAACTTGTATCATCTATCGGCCAAGTTAAGCTAAAATATACTGTATGTAATTTATACAACAGTGAAGACATACTTCCTAAATTTAGTATAATGGTTTATGAATTGTCTGTGTACAAAAGAAAAACACTCCTCAAATACTTACAACTTACATTATTATTGCGAACACCTTGCATGATCCCCCCTCCCCCCGCCCCGCCACCACGCACACTCCAGCGGTCCGTGGAGCACAATTTGAGAATGGTTGCCGTAGATGTTTAAAAAGAATTAAAATTATAATGAATAATCCATTGCTCACACAGCCCATACGCGCCTTGTGACTGCGAATACTACCACTGCCCAGCCAGTTGGTCTCCGGATAATAGTGACACATGGTCAGCGTTACAACTTCCTCTGCTGCACTACTTGACTTTGTTGACTGGGTTCCTGGAACCAGGATGAATATCGGATACATTTTCCGGGTTCATGGGCAGCGGTCCAATCGCTACTGACCTTAGGAGAGATGGTGATTTTTGTTTTAAGAGGAAGGACAACTAGATGAGCCTTGAAAATGTTGGACAGTCTCTGGAGAAACGTTGCGAACTAGGGCCCAAATGGAACACGGCCTACAAGCCCGGAAAATGTCTCTCATCGTGACATCCGCCTTAAGTTATTTTCATCAGACAAGGATTTCAATACTTAAACGACCCGGGATTCGATCTCGGGGCATCTGGATAAGGGGCACAGACGCTAGCCGTACACTGGGGTTGAGAACTTAAGGAATTAATTTTATAAATTTCCAGCTAGAAAATGAACACCGTTCAGAAATACAACGTTATAAATAATCCATTAAAACACTTTATTAACACTCATTTCGGTAGATAATCAAACCTCTTGAATTCTAACCTGCTGACTGGCAGGTGCATTTCTTAGGACTCGGGAGTGACATCACTGCCAATTAACGTTCTTTCCACCAGGGTAAATGTGATTTGCTTTTCAGTAATTGTGAGGTTTTCGAAATAGAAAATCTCGTCCCTGTTGTTCCACTGTCAATTGTAGAGCGTGCTGGCCCTTGGTCCAAGAGGTCTCCGGTCGGGAATTTTAACCTTCATTGGTTAATTCCAATGGCTCCTCACTGACGCGCAAGTCGCCTGTAGGGAGTCAACTCGAGAGACCTTCACCAGGCCTCTCCAGAGACCACACGTTCTTCTTCTTATTTTTATGAATATTATTTATCTTTTGTCCCATCGTAATCATCGAACTTGATCGAGTGTGAAATTGCCGTTTCCCTTCGACGATTGTGGCTTATCGTTACATTTGTTAGATCTACGGAAAAAGGCTTTAATTAGCTCTGTATATTCGCGCGCGTAGCTGTAATTTTGACATCAGCACTCGGTTGCTCTCCGAAACCAGTGAAGAGGTTCAAATTCAAGACTGTGAGCGCAGGGTCGTGAGACGTTCAGGAGGGTGTGTATGGCGAGGGGAAATGAGGAGCAAGCAAGCTGGCAACTGGACCAACGATAGACACGAGTTACAGAGCGCAATTCCGAAAATAGCCGAATTAAAAGAATAGGCTCTTGATAAACCATTTTACCCAGACATCTATTTCTAGGGGGTTCACTGAACCATTGAACATACAGAACGCGCCGCCACTGATCACAGAGTACTGAGTCCGCGCGGACTGTGCGCTGCACATTCAGGCAAAAAACCGGGCAAACTTTTTTCATCGTATCCCAGTTATTTACGGGATCACTGGAGCCACCCAGGTTCATTTTGGTTTTAGTCGGGTGTTAAGAGAGGATGCCTTCCTGAGGCCACATTATTCTTGAGATAATATTGACCCAGAATCGACCAGGATTCAAACCTAAGCCTACCGGGAGAGATGGCCATGCGGTTAGGGGCACGCAGCTGTGAGCTCGCATCCGGGACATAGTGGGTTTGAATCCCACTGCCGGCAGCTCTGAAGATGGTTTTTCGTGGTTTCCCATTTTCACACCAGGCAAATGCTGGGGCTGTACCTTAATTAAGGCCACTGCCGCTTCCTTCCCATTCCTAGGCTTTTCCTGTCCCATCGTCGCCATAATGTTCTTCTTTTTGCGTTCTTCCGTCCATCCTGTAGCTTGTCTTTAAGGTTGATCAGCAAATTTGTGTTTGTTTATGAGATTTCTGATGTTTTCAGTCTTACAATATTTCTTCATTTATACCAATTTCTTGAACATCTCTGTTTATTTCTGTAAGTCAGTTGTTGTGATATTTTAAAGATACTGCGATATTGGGTATTTTCTTTGTTAGCCTATTGCTACCCATCCTGATCAGGTGACCATAGAATTTTAATCTTCCTTTTCTAATGGTGTCTATGAGTTTTTTCTGTTACTGATAGATTTCCTGTGATTTCCTTTTCATCCAAATGCCATTTTCGCATTTAGGTCCTAGAATTTTCCTGAGAATTTTCCTCTCTTGTTTTTCGATGTTTTTAATTTGTGATCTGCCACCAATTATCAGAGTTTCTGATGCATAAAGGGCTTCTGGTTTGACAACTGTGTTGCAGTGTCGTAATTTTGCGTTTTGGGATATATATATATATATATTTTGTTGTATCTGCTTCCAGGCAATTTTGTATGTAATTTTGTAATTATTTCTTTGTTTGCTTGCTGACATACCCCGTTTGGTTGTAAATATTCGCCTAGATATTTGAATTTATCTACTTGGGAGATTTTCCCGTATCTGGGGATTAGAGGATGGTTGTTAAATCCTGATATTGTACCTTCCCTATACATTGTCTTTTCATATGAAAATTGCAGACCTATTATTATTATTATTATTATTATTATTATTATTATTATTATTATTATTATTATTATTATTATTATTATTATTATTATTATTATTATTATTATTATTATAAGCAGAAGCTATAAGTGGAATTTGAACCACTTAAACTTGACCTTTTACTTCGGAAGTCTTACATGTATTGAATGGGTTTCGAACCAGGTCGGTTGGATAAACACTGATGGTTACTGTGCTGTCATATCTCGATGCATCCTGAGATGATCTATTTGTTTACGTACCGTATTTGTTGCTTTGTTTAACGTCACGCCCGATGAGTGAGTGTCCCCAGGTAACAAACTCCTGCATGTTGCTGCTGGTTTAACGTTTTATTTAACGCTGGGATGGTAAAGAACTGGGAATGAGATGGCCGGAACCTCAACCTTAATAAAGGTTCAACCCAAGCAATTGCCTGGCGTAAACATTTGAAAACGACGGATAAATCGTCTTTCGGGATGTCAACCCTCCATCTCCCAAATGCAAACTTACAATTACACGACTCGTACAGTGTCTTTATTTCAAATTCGTGCGCAATTCATAGCCGCTATTTATGAATCTTCTTTCCTCAGCTTTTCTGTTTCTTTGAACTTTTGCAGATAATTTTAATTATAATAGCTTCCGTTGCAAGAATTGGATTTCTTTTTGTGCGCCTTACGTGCCGTATCTGGTACAGATCGACTGTTTTTAAAATTCAAATACTATATGATGCTTTTTCAAATTTCAGACTGAAATGACTTGACTTATTTCCTTTAATTCCACGGTAGAATATAGGACCTCCGGGAAATTATCTCCAGCTTGTTCTATCTACCGCCAATGCTTTAACCTCTCTCCATGTCTTGTTGACTGCAGCTATCTCCCTATGGTTCTCCTCCAGGTAATCCCCGGTCTGCCTTGCCTGTGACTACCTTGCGGATTCCAGTTCAATACCTGCCTTGTAATACTTTCTTGTAGTCTTCTCAGGATGCGCCTGATCCGTGTCCATTCTCTTCTCATTATCTGTTGTTGTACAGGGCTTTGACTTGTGGCCTCCCAAGAGTCTGAGATGGTCTTTGGCCACCATATTCTCATTATGTACCTCAGGCAACGGTTTATAAAAGTTGGTAGCCTTGTGGTAATGTCTTTGGTCACTTTCCAGATCTCACTTCCATACAGTTGAATGTTGTTGGCTTCGTTTGTACGTGAATGTCAGGGGATCTCCATATTGGTCGTAACTGTGCAAAAGCTTCTTTGGCTTTATTTATACGACTCATCATATCCCTAAAATCATCTCCATCCTGTCCGACTCGTTGGCTGAATGGTCAGCGTACTGGCCTTCCGTTCAGAGGGTCCCGGGTTCGATTCCCGGCCGGGTCGGGGATTTTAACCTTCATTGGTTAATTCCAATGGCTCGAGGGCTGGGTGTTTGTGCTGTCCCCAACATTCCTGCAACTCACACAGCACACATAACACTATCCTCCACCACAATAACACGCAGTTACCTACACATGGCAGATGCCGCCCACCCTCATCGGAGGGTCTGCCTTACAAGGGCTGCACCCGGCTAGAAATAGCCACACGAAATTTAAAAAAAAATTCTCCATCCTGGCTGACCAAGCTTCCTAAGAAGTAAAATACCCTTTACTCTTTCATACCCATTCCATCTAGAGTCAAGCTATCAGATTTAAATAATACAATCTGTTTATCTTTGAAACACTGCTTTATAACCAGTTTCCTCCCTTGAAACTTACAATTACTAACAACTATTCTGTATTCATAAAATTTTGTATAGGTCATTTTTATCTCTGTTTTCTAATGCTTTGTTTCTAATGTTTCGTAGATCTAGAAATGAAATGGCGCATGGCTTTTAGTGCCGGGAGTGTCCGAGGACAAGTTCGGCTCGCCAGGTGCAGGTCTTTTGATTTGACACCCGTAGGAGACCTGCGCGCCATGATGAGGATGAAATGATGATGAAGACGACACATACACCCAGCCCCCGTGCCAGCGAAATTAACCAATGATGGTTAAAATTCCAGACCCTGCCGGGAATCGAACCCGGGACCCCTGTGACCAAAGGCCAGCACGCTAACCATTTAGCCGTGGAGCCGGACTGTAGATCTAGAGAAAGCAAATGACAGGGTAACGAAGGAAAAGATGTTCGCTATACTGGGGGACTATGGGATTAAGGGCAGATTATTAAAATCAATGAAAGGCATTTATGTTGACAATTGGGCTGCAGTGAGAATTGATGGTAGAATGAGTTCTTGGTTCAGGGTTTTTACAGGGGTTAGACAAGGCTGTAATTTTTCACCTTTCCTGTTCGTAGTTTACATGGATCATCTGCTGAAAGGTTGAAGTGGCAGAGAAGGATTCACTTAGGTGGAAATGTAGTAAGCAGTCTGGCCTAAGCTGACGACTTGGTCTTAATGGCAGATTGTGCCGAAAACCTGCAGTCTAATATCTTGCAACTTGAAAATAGGTGCAATGAGTACGGTATGAAAATTAGCCTTTCGAAGACTAAACTGATGTCAGTAGGTAAGAAATCTGAGAGAATTGAATGCCAGATGTATGTTTTCTCAGGATGGTAATAGAGTAAGTGAGATTGAATCTAGGGGCAGCAAAGCTGATGCAGTGAGCTCGCAGTTGCGATCAACACTACTGCGTAAGAAGGAAGTCAGCTCCCGTACGAAACTATCTTTACACCGGACTGTTTTCAGACCAACTTAGCTTTACGGGAGTGAAAGCTGGGTGAACTCAGGATATCTTATTTGCAAGTTAGAAGTAACAGGCATAAAAGCAACGAGAATGATCACTGGTAAAATACAGGTGGGAACAATCGCAAGAAGGTACTCGGAATGAGGAGATAAAGGCTGAGTTAGGAATGAACTCGATTGATGAAGCTGTACGCATAAATCTGCTTCGATGGTGGGGTCATGTGAGGCGAGGCACTACAGCCCTTGAAGCGCCTTGGCCTACCAAGCCCGAAGGCCTGTAAATTACGAGTTGTCATGTGGTCAGCACGACGAATCCTCTCAGCCGTTATTCTTGGCTTTCTAGAACGGGACCACTATCTAATAGTCAGATAGCTCCTCAATTCTAATCACGTCGGCTGAGTCGACCTCGAACCAGCCCTCAGATCCATGTAAAAATCCCTGACCTGGCCGGGAATCGAACCCAGGGCCTTCGGGTAAGAGGCAGCACGCTACCCCTACACCACGGGGCCGGCTTGGTATTTTTCATCTAGGACAATAAATTTCTCGTAAACTTACAACTTCGTGCGTCAAATGGCTTTGGAGGGATGGATAATTTCGCTTCCGGAGCTAAGCTCATTTAACCTCTTGGGAGTGGAATGTATAAAAATATTTCCTATTTCACAACTAGAATTTAAAATATATACCGATATTTGGAATTTTGCCCATACGGTTTGTATGGTATCGGAGAAAGGAATGAGTGTATTTGTTTACGGATCTAAACCCCCATTTAACTCTCTTGAGGGGTTAAATTTGTTTCATAACTTCTGTTATTTAACACCTAGGATATCATTTGAAATATTAACTTTGTAGTTCAGGAAAATGGATATTTTTGTCTTCGTTCTCACACCTTCTACCCTGTTAAAATCCTTTAGGGGTGTATTGTTTCAAAACTACTCCTTATTTAAAATCTAAGACAAGGCCTCTCCGAGTGCATGCGCCGGTGCATTGCGCGGCGCAAGGTGCAAAAGACGACTTTGCTAGGTTGACCAGAGTGCAGACGCCTACTCCTCAATCTTGAGCAATAGCGCTGTCTCTCCTTTCTCACTCGCTCTGCAGTGCTCTACATCCGAGCCGCGCTGAGCCAAGCTTAGCCGAGTCGCCGCGAGAGAACGCTGGTCAGAGTCGGCCCGATGCACGGTGCACAGAACCTCTGCGCCTCGTTTTGCACGCGTGAGGTTTTGGACGTTTGAGAGGCCGTGATCTAAGACACTGAGTGTGAAATTTCAATCTCGTATGTCAAGCGATTTCGGAGAAATGAATATTTTTGCCATCAGGCTTCATCCCCAGGACCCAGTCAAAACTCCTTATGGGTGCATTGTTTTAAGGTCACTTTTTATTTAAAATCTATTACATACCGGTATAGTAGCAATTACCATTTGAAATTTCAACCTCGTAAATCAAACTATTTCAGAGATATGAATATTTATGTTTTCATGCCTTATCCTCAGTCGAAACACCTTAGGGGTGGATTAATTTAAGACCAACTTTTATTTAAACCACATAGAGCAAGCATCATGTGAAATTTCACACGCGCGTGTTAAAAAAAAAAGGTTTGAGATAAATGCATATTTATGTCTTCAGCCCTCCCCACCCTCCATTACCAGTCAAACCCCCTTAGGGGTGCGTTGTTTTAAGACCACTTCTTACTTAAAATCTATTCCATATAGGAGCAATCATAATGTGAAATTTCACCTCGAATGTCAGCGGTTTCAGGGAAATGAATATTTTTGTTTTCGGATATTAACTCCCATTCAACCTTTATGGGCTGAATTTTGTGTCTAAATTTGTGTTGTTTAACATCTAGTACATAAAGGAGCAATCATTGAGTGAAATTTCACTTTTCTCGGTGAACGGTTTCGGAGTATGAAATATTTTGGTTTTCCTTCCTTACTAGGTGCCTACATTGTAATAGAAATGTATCCCTAAAATAAAGAAAAGGCCGAGGAATGATGAGCAGGTTTGTTGCTTGAGCCCTCGTATCTATGTTATGAACATTCGAGAAGTAATGGAAGCCCGAAGAATGGTAGATGAGGAGACAAAGTATGATGGTGACGACGAATTTGGCAGTCACGACCACTTTATTGCCTTAGGGACAATTCTGGTCTCTCATCATTGAAAACACCTCAATAGTCAAAATGTGGAATTACAAAAGCGTCGATTAATATCTTTTAAAGATTTATTGGAAAGATATGTTGATATTTACATCAAGAATGCTGGGCTGAGTGACTCAGATGGTTGAGACGCTGGCCTTCTGACCCCAACTTGGCAGGTTTGATCCTGGCTCAGTCAGGCGGTATTTGAACGTACTCAAATACGTTAGCCTCGTGTCGGTAGATGTACTGGAACGTAAAAGAACTCCTGCGGAACTAAATTCCGGCACCTCGGCGTCTCCGAAAACCGTAAAAGTAGGTAGTGGGACGTAAAGCCAATAACATTAACATCAAGAATGTAGAGGTGAGAAAACTTATTTTGCAGTTATGCAGGCCTATGACGTGCAGATAGTCATGCGTTCGTCCACGATAACCTCGAGATTCTTCACTAGTGATACAAAAGGAATTGGAAAATCTTCCAAGGATTGCTCTGAGCAACGGACGTTTACTTATAGTTGTAATTTGATTTCGATGGCCAAGGAGGATTATTTGTGACATTGTAGGGTTCTGTTTCTGGCCGTGCGCAGCAGGCGATCGTTTCAAACGAAAATGTTTCATAAATTCAAACAACACGTGATACCAGTCTTTTAGTTTGTTATTGCTGAAGTGGTGGATCCAGGAGCCTACCTCAAACGACCTTCTTGTCTGTGCAGCATGTGAAGTGTGACCGCATCGCAATTAGAAGAGGAAATACTTCAGATAATTCTTTGACCATTTCTTCGGATGCATTTCTTCTGTTACTAATATAATGCACATTGTTTTCTCGGTGTCACGAATACTTTTAAAGGTCTCCCTTAATGTACGGCTGACGCGTTAATTTCCTTTGGAATGTGAATTCATAGAGCGCACTGTTTCGTACAGAAGATATGTGCAACTAAGTGCGCTTATCTGCCAAAGGTACTTGACATATCTCATAATGATAACACTGGTCAACAAACTTTATTGCCAATCATATTAGAGCGGCATTGTGCTAACTTATAGGCTGATTTCGAATACAGCATCGGTAGTACAAGAATAACTTAAGAATTGGAATCGATTTATCTCTCATTAAAATATGTACGGTATAATAATAATAATAATAATAATAATAATAATAATAATAATAATAATAATAATGAAAGGTATAAAAGTCTATAACCGAGCTCGATGGCTGCAGTCGCTTAAGTGCGGTCAGTATCCAGTATTCGGGAGATAGTGGGTTCGAACTCCACTGTCGGAAGCCCTGAAGATAGTCTTCCGCGGTTTCCCATTTTCACACCAAACAAATGCTGGGGTTATACCTCAATTAAGGACACGGCCACTTCCTTCCCACTCCTAGCGCTTTCCTTTTCCATTGTCGCCATAAGACCTATTTGTGTCGGTGCGACGAAAAGCAACTTGTAAACAAAAAAGTCTATAATCAATACGTATGTACTGTATGTATACGTGGACAATTCAGTCCAGATCAGATAAAAATGGCCTTCATTCAAATAAAATAATAAAGTGACAAACCTAACAAATGAAATTGATTCAGATATTATCAACCAATCGGGGGCATACCCAGGAAAAATTAACACATATTATATTATATTATATTATATTATATTATATTATATTATATTATATTATATTATATTATATTATATTATATTATATTATATTATATTATATTATAATCCCGCATTTTTGTTCCTATTGGTTTTAAGTCGCACCGACTCAGACAGGTCTTATAGCGACGATGGGATGGGGCAGGGCTGCGACTGGGAAGGAACCGAACGTTGCCTAAATTAAGGTACAGCCTCAACATTTGGTTGGTGTGAAAATGGGAAACCACGGAAAATCACCATCATTCGAATGCAAGCTAGCAGCTACACGGACCGAACCGCACTTCCAACTCGCTCGACTAAGACTGGTGAAGAGGGATTGGATGTCTGCGACAAATCTGGAAATATGTATGTCCATAAATGCCTAAATATGACTTTAAATCTTTAAAATAGGACGCTTATGAATTTAAATAGTGTCCAAAAACTGATAAGAAACCTTCACCAAGACAGCAGACCAGTAGCAAACTGGCTACATTCCTAAAATTACTTTTGCCTTTCCATTGTGATAACTTATTGCTCGCTAAACCTGTTATCTTGAAATTTAATTTAACTACAAAATATTTCTAACAAAAGGGAATCTAAAACAACGAACAAAGTAACTTGGTATTATCGACAAAAAAAAAAAAAAAATGTGTATAATAGAGATCGGCTAAAATTATTACAGTATGGCCAAAACTATGCTTCAATATAATTTTCGTTAAATCTGACTTGATTTAGTAAAATTTGAATGTATATGTCCAACAAAAACCACGTCATCGTGTTCACGAAATATGTGTACATCATAATTTCATAGCCAGCCTGGTGCAACCCTTGTAAGGCAGACCTTCGGATGAGGTTGGGCGGTGCCTGCCGTGTGTAGGAACCTACGTGCTTGTGTAGTGGAAGATAGAATTGTGTATGGTGTATGAGTTAAGGGAATGTTGGGGATATCACAAACACACAGTTCCCGAGCCAAGCGAATCGACTATTTAAGATTAAAATCCCTCGAGCCGGTCGAGACTCGAACGCGGAGGGCTCACCTAGGATCCCTGTGTTTGTCAACACACGCTACCAAGATGAGACCTCTGGGGTTTCTCTTTCAGTCACTTCTTACGACAGGCAGCGGATACCGTGGGGTATTCTACTGTCCCAAACCACAGGGGGATGAATAAAGATCACCCAAAGAAAAGAAATTATGATGGATGCTTTGTTGATTTGACGACTTCGGAATTTTCCGTCCTGAGAAAGTCCTTTGTCGGTGTTTCTCGAGTGCTAAAGACCTAGAGAACATAATGACATCACTTGTGAGTTACCTCCGGAAATGTTCAAGAGGGCACGTTTTGTAAGCTCCGCTATGCAGACTTGCGTTCCACTTTTCTTTGTTATCACTCCGGTATGTATTTTCGTTCTACGTGGGAACCTATTACAACATTCTTCAACAAAGATGCAGTGTTTGCATGGATCCCACAAGCTGTCACCCTGCCACGCACTCAATCGGTGCTCATAAACGAGCCAAGGCCAATTTAACATGACCATTGTGTTTAGCTTTCTCTGAGATGGCATACAGTACAATGCTAGGAAGTAGAGAGCATCTCCCGGCATTGCACTGTAGAAAGTGGAGCACTAGTGTGTTTCCTGTCTTGCATACAAGCCTCTTCAAATGAGAAGATGCTTACCTCTGTCTGAAACCACTGCTGTGGGATAGTAGGGGCTGCCTAGCCAAGGCAGTAAAGGCGTGCTCGGCTCACGCGAAAGGATGAGGGTTCGATTCTCCGTCAGGAACTTGAAAAAAAGATAAGTGATTTCCACTCTGGAGAGGCACATGGCCCAGAGACTCATTCTGTCTGGTCTAAAAATTAGTACAAGGTTAATTCCTAGGAGCAAAGGCGGTCAAGCATGGGGCTAATCACTCTGTCCCTCTGAGTGGAAAGGTTGCGAATACTGGAACCCTTTACCTTCCACTCCTCCAAATGCCTGTATGGTCTGTGAGGAGATGACTTTGCTTTGCTGTGAGGTAGTCCATGTGAAAGCGGACACCTGTACATTTAATTATGTAAAAATTGAAGTCTTGAGTATAAGGACTTTCTTTGCACAAAGTAGCTATTATCATACAACATATGCATAAAACAATATTATCTAAACGTACAAAGTTTATACACAGGCCGACACCACTTAAGACATCCAGTGCAAATAGTACAGTCTGTCTTCTATCTTCGAGGCATATTTATAATTAGTACCCTGTAAGCCATAAGCCTGTCTGGCGTCGAATGTCCACCTGTGGGTGGGGACGGTCGAATAACACCCACGGTATCCCCTGCCGGTCGTAGGAGGCGAATAAAAGAGGCTTCAGGGGATTTTAACTTGGGAGCGTGAGCTGGCGACCAAGGGGCTCTTAGCTGAGTCCTGGCATTGCTTCTACTTACTTGTGTCAGGCTCCTCACTTTCATCTATCCTATCCGACCTCCCTTGGCCAACTCTTGTTGTTTTGCGACCCCGACGCAATTAGGTTGCGAGGGCCCCTTCCATTTTATCTCTCTGATTAGTGTTATATGGAGGATGATTGCCTAATTGTACTTCCTCTTAAAACAATCACCATCACCACCTCCGCCTGGCGTCGAGTGAACTAACTAATTAAAATAGGAGGGTTCAGTTTCATCCGATCCTCTTGAAGGACGTTCTAAGATGATTCTTCTTAGCTATCGGATGTTGGCGCACATTTTCCTTTAACAAAGCCAACACATTTTCAGTTCACTTGATGTCTAGGGACTGTGGAAGGGTATCATGTACACAAGGACAATTAATTGTAGTGTAGTCATGAGTCCTATATTTGGGATACATATCTTGGTGCCGTGGGAAACAGTCCTTTACGCCTAAATTTTCTGCTGTTGTCAGTTGCTTGCTCAGAATGCTTAAATGCGTATATTTGTCCATAGTACCCATCTATGAAATTCATTTTCGCATCACTTGAAGCTCCAAAACCGTCAGGGACTCACCGTCTTGTTTTACTGCTGGTCAAGCGGCGGCTCGTGTACAACAGCACAAGTGCACGTGAACACCCACAATCTCGAAGTGGGACCCATGTTGCCCTTTAATTACTCAGTGTCTAACTTATTAGTTAGAATTTTGACCTGCTGCATTTTCAGTTTGGTGGGTTCTACGCTTCGGACTTCCAGCACTGCTTGAATGTTCACATCGGTTGTGCTCTCGCTGTGACAAGTTTTGCGCTTGCGTGAGTGATTGTGACATCATACCTTACGGACCTGTTACCGTATAGGAAGTGCACACTTCTAATGTGCTCTTTCTTCTGAACTCCACTAACCAAGAAGTTTCACCTGAGTGTTCCGTGGCAGACTGCATCCTAAGACGACTGTTCCTCTCTATTCGACCATGGAAGTCTTAAATACGAAGGACTCTCGTAACATTTTCTGGGCAAGACTTTTTGCTCATCTGATGCGCTGAATATTTTCTGGCAATATATATTTCTTGTTTTCTATTCTCTTATCCTGGTAAAACCAATTCACAATATTTTGGACAGTAGAATGTCTGTCATTTACTATACTACCGTTGTTGCGCAAAGATTTGATCTGTTTTTGGTTGAAATTTACCAGTGTTCTAAGCGCTACAGTCATATTTTCTCGTTCATGTTCCACGGTGATCTAAGACTGGTTACCTGGATAGAAAAGTGAAACATCGTGTACAGAACGAAGATAACCAGAAAGCTGAGTCTGTATGGCACATAGTAATCAAATGGAGGGTACGAAGGATGTAGTATACCATGTCCTGTGATATTTATTTTGCAGTTGCTTTGTTGTTTCCTATTTTATGCGTAACTGTAAGGAATAATAACGTGCATATCTATAAATCCTCAGCGCTGGGTGGATGATGGAAGTCTTCAATAAATTAGGTTACTAGGCAGGCTGGGTAGCCCAGGTGGTAGAGCGCTGACCTTCTGAGATCAAGGTAGCGGATTTGATCCCGGCTCATTCCGGTGGTATTTGAAGGTGCTCAAATCGTCAGCTTCGTGTCGGTAGATATACTGGCACGTTAAACAACTCCTGGGGGTAAAACCTCCGGCACGTCGGCGTCTCTGAAAACGGCAAAAGTGCTTAGTGGGACGTAAAGAATCGAATTATTTATTAAATTAGGTTACCAATAATGGGCATTTTCCTACCAAATATCATACGTATTAAGTGTACCATTTTCACTGTGAGTCGTGCGCCTCCGTAGCGTGATGGTTAGCGCTATTAGCTACCGTCCTTGGGGCCCAGGGTTCAATTCCCGATACTTCCAGAGATTTAAGAATGCCAGGAGGACTGGTATGTGGTTAAAATTTGTGGTTAAAATTTGGGTGGGGGGGTGCCTGAAAAGAGCTGCAGAAACTCGGGCCGAGGATACGAGTGTGTCCTTCCCCATGGCTAAATGGTCAGCGTGCTCTCCTTTTGTGCAAGAGGTCCCGAGTTCGATTCCCGGCTGGGTCGGGGATTTTAACCTTCATTGATTAATTCCGATGGCTCGGGAGATGTGTGTGTGTGTGTGTCTCGCGTCCTCAACATTAGAATTCATCATAGGTAGGGTCCCATCCTCACAGGTGAGCAGGTTGCCTGTATGCGTCAACTCTAAAGACCTGCACCAGGCCTCTTCAGAGGCTTTGCGCCATTATTATTATTATTATTATTATTATTATTATTATTATTATTATTATTATTATTATTATTATTATTATTATTACTTTGTCCCGAATCTAAATACTCTTGAACACATGACAGAATCATGTTTTGTTATTTCTAATCACTCCCGATTTGATAATTTTCCACGTGTAGACTGCATTCAGTGTATGTTTTGATTTATTTTAATGTGCTGAACGTTGATTTATACAGAAAAATCAAGCAACGTTAATTTACTGAAGGTTTCTGTAATTACGTCTTAGTTCGTGTACTATGGGTAAATATAACAAAGAGCAATTGGAACCCATTTACATTCAGTGGCACAATGTCAAAATGTACTCTTGCCTATTGCATTGCTCTCGATGTGTTACTTTGTTTGGTAATGGATGTTATAATGTTTTCTTTGTGGCTGGATGTGGAACTAAATTAATTCTAGTGGTTCAAAAGCAACTGTTAATATTGTGTAGGGATACTGTCACGAGATATCCGCATGTTTAAAAAATAGTGTCAAGAAAACAAAGACAGAATATTATTTATTGCATAATTATTGCGTTGCGACACAAATGTCTTGTAACAGCTGGGCTAGAATACTTAAAGCAGGATAATAATCCGTCCGAGATCAACGATAAAGTATAAGATGGTTACTGCCAAAGAGTCACGATCTAAAACAGACCGGGCTTGAAGACACCTCTGACAGCGTCCGAGTAGGGTACGAAGAAAAATAAGGTCTGTGATGCACTTCTGCGGTATAATTTAATGTGTTCTGAGGACGACAGAGAAAGGTAATTTTACATTACTTAACCTTTGTTAGGTAGAAATTTTAATTAGTTATCTTTTGAATTCCAACTACGATTTGGACGTTGCATATGACCTTGGGGATTCACTCAGTCTCCAGCAGAAACGGGTACCATGTAAAAATCCGTATTTCCTAGGCCTAAAGGCGGCTGGGTGTGGAGCTGACCACTCTTCCACAGAGCGGAGGTGGAGTTGAAAACTTTACTTTCCACACTGCCTTCGTGATGTACAGGCCGTACTGTAGCTCCGATGACGTCACGCAGAGGCGAACTGTTTCCTCCGTCCGACCCGTGCAATGCAAGGACATGATACGTCTGTACCTTGTCATTACGAAATATTCACAAATGTTTTATTAATATAACAGGACAGATCATCAATACCTGTAATCGCATGATAACTCGTAAGTTAGGTCCATGTAATTTTAGGAGAAGTGGGTTTGAAGAGTGATCCACGCGGTCAAAGCTTGAGGGTTTTACTCGTAAATATACCCAACAAATAATTATGCATTAATAAAAATATGGAGATATATCTCTACCTAGCCATAAATACAGTAGCTTTCTTGGCTTTTCTTGACTCTTCTGGCACTACCCTTCGAAGACTTTCTTGACACCCCTTTCTTCCACACAAACAAATGTATCATTTTTGTTTTGTTTAGGAATAGCCCATGTTTTACCAAATATTAATGCACTGACCAGGAAGATCTGTTAGTTATTTCCCACATTCATAAAAACTGCCGAGGAATAATTCCTTAATCATTAAGTACTAATTTCGTAATTATTAAGTTGCATTGCTTCTAACAACTAAATGTTATCTACCAGCAATAGTGTAATTTTAAAATGTATGCATAAAAATACTAAAATCGTTTAACAGACGGTTAGGTTTCATAAACTGCATTTAGTCCTATATTTATAGAGAAGACTGGGTTTTGCGTTTACTCGGATTAATTTTGGGGAGAAGGCAGAGCGTAGTCAACATTATTAATCCAAGAAATAACCATATGAATGTTCACTTGGTTGTTGACCATTTATATTACACCGGGCGAGTTGGCCGTGCGGTTAGGGGCGCGCGGCTGTGAGCTTGCATCCGGGAGATAGTGGGTTCGAATCCCACTGTCGGCAGACTTGAAGATGTTTTCCGTGGTTTCCCTTTTTCACACCAGGCAAATGCTGGGGCTGTGCCTTAATTAAGGCCACAGCCGCTTCCTTCCAACTCCTAGGCCTTTCCTATCCCATCGTCGCCATAAGACCTATTGTATCCGTGTCGGTGCGACGTAGCATTTATATTATTTTCATAGTTGTTCTGTATCAACAATAAAACGACCTGCTATAAATCTATATAACAAGAAAATCAAAAGCAAATTCACCCTCAGCTTGGGAAACTGAGTAAATTATACTCCTGTATTCTTCGTAAGAGGTGCATTTTCGGTTGGGATTTACGTTTTTCATAAAGGTATCCTGCTTTCATACGAATAAAATGAAAATATTAGTGTGTATTTACTTGTATAGTCGTATTTTCGCCGTGGTAAGCACAAGTTCTTAGCACTGTGGCAACTGCAAACTTTCACACACTGTATTTAAACTCGCAACACATTATATTACCACAAAAACGTGCTATACGATAAAAATTCAATGAATAAATTCCACGAGAAGTATCATGTCTCTTGAGGTTTCATTACTCATGATGTGAAGATAACATACCTAACCTAAACTATGAGGTCTCATTATCTTAATGACAGCTGTTTACGTAATTCCTGATGTGATAAATTTAGAGAACAGACATGCAGTATACTTAAATATAAAGGTCTGTCTCTCAATAGTCACAATTATCCAAAGAATGCTCCCAATCCTTATGCATTACACTCACAAGTACAACTCGTAACATTCGGTTAGCTCGCCTTAATTGATCAGTTGATAGGCTTGGTGCACTTTCCACAGTGCGGCCTGTACATTACGAAGACAGTGCTTTCCACCATCCACCTCTCAGTAAACATTTCTGGTAGGGATTGTTTCCCCTTTCTTCGGGATCAATATTTATTACTTGGGGGTATAATAATTTCGTGTGGCTATTTCTAGCCGAGTGCAACCCCTGTAAGGCAGACCCTCCAATGAGGGTGGGCGGTATCTGCCATGTCTAGGTAACTGCGTGTTATTGTGGTGGAGGATAGTGTTATGTGTGGTAGTTGCAGGGATGTTGGGAACATCACAAACATCCAGCCCCCGGGCCATTGGAATTAACCAATGACGGTTAAAATCCCCGACCCGGCCGGGAATCGAACCCGGGACCCTCTGAACCGAAGGCCAGTACGCTGACCATTCAGGTAACGAGTCGGACTACTTGGGGGTGGAATGTTGTTACACCGTTCCCAAGAAAGCAGGCGCTGACCAAGTGTGAAAACCACCGCACCATTAGTTTAGTATCTCACGCTTGCAAAATGTTAACGCGTATTGTTTGCAGAAGGACGGAAAGACAAGTTGAAGCTGAGTTGGGAGAAGCTCAGTTTGTGTTCAGAAGAAATGTAGGAAATGTGAAGCAATTTTGAGTACGACTTGGTTTAGAAGATCGAATTAAGAAAGACAAGCCCACGAATATGGCATTCGCAGATCTAGAAAGGTCATTTGATAATGTTGATTGGGCCAAGCTATTTGAAATTCTGAAGGTGATCGGGATGAGATACCGAGAAATAATTTGTACAAAAGTCAGTCTGCAGTAGCAAAAATCTAAGCGTTTGAAAAAAGAAGCAGCATTCGAGAGAAGAGTGAGACAAGACTGAACTTTATCCCCTCTCCTCTTCTTTGTTTATAAAGTTCAGGTGGTAAAGAAAATCAAAGAGACTTTTGGAAAGGGAATCTCAATCCAAAGAGAGCTCAAAACTCTGAGATTTGCTGATGATATTGTTATTTTATCGGCGTCTGCAGAAGATCTGGGGAACCTGTTGAATGGTATGGACAGAGGCTTGTAGAAGGAGTACATGATGAAAACAAGTAAATCCAAAACAAAAGTAATGGAGTGCAGCCGTACGAAGTCAGCTGGTGCAGGAAATATTAGTTAGGAAATGGTCTTAAAGGAAGTAGATGAATATTGTTACTTGTGTAGTAAAATAACTAATGATGACAGAAGTAAGGATGACGTAAAATGTAGACTAGCACAAGCAAGGAAGGCCTTTCTTTAAGAAAATAAATGTGCTCACTTCGAACATGGATATAGGAATTATAAGGATGTTTTGAAGACCGTCTGGAGCGTGGCATTGTGTGGAAGTGAAACACGGACGATAATTACTGTAGCTCAGAAAGAGAATAGAAGCTTTTGAATTGTGATGTTACAATGGGTGGGTCTAATCACGAATGAAGAGATATTGAATCTAATTGGCGAGAGGAGAACAATTTGGTAAAATTTTACCAGAATAAGAGATGGGATGATACGACACATCTAGATATTCAGTACTTGTTCATTTGGTTTTTGACGGAAGTACAGGGGGTAAGACTTGTAGGGGTAGACAAAGATATTAATATGACAAACAGATTAGAGTAGATGTAAAATGTAGTAGTTGTGTAGAAATGAAAAATGTTAGCACAGGATAGGGTGACATGGACAACTGCATCAAACCAGTATATGGACTGATGACCCAAGGAACAACAACAAAATCACAGCGGAGGGAAACAAATACAGAGTATTTAGCCATTGATCAAAAGAATGAGAACGGATGACGGCGTTGAGTAAGGAGTGACAACAGCTTTTGACACTTCTTACTTCAGACTGTCTGCTACGGCGTGGTTGCGGAATGCAGAATCAGTTACAGTACATAATGCCGATTGAGTTACTACACTGATGCAGTCATCATGAATAATCTTACTGTTTTATTTCATAATCATCTTTCACATTTTTAAACACTAACCGTGAGGTGTCAGTTTTAAGTGGACGTGCTTAAATTACTGACATGTACGCGATTTTGTATAACTTGCTATCACAGGCTAGTGGAAAAGGTGAACGTAACATTCCATGACCATATCGTAGTAGCGTACATTGTAACTGATTGGTGGCTTGACATTGAGCTCCTTTCTTCTGTTTCCTGTTCCATAAATAAATATTTCGTGGTTTGTATGGTTCCTTAAGTGTTTTAGACATTGTAATGTTTGTAATCGAGGATATTGCCGCACTTACGAAAATGTAAGAAGCAACAAATAAATGAATTTTAATAGATCATTGTTCTGATTAAAATAAATTTATATTATTATTATTATTATTATTATTATTATTATTATTATTATTATTATCCGCCTCTGTGGTGCAGTGGTTAGCGTGATTAGCTGTGCCAACCCCCTGAGGTCCGGGTTCGATTCCCGGCTCTGCCACGAAATTCGAAAAGTGGTGCGAGGGCTGGAACGGTGTCCACCCAGCCTCGGGAGATCAACTGAATAGAGGTAGATTCGATTCCCACCTCAGCCATCCTCGAAGTGGTTTTCCGTGGTTTCCCACTTCTCCTCCAGGTAAATGTCGAGATGGTACCTAACTTAAGGCCACGGCCGCTTCCTTCCTTCTTCCTTGTCTATCCCTTCCAATCTTCCGATACCCCTACAAGGTCCCTGATCATCATAGTACGTGAGGCCGCCTGGGCGAGGTACTGGTCCTTCTCCCCAGTTGTACCCCGACCAAAAGTCTTACGCTCCAGGACACTGCCCCTGATGCGATAGAGGTGGGATCCCTCGCTGAGCCCAATGGAAAAACCAATCCTGAAGAGTAAACAGATTCAGAAAGAAAGATTATTATTATTATTATTATTATTATTATTATTATTATTATCATTATCATTATTATAGTTAGTTATTAGGCCTAGTTATTTAACAGTCCATCAATTGTTGTAGATTTTAACAGACGTTGGAATTTCTTCCCACATGATTCTTTGTCGTACCGAAAGTCAACGACATGGAGTTGTCGCATTTAAATATCCTCAAATACAACCGACCTTAGGCAGGATTGAACCAATGAGCCTTATTTCTGGCAGACAGCTAGCGTCCCGGTATTCACTTCGAGTTGAAGTGTGAAACCACGGAAAAGCTCCCCCTTTCATAGAAGAGAGTGAGGTATTATCCCGCTTATTTAATTTAGTTGTATTACTTTAGACTGTTTGCGTGCTCCTGTCTGTTAGCTATGGTGCCGTTTTAAGGACGTTATATTGTAACGCAAACCAGTGACTCACACGAATCTGACCCAGAAGGTCGAGTACCGCAGGAAGTACATTGTTTCATTTGTTTTCTTTCTTTCTTTTTTTGAGGAAACAGCGCGCTGGTTGTACAATATATTTACGTCTTCAAAGCGTGCTCCATTATTTTACTGCTTTCTTGAATGTATCATTTAAAATGTTCAGATATTTTATGTTATCGTAAGAAGAGATCCTCATGACTGTGAGAAGACTTCCAGATGTGGATCACCGAGCGAGTTGATTGCGTGGTTCGAGTTGTATAGCTGTCGTGGTTTCCGATTTTCATACCAAGAAGATGCTGGGACTGTACCTTAAGGCCACAGTCGCTTCCTTCCCAGTCTTAGGCCTGTCTTATCCTATGTTCAGGGATGAAGGCATCACTGTAGGTCCACAATCCAAGTCCTTTTTATCTGCATCTTGTTCAGGATCAGACAGGTGGACCTCCAATGGGTAGACTCACTACAGAGGTCTGACAATCCCGCCAGTAGGGGTATGGAATCTCAGCACCAGAGTTTTTCCATCCTTCCCTGGGATGAGTTCCTCAACAAAAACAAGCGGTCATTCTAGCCTCTTCATCCGAACAACACAATTTTTCTTACTTTTGGCTCACAAGTGGGTCTCCTTTTGTTCCAAGTCAACTGCCCTAAGTATTCAGAGCAAAATCTCTTCCTTAGTTGGTCATGCAAGTTTCGCCTGTACCGAAGCCTCTGATTCAGGTTACTGGCTTCATAGGAGTCTCGGTCTGGGGTATCAGTCTGCTGCACATCTCGAATGAACAGTGGTAAAGGATCCTTATTACTCTCCAACGTATAGGTTAGTGGTCTTGAGTTGACCTGAGCATAGGATTATGACCTCTCTATCTTCAATATTCCGTGAAGTATTGCCTCGGCAAATGTTAACGGACTTTTGTGCCACCCTGTATATTTATGATTTCTTGCATTACTCTTTCCAATAATGCATAGTTAATGGTAACTACGGCAACAGCAGTCTTGACTTTCACCTTTCCTACTTGAATAGTGTAGGTGGGCAATAAAGTTCAGTAGGTCTACCTAGCGAGGCACACGCCGAGGTCCGCGGTGAATGTCCGAATGCGATATAATGTTGTATTTCAGTCAACGTTACGAAATACCCGTATCGTTTTCTGGGAGAGGTCAATTCTACAATTCAAGTGTGTCCTAATTTTACAAAAATTCTTGAAAAGAATACAAATATGAACATTTTAGAGATATGTTAGGAAACCTTAGATTAAATCGAAAAAAGGAGAAATACGAGACAAATAGGAGTCATTCTTCTTTGTCTTTGACAATATGAAAATGACTGAGATATGAGCGACACTAGTAATGGTAACGCCATGTCTAATGCAACCAGTCCCTGTGATCCTGTCGGATCGGTTGGTATTTAAGACTGGTCAATGAAAGTAACAACGTATCATAAGACGCTACATCTCACCACTGGTGGATAAAGAGCTC
Organism: Anabrus simplex; assembly: GCF_040414725.1. NCBI lineage: Eukaryota > Metazoa > Arthropoda > Insecta > Orthoptera > Tettigoniidae > Anabrus > Anabrus simplex. The sequence continues at coordinate 1,136,576,229 of NC_090265.1, forward strand.
ATAGGACAGTATTAATGTAAATATTACTTTACCTACTTTCGATGGGATATTTCCATCTCGTATACGAAAAGTAAAGCTTTACCCACAGTATAATTCAGCCTTTCGTTATTGTTGCTGAGGATATCGCGGTTGACAACACTATACAATCACTGTGAGTTGTTGAAAGGGGCCTAATATCTAGGTCATCGACCCAGTGAGTATGATTCCCATATAATAACCTACCTTAACCCTGAAAAACCGTCATCTATGAAACTACTCGCGGTTTTCTTGATGATGTTTCTGCCAACTTTCTGAGAGGATTCCAACCATGTCGCTTCAAGTACCTTCAGATGACATCGGCGGACATCACATGTGGTAGTCGCGATTTAAAACAGCCATTCAGAAACAGTTTTAGAAGTTGATTCAAAGAAGTACATAGGTAGACTTATATTTTTGTCAATGTCAGCATCTGAATATGAAACAAAAATAGATTACGAGACGCTAATTTCTATTTAAGCGTAAATATGAAAATCTGTGAAAGGGGTTTCACTTCTATTATTAATTGTTTACAGTTATACGAATGTCATTGTGTGTCTCTCTCTGTCTCTATATCAACAATTATTATTTTTCCTTGCATTTTCCCAACTACTTTTGGTCGGCACTATACGAGGTTTGAGCTTAGTTTTACAGAGGGATGCCTTTCCTGACGCCAACCTATATAGAGGGATATTTTCACTATTGCGTGTTTCTGTGTATTTATACAGGGGTGTGTCATATGCAAATGAATATAGGCCTATGTATTAACACAAACACAATCATCCAGATTCCGATACGGTTAAAATCCCTACCCCGACCGGGAATCGAACCCGTGGCCTACTGAACCGAAGGTGAGTAATCTGACCATTCAGCCAAGAAGTCGGACCATTTAGGTAAACAGTTATTGTTAATAATGTATGGTTGCCGTAATGATTGTTGAAAACATTTTAAGGTTACTAAAGTTGAGCCGTAGAACATACAGTTCTTCTAGGTATAGGTAGGCCTAATTAACTGATATGAAGATAAAATGAAACATTTAAAGTGAATCCTTAATAATGTTCAAGGTGATGTAATTTAGACAGGTTAGATAATCCGAGGTTTTCACATGTTTCCAGGTCAACAGTTGCACACCCCACCTTCCAAACAGTATAGTCCTATAAAACACACCACTTTTTGAACGGAACATGGTAGTGATCTCAACATGTACGGTAGACAGGGTTCACAGATGGCCTTTTTCTCATGGCGGACTTAAATGCCTGATGTTGATCCGTTTCAAAGAGAATTGTTGGCTTTAATAAAACATCTTTTCCTGTGTGCCGGTTTGCTGTGATAATATCAGCTCTTCTAAAAGATTTCTTCATGGGTTTCCCATCTTAACGATCTCGAGGATGAGTCTAAAGCACTTCTCACTTTGTGATGTCTTGTATCACCAGCAATTCACATTTCGGGCATGCCCAGCATGTGTCAAAGAGTTTGCCTCGCGACAGTCTGGAAAACGGCAGCGGGTTGTTCCTGAACATCGACCCGGTATTCGTCAAATCGCTGTAATGTTGGATTACATCTTCAGAGCACTAGTCCATTTGGAACATCAAATCGCCTTTCTGTTGCTCACCCATTAATTAGTTTGCGGGACATCTGAGTACAGAACGACTCCTTTGCATCTCAAGGTATGCCTTGTCCGGGTCTTAAAGGCATCATCTCGAAGTTCGTTCCGTATTCGTCTACCAGCCCAATTAATGGCTTCGGTTTGCAAGTTCTCTAGTTTAGAAAGGGCTGAAGCCTTTCCTGATGAATGATCTCTGAGGAAATTCAAATGAGCGTCATTGACGAGTAGTAAGGTATTGCATATGTAAATATGCTGAATTGAGGCTTCCTAGATGGCCCTCATCAGCGTTAGGCCTCGATACCGTTTGGAGCGTAGAACATTCCATGAGGACCACCATTAGGGAGTCCAACAAGTTCCCTAGCCGATCCTTTCACAGTCTGATCAACTAAAGTTAGGTTGAAGAAAGAATCCCACCTTCCAATACTTATTTGTTTTTTATTGCTAACCTTTGCCTGCTGCCATTTCTTGATGGATGCAGTACTTTTGTATCCATCTCTTGGCACAGGCCAGAGTAAAGTGTAGCTTCCACCGAAGTCCCAGTCTCATCCAAGGCTGTGACAATATGGAAGCTGCTGGGGTATGGGTGGTGCTGAGTAATGGCATTCAGAGCACGACTAGTGCATCAGAGTGTTATGAAAGGTGTTGCTCATAGGGTCAGTCGTGCTGCAATAGTACTTTCTGACCCAGTGAGGAAAGCAATGGCAAACTACTTCACTCCTCGTCTTGCCTAGTACGCCTCATTTCGGTGCTGCCATTGGTTTTTGCGGTTTCCTTATAACCGCATAACCTTTGGTGGTGCTATTTGAGGATCCAACCAGCCTCTGGGCTGATGACCTAACAGCCAGACATATAATTATAAAATATATTCCAGCTTAAAATCTCGTTAAATTGTTTTAAAAAGTGCATGTTTCGTTCCTAATGTGGAACATCTTCAGCTAAAAAAGGATACAAAAATTGGCATAAAAGAAATTAAAAACACTTTATGATGATGATAATATTAATGATGAGATAAAATGGTCCTTCATGTTGAACTAAAACACTCAACAAGTCAATGTTCAAGTTTGTGATAAACTTGACAAAAATGAGATTTATAAGTTGTAGTCTTATCAATGTCCTCTAAAAATCTACGTTTTCATTTGCTGATGGTGTACATTGAAGAGGATATATGATGCTGGACCAGATATCGTCTTTGCGCCATCACAATGCGCAGGGGAGAAATACTGACCCGCAGCACATGTAAATGTTATACTTTACACAACCTTTCTGGTCAGAGTTCTAGCGGTTTTTCTAGGCGCAACGATTATAATATTGGTTCATGATCGAAATCTTCTGGTCTGATTTTACAGGAGGAAAGGCACGTAGTTTTGAAATATTCTTTGTTAATTTGTTTGATGGTATCACATTCATCGAAAAGAATTTCATAATGAAAATGTATTCCCTAGTATCTGATTCGTTCTTGTGAATCTGTAATAGATGTTATGATAGAGCCATTGATAACCGTTGTTGTTAAGTTACCATCTTTACGGAAGATCAATTTGCACTTACTCGGGGTAATGGCTAGACCAAGGAGGTTCTTAGACTGATTATTACAAAATCTCGAATGCTTGCCGTGGTCTTGGGACCGAACCACTAAACTTAGTACCCTGATGTTACGTGTCTTAAATTCGTTGGCTATAGAGGCAAATCGTTATTATCAGGCGATCTGCTTGTTTTACGTAACTCAGTGCTGTGTTCCCGGCCTCGCGTGATGGTGTCTCATCGCCACGCTTACGACAGCGGCTGCTAGAAAGTGGCTGCACGCCTTCATTACTCCAGACATGGCAATATCACCCACATAGCTCCTAATTATAGACATGCTTCACACATATTTTGGGTGATCATTGTGTAATGGGACTGCAAACAGAGTTAGTTGCTAGATGTATAGTTCGCAAGAAAGTATGTTGATTTTTCCTCTTTTCTCTTATTTTTCTATTATAAAAACACAGCTTGAGTTTACCGTTGATTTCACATCCTGCACGGAATAACAAGCGAAAATTTCTGTATTATCTTGGAGAATCGTACAAGAATGACTCTAGAAGTTTTATTGAAGAAACCTGTCGATACTGTTAGGATAACTAGGATGACACCAAAATGAGTACCAGCTTAATTCATGGGCCAAGGTGGCTCAATCACCCCACTTACAGTGAGTGTCGAGGTCATGAATAGTGGAAGCTTATCCCCTATTCTTCCAAGGACCTTCGTGACCCGTAATGAGATGGCTTTGCTTTACTTTTACTACAGTAACTGTGGGGTAGGGGGAAGGGCTCAGATGAAGAATACACCCACGGTATCCCCTGCCTGTCGTAAGAGGTGACTAAAAGAGGCAACCAAAGGATGATGGAGATTATCTGTGATTAGTAACATCAGGCGAGGAACACCATGGGTCGACTTCACTTGCGATTAGTACCACTATATGCGGAACACCATGGATCTGCGTTGCCTGGGATTAGTACCACTATGCGAGGAACACTGCAGGTCTGGGCGTTGCCTGTGATAGTACCACTATGTGAGGAACACCATGGGTCTGCGTTACCCGCGATTAGTACCATTGTGTGAGAATCACCACGGATCTGGGCGTTGCCTGTGATTAGTACCACTATATGAGCGACACCGTGGGTCTACGTTGCCCATGATTAGTAACACTATGTGAGAAACATCACGGCTCTGAGCGGCTCCTGTGATTAGTACCACTATGTGAGGAACACCATGGGTCAGCGTTAGCTATGAGTGGTGTCTGTATGTGAGGTAAACTATAGGTCTTCGTTACCTTTGAGTAGTGCATTCTCTGTGAGTAGTACCGCTATGTGAGGAACACGGCGAGTCTAAGTTACTTTGATTAGTTCTGCTACATGAGGAACACCATGGTTCTACTTTACCAGCGACTAGTACCATTATGAGTGGCCGGTGACCTGGATTTAGGACCCCTTTAGACAACAAGCATCATCGATTTAGGATTTTGCTTTGAAAACAGTTCCTTGTCCTGTTTATACCATTGCTTTGTTATTTTATGGGAAAGTGAGGCATAGCAGGTTGGATCTAGTGATTATTTTAAGTTCATAATAATTGTTCATCGTGGTATTAAATTTTAGTCAGTGGATGAATTTTGGAATTACTTTAACTTTCAATATTAGTTGGATCCGCTGATTATTTTAAATTCGTTCATTCATTCATTCTTCATTATCACGTTTTGAATTCTGGTCAGTGGATGCATTTTGCAATTTGAAATCGTCATTACGTTTCGTCTCATCTCGTACCATTAGGGGCAGATGACCTAGATGTTAAGCCCTTTAAAAAAGCATCATCATAACTATCACCATCATCATCATCATCAACAACAAAAACAAAAACAACAACTGAAGTTACTAAATATTAATAAAAATTAAATCAGCACACATAAGCTGGTTTACTGTACAGCGAGCTGCAAGCGATCGTGTCCTTAGACAATAAGTTACAACAATAAAAATATGTAATCAACAGATCAGTTAACCTTTCCATTCCCAAATTCTTTTCAGTCTTATGCAGGTCCCACACCAGATTTATTTGTATGTTTCGACAATGGTTGAAATAGACTAAAAAGTACCTTGTATTTCCACTGCTACTGAACAGTCATGGAACGGCAATATTAATCATAGTTTTCTCTTGGCTCTTTTACCAGAACTTGACAATGGTGTGAAATATCTACAGCTTATTTCACTCCAACTTACCTTCACTATACTCGTAAAAATCACACTCATCATATTTCCATACAATTTAAAAAATATAATCTTCGTTCTTGCTTTCTTTACACTTGTGCGCACCTATATCAGAAGACAGCTGTGAGAGAGAAAAGGCATGCTGACAAAATACGGTAAGGCGATTTATGAACATTAAAACGTAGACTTTCACAACCACTAAATGATATATTGTTTGAGATATTAGGTCGTATTATAATTCGCCAGCATTTAATGATTTTAACACGAATTTAATCTCCAAAACAATTTGTCGATTTATGAATCGTCCATCGTCTGAACAGAGCATGTGATGGACAACGTGTGATGGAGAGCATGTGCTTGATTACACTTGTATCGATCCTCTCTTGCTATTTCCGAGGCCTCTCCCTGGTGGCGAATAGTACGCGAACCTTTTTTTGACCCCAAGTTCCGATTCAGCACTAGGGAGTTCAGGTATCAAGAAAAGGTTCGCGTACTATACTCACTTCCTGGCTCCGTCTGGCCCCTTGCAGTTTCATCTATCTTTTTGGTAGAGTGTTCCCCTTAACCTAAATTTGATATCTTCCTTTCGGTATAACAAATAAGTATCATGTTACTATTACAGGCGTAGAGACAGATGTAGAAAGGTTTTTTTTTTTGCTAGGGGCTTTACGTCGCACCGACACAGATAGGTCTTATGGCGACGATGGGATAGGAAAGGCCTAGGAGTTGGAAGGAAGCGGCCGTGGCGTTAATTAAGGTACAGCCCCAGCATTTGCCTGGTGTGAAAATGGGAAACCACGGAAAACCATCTTCAGGGCTGCCGATAGTGGGATTCGAACCTACTATCTCCCGGATGCAAGCTCACAGCCGCGCGCCTCTACGCGCACGGCCAACTCGCCCGGTGTAGAAAGGTTTTAAAACGCTGCCGGGACATTCTCATTAGCAATTCCCCATAGAATTAGTTATCCGCTCTTAAACTTACCTTCTTTACGGCCGCTGTCAATTTATGATTAAGATTCTGTGTAAATTTTCTTACGAGAAATTTTCGTTTAAAACTAACCATAAGGGGCAGATCTTGAGTTTCAAAGAGAGCCCATCGTTCTGAATTATTTTGAAACCCACACAGTTAAGATCCTACTCGCCCTTATCTTAAATGTTGGCCAGAGGTGCCCACGCTGGTCATTTCGTCCGGCGGGCGCCCAGCGTCCAGCGGGCGGGCAGGCAGGCGATGAGCGTATGCTATTCTAGCACAGTGACGTTGTGGCTACGTCACAGGCCGTGAACGTTGGGCGAAGTTCTCCCTGTCACTCTCGATCACTGCGGCGACACCCGAGTTTGAAATGGAGGTAGAAAATAATGTAAGAAAGAGGGTGGAAATTCACGTCATTTTCAATTTACATTGTGAGAAATAAGTTATTTACGTTCATTGCAGTTTATATATGTTGACCGGATACAATAGAGTTAGGCCTACAGCCTCAAATATTTTGATAATGTACGTAATGAATTACAATTTTCACTACTAAACTTTAAGAGGTGCTTTAGAAATACGTCTAATATAATGCGGAATTAAGGTGGATAAGCTGTGGCTTGTAGTTCTTTGGGTTTAAATTATCTGATAAACTCAAAAACAATCCAGTCATTCTTACCGCGAATAACATCAGTTAGGCTTTGAAGGCATACTGTATATCTATCTTGTAGACATATTTAGATTGTTGTACTTTAATCCTGGATAGTACCTATGTCCTCATTTGTGCCGAAACTCCCTCTCTCCATTTAGAGGCTGGCTATTATCATTTGTTCTTTTTTTTACGTGTGATTACTTTTATTAATACTATTACTGTTATTATTGTTTTCATATTATTGTCATCAGTAGTTATTATTAACAGTGTTCTAGGTTAAGACTGGTTAAGTGTAAGAAAGGGAGTACATCCCTAACTTTGCCAGAATAAATAAAATATAATAATAATAATAATAATAATAATAATAATAATAATAATAATAATAATAATAATGGACGCCCGTTAAATTTGAAATAGTCTACTATTTTCAAAAATTCAGTGAACGTAGGAAGTCACACAACACTACAACACTGCAAAATAAAGCAGTAAACTTGTTGAATTATGTAATTATATTACTTTTTGCTAAATGAATAACAGGAATTTTACTTTTTTAAATGGAAATACTGTCATGTCCATGCAAGGAATTGTAAATCGTAGCTTGTGCGCTTAAACCCTGCACCTTTGTAGATTGTAACAAAAATTATAACGTGTTAGCTTTCTTTGAATGAATAAATATAAGAAAATAAAACTGATTGTTTATAACGAGCGCAGTATAAATCAATCCGGAATATCCTGCAAATGTCAGTTTTTCTTTTTTTCGCTTTGTTTTAAATACTGCTCCGTGCTCTCCAATCAGCACTCCATTAAGTAGTGGAGAAGAACTTCGTAATCACAAGTGAACGTCAATGCTCCCTCGCTTCCCTGCAAAGTGTGACGTATGCTTGTTACGTAGTCTACCCCCACTTACGTCACGCCAGCTCGGCCGCACTGGGCTGGCCTCAACGGGCGCCCAGCTGAGCACCTCTCATATAGGCTTTCATCCCAGATGCCATTTGCAACTTAATCGGCCTATTTCTTGAGTCCTTCCTAATCTCTGCACGTCATTCACTTCAGATTCCGTGCAGTTCTTTTTCGTTCCTGCCTTAATCACTTCTAACACAGAAGATAATAATGCCAATTTACTCTCGCCCCTAATTTCTTTAATTCCATAAATAATCAGGCATTTGCTGCGTTGGACAAGCGTTGATCTCCGGATCTGCATTTCCAGCTCTCGTGTGCGCTGCTTCAACAACATGAGATGTTCCTTTTGAAATTTCCATTTCCTCCTGATATTTATCTAGGCATTCTCTTATACCTGTCATATCACCTCTGAGGTTATCTTTCGAATTCTGAATTTCCTTGTTCTGTTCCATGATTAGCTCCCTCGTCGTGTCTGCTTGGCTGACTTCATTTACCACCTCCTTAATTTTTTTCAATATCTTCCCAACTCAACGGGCCGGGATTTATTTCCATTGCTCTAATTACCAAAAGCGCCACCTACGATCACTATGCGGTTATTCCATGGGCCGATGACCGCTCAGTAGAGTTCTCTGCTTATCCCCATTTCGCTTACACAACTTAGCACTCAGCACTCCCGGACTCCAATCGACCATCTTTAATGAAAATGCCAAGTTTCATGTAAATACACCTATCTACAGTATTTTCCAGTGATGTTGTTAAACACAGTTAATCTGAACCCTATATTGGCCATTATTTGTCCTATCCGGTACAGAAAGTAAGCATCTGGTAAATATTAAAATATACGCCGTAGCCAACTCGCTCTATCAACAGTATTTAACTCATTCGGAAAGCGCTAGATATAAATGTCTAAAAAAACTAACATCGTAACAGATAATGAGTTCATGGTGTCCTCATTGGAGGGTCCAATAAACCTTTAGGCTGATTCTGACAATGGTCGATTAGTCTACTTTTACAAAGATCAGATGCTCCGATACAGTCCCTCACTTGAGTCAGTCCACATTTGTCGCATGCAAGGGAACAGGAGATTAGATAGTGTAACATTTTCCAAGGGTATTTAACTATGGCGAGTTAATTAATTCCCAGCTATCTGTCCTCAATCTCAGTTACACCAGTTGTGTAAAACAGAGATAGAGGAGATGGACAGTATCAGCTGATAGCAATCTCGAGACAACACGAGCTTTCGTCATGCCTACCACAAAGGACCGCACGTACAGCAAAAGAATTATCGGATACTCAGTGATGTTGCCATCTACGTCTTATCGTGGCTATCAGGGAAATAAATTCACCTTCTGGTGGTTAGAAAGTCCTACATACATCAGGTACAGAATCATACACTAACTACAACACATTGCTAAGTACATCCATGACATGATGAAAGCCAGACCTTGGAACTTCATCAAGGTTCTGTTAAGAAACGATGCCTTTTCCTTGCACTTTCTACAACATCAGATTGCTCACTGCGAGGTAGAGAGACTGTGTCGAACTATTGCACGAGATATTCAGCATGTGTTCCCAGTATGAGACAGTGAGGTCGTGTTAATTTTAATCGGCGGATTGTGGCCCAGACTTAGCCGGTTCGATCTCGGCTCGCTCCTTTGGTATTTGAAGGTGCTCAAATACGCCAGCCGCGTGTCTGTGACCGTTGATTTGTCTATCATTTACTTGCTTTTAGTTCCCTAGTACGCCTCTTCAGTGACGCCTAGGCTATTATTTTATGACAGCTGTTGGCGGAGCTGCAGAGGATCAAACCAGCCTTCGGGCTGAATACCCAACATACATACATACATACATACATACAAACTTGCTTTTAGGTTAATCAGATTTCCAAAACTAAAGTACACAGTCGTCACATTATTATGACCACCAACTCCACTACACTCGCCGCATTTTGTGTTAGGAATATAATTATACTTTAGACATTTACAACGTTTTTGTTTCTGTTGCTGTTTGGGCAGTCCAGTAGTTGGAAAACTTTTTACGGAATACTGTTAAAACCACTCACCATTATGTCAAAGGAGGCTCCAGATGGAGTCACATTCTTTTTTTTTTTTCTTTTGTGGCGTTTATTACTCTTCATGTAGGCCTACTCATGTGAACTAGCCAACAACTTCACACTAAAATCGCTTGCGTGAAATTTAAAATGGCTGAACTCCTTTATTAGCGATGATGAAATCTATTGTTATAGTAGATATATGAACGTTTGAATATGCCTACCATATATTTTAAATTCAAACCTAAATAAATTATGTGGCTAAATAATTCTTTAGAAGGGCTAGTTTTAGACACACGTCGATGCAGTAGCAACAAGGATAAGTTCATTCTTCCTCTAGCAACTTGATAGCACGGCGCCTTCGCGATTTTTGAAATAAGCGAAAGGCTGCAGTGAAATTCTTGAGGCGCCACGCCATAAGTTTAGAGCAGAGCCTGTGCACAGTGCATCGGTCCCGCTCGGCTCGGCTCGGACCAACGCTTCGTCTCTGGGCTACTCGGCTAAGCTCGGCTCAACTTGGCTCAACTCAGCTCGGATTTGGAGCGCTACGGAGCAAGTGAGGAAGAGGGAGACAGAGGGGAGCGAGCGAGACAGGCGTGGGAAAAGAGAGAGACAGCGCTATTCCCCCAAATTGTGGAGTGGGGGTCTGCACTCTGGTCAACCAAGCGAAGTCGTCTTTTGCACCGCGCACAGTGCATGCACCAGGCGCATGCACCCTGAGAGGTCCTGGTTTAGAGTGAACTAGCCACGATAACATCACTGTCACTCTTGAGGCGGTTGTTCAAACAAGGGAACACCGTGCAAAATTTTACAATCAAAATGGTGTTATAATAAGTCGACCCTATTTATAAACGTTTGAAACAGCTACCAAATAACTTTTAATAAATATGAAGGAGTATTTTGCCGCTAAGCTAACCGCGGGATTTTATTTACGTGCTACGGCACACCGGCCCGTACCAGCCCACTACAGCGGTCGTCAGTTCATAGACTGGTTTGATGCTGTGCTCCATGCCACCCTATTTGTGCTAATCTCTTCAACTGCACGTAATTAATGCATCCTACATTTACTCTAATGTTTCGTTCTTACCTCATACTCTTTCCTCCAAAGCCAAATGGACACGTTCCGAGTACAGATTATGTATTCCTTTTTGACCTGAACTACTCACTCACCTGAAAGGACGTAGGTTTGATTCCCCGTTAGGATGTTAGAAACATTTAGAAACTTCTGCAGAGGCACATAGACCTTAGTTTCACTCAGCCTGCACCAAAAATGAGCACCAGGTTAATTACTAAGAGAAAAATTTAGCTGGGCATAGAGCTAACTATTATATCCCGGGGTTTTGGCTAGTAGAAGCCGTTACCTTCCATGCCTCCAAGTGACTTCACAGCCTGTACGGAGGTGGCTTTGCTTGCTTATTACCCATCTCACTTTCAACATTATTCTGTAACACCTCATTTCAAAGGCACCTATTCTCCTTTTAATATTGTTGCGAACGATTCAGTTTGTCTTATCTTAGCTGTACATTTTTATCCAATCCGCTTGTAGCTGTTTCTTGATGGATGCAGTAGGCTATGTTTGAATTTGTTCTTTCGCACAGGCTTTAGAAAATATAGCTTCCGCTGAAGTCTCACAGCATGAAAGCTGCCGTGGCATATATGGTACTGAGTGCCATCATTCAGAGCTCGACTAGTTTGTCTAGATGCTGTGAAAGACGCTACTCATAGACCCAGTCGTGCTACAATAACGCTTTCTGGCTCAGTGAGGAAAGCAATGGCAAACTACCTCACTCCTCATCTTGCCTAGAACGCCCTAGTATGGTGCTGTCATATCATGTTTTCGGTTTCCTTATAACTGCACAATCTTCGATAGTGCTGTATGATGATCCAAGAAACCTCAGAGCTCATGACTAGACAGCACATACACTACAATATAAACTTAATTATTCGTGTGGTGGCACTATACTCCTTTCAGCCCCTGGCCGTACATTTGTATAAGCCAAGGAACGTATTTCTAAGGCTTCATATTTCCCAGTAGACAGTCCAAACCCGTACCACACGTTTGTGTAGGCTTTGCTCCCTCTATTTCAGCTGGAAATGTTTCAGTTAATCGCCAAGGAGCTGCAGCATTTTGTTGTGAATTGTTGATGTCGGTCACCGTCAACGCATCGAAACGGTTTCAGAATATTTTCATTTATTATTATTATTATTATTATTATTATTATTATTATTATTATTATTATTATTATTGCAATTTGGTTTACGTCGCACCGACACAGGTAGGTCTTATGGCGACGATGGAATAGGACAGGCTGGGAGTAGGAACGAAGCGACCGTGACCTTACTTAAAACAAAGCCCCGGCGTTTGTCTGGTGTGAAAATGAGAAACCACGGAAAAGTGTCAAAGCTGCCGACAGTGGGATTCGAACCTATCATCTCCCGAATGCAAGCTGACAGCTACGTGACCCAAACCGCGAAGCCGCGCGCTCGATCAGAAAGGTTATATTATTATTGTCATTGAACTATCAATTTGTTTTGTATAATTCTAGTATAGAATGCAAACTGATTTAGAACATTTCAATAAATAAATTAAGGCTATTATTTATCGTATGGATTTTAGTGCCGGGAGTGTCCGAGGACATGTTTGGCTCGCGTGGTGCAGATCTTTGTACTTGACACCCATGGACGACCTGCGCGTCCGGATGTGGGGGCGATGATGATGATGAGGATGATGTAGGGAAAGGGTGGAAGCTGTGTTGGTACATAGTCCACTCCCATCGAACAACACCAAGGAGTCTGCTCAAGGCTTACCGTCCCCATTCGACGGATTAATCACTATTAACAAAGTCATATGCCTTCACTCCATGTGAAGTCCGGCTCCATGGCTAAATGGTTAGTGTGGTGGCCTTTGATCCCAGGGGTCCCGGGTTCGATTCCCGGCAGGGTCGGGAATTTTACATTGGTTAATTTCGCTGGCACGGGAGCTGGGTGTGTGCGTCGTCTTCACCATCATTTCATCCTCGTCACGATGCGCAGGTCGCCTACGGGAGTCTAATCAAAAGACCTGCACCTGGCGAGCCGAACTTGTCCTCGGACACTCCCAGCACTAAAAGCCGTACGCCATTTCATTTCATTTTACTCCATATGAACACTGCGGAGAAGTTTGGAATTTGATCCAGCTTTTGGCACGCAAGCTAGTGATTAGAAACTGTATACCAGAACCTCCCCTAGCCTTCCGGCCAACATTCTGATGGTAATTTTTTCCACCAATGGGACTCGAACCGGCTAAGCACGGTATCAGATCATAACGCCTTAACGATCATGGCCACCAGGCGGACTATGAATTAAAGTTGCGTGGCAACCTTAAAACTGAAGGACTTTAATAATATCTGTCATTTAACTGTTAAAATTGTTGTGGAATTATAGTTAAAATTAACGTATTATGAAGGAAAAGAAATTGAGAAAAACGAACGGTTATTTGTTACATCACACAAAGTGTTGGTAGTAAATTTGTGTCAAAAAGTAATTTTGTATATTTTTCTTGTAGTTTGTCATTCCTTTCCAGCATAAAATATATCCAACTATTTTTTTCAAAAAAAGTATCCTTTGTTTGAAACGGATACATAATATTTCGAGATCGTGAATAAGATTACGTTTTAATGATTGGAGGAAGTTAATGACACCTTAATGTATACCGAGCAATCGTGTACGCCTATGAAATCATAATTTTGTTCGGTGAACCATGACGAGACTAAGTGAAATGTAAGATATTAATGTTATCAGTGACATTTAAAAGTGTGTATTTGAATAATTATTGAAGATAACGTTAAGGAGTGTTATCTTGCTAAGTGTCTTACCTGAGCATGATAAGAATTGTTCGATATGTCGTACTTAATCTCCCATTAGCCAGTAAGAGTTGCCACTGGCGTTGCAAAGACGTCCGGTTTGGTCCATTACTATAGTACCTCGAGTTGGTCGTTACATACATTCTGTATTTGATCTTCCTTCTTCTAATCTGTTTAGGTTATTGATGAGTAATTCCAGAAATCTGTGATCTTATGAGTCGTATAATTCTTTAAAGAATTATCACGTTATCAACTTTCATTAACTGAAGCTCACAATGGAGAAAGTAGTAATACAGTTATCCTACCGACTTTTTTTCGGCCATTTTCAATGAAATCATATGCTTTGAGATCCTGTGTTATTACTACTAAACTTTCGATGTTTCGCCTGTATACCAGGCGTTAAAAAGTTATATATATATATAGGATGGTCAGAAGCAATGTGCCAGGTATATGAACATTAGATGGTTGGTCATACTGATAAATATTTTGAAAAAAATAATTCGATATCTTGCGCCGTTGCAATTTTATCAGCTGCTGAAGTTAGCCAATCATATCACTTCGCGGGCGATTTCACATAGGCTTTGTGAGGCGACGTTGCTAAATATGGACGTAGCTTAAGAAATATCTTCGCCCGGGGAGGATTGAAACACGGGCTTCCGAGCTGACAGGATCGCGCTACGGTGACACTGGCTGTTTGTGTTTGATGCTGATTTCTCGGCATGGCTCTCAAGCCGGTCTATGCTACGTGCAGATTTTGCAACAGCGCCCCGCAAAGCCCATTTGAATTCGCCCGCGAAGCGATCTGATTGGCTAACTTCAGTAGCTAATAAAATAACAACGGCGCGATATATCCAAGTAACTTTTCAGATTATTTATTAGTGCGACCAATCCTCTAAGGCACGTATACCCAGTTCACGTTGTTTCCGACCACGCTGTATAGTACTCACCGTGTTTGGAATGTGATTGATTGCCGAAGTGAGTGGCTCAGACAGTTGAGGCCCTGGCATTCTGACTCAAACATGGCAGGTTCGATCCTGGATCAGTCCGGTGGTATTTGAAGGCGCACAGAAACGTCATCCTCGTGTCAGTAAATTTACTGGCACGTAAAATAACTCCTGCGGGACTAAATTTCGGCATATCGGCGTCTCCAAAATAAACCGTACAAGTAGTTAGTGGGTCGAAAAGCCAATAACATTATTCGGATGTGATTGAGTAAAAGTGACCGAATTACCTGTAACCGTTACTCTTCACAAAATATAGGTAGGGTAAGGGTTATTCTGCCCGAAGGCAGGTCCGAACCTCCGCAGAGGTGTTCCTGAGCCGGAGTTTACGTGCGGTAGGGTGGCCAGTTCCTTTCCGCTCCTCCATTCCCTTACCCCCCACCAACAGCGCGTGGCAACCCATCCAACTCCTGACCACCCCCAATGTTGCTTAACTTCGGAGATCTCACGGGATCCGGTGTTTCAACACGTCACAAAATATACTTTACTCGCAAAGGAATTAAGGAATTTCGATTCTCCTATTTGAATAACTGTTTTGAATTAGTTAGCCCCATAAACAATGAGAAAATGAGTACGAAATTCAAACTTTGCTAAGGAGCAATCATTTTGAAAGTTCCAAGGTATCATGTTTAGTCTCGCTTATTTCTTTAAATACTGGCATTCTGTGAAGTAATTGTACTTGTAATTTTCCTGATTACTTGTTGAAAAATAATTTGTAATTCAATAAAATATAATATAATAATATGAATAATATATAATGTATAATAATATAAATATAAATAAAAATATAACAATTTTGGTCCATTTGGTTTTATTTTGTGCTCTTCCTATCACTGGTAACTACGAAGCCAGGATCTTCCTATATATCTCCGTCCCCCAACGGAGAAAAAGGGGTGCTTTTGCTTACACCCACGTTCTCCCATGTCTGTAAGAGGCGCCTAAAATAGGTAAGCCCCAGAGTTTCTCAGCGTGCTCTGGTTACCGCGGGATTTCTGAGTCTAACATTCTACTTACTTGTGTCAGCCTCCTCGCTTTAACCTTTCCTGTCCAACCTCTCTTGGTGAACTCTTTTTCCCTTTCGACCCCGACTGTAGTAGGTTGTGAGGCCTAGCGAACCTTTCATTTTCACACCCTTTGTGTCCCTTTCCCTGTTCTTCCGATAACCTCATTCTTCGAAGAGTCCCAAATCTTCCAGTTGCTTCCCTCTGATTATCGTCAGAAGGGGCGGTTCCTTAATCGTTCTTCCTCTTAACACTATAGTCACTGCGTCCACTACGTCTCCGTAGGATAAACTTTATTATTATTATTATTATTATTATTATTATTATTATTATTATTATTATTATTATTATTATTTACGTCCAAGGACCGTCACTCAGCGAGATATCCCACCTCTAACGCCTCAAGGGCAGTGTCTTGGAGCTGGAGACATTGGGTCGGGGGATGAAGTTGGGGAGGAGGACCAGGGACCTTATAGGGGGATGGGAAGATTGGAAGGTATAGAAAAGGAAAAGGGAAAGAAGCGGCCGTGGCCTTAAAATTAAGGTACAGCCCTAGCATTTGCCTGGTGTGAAAATGGGAACCACGGAAAACTATCTTCAGGGCTGCCGACAGTGGGTTTCGAACCCACTATCTCCCGATGCAAGCTCACAGCTGCGCGCCCCTAACCGCACGGCCCTACCCGCTCGGTGAACACTCTATCCACTTACACGGGAACTGCTTGGGTTGGAGCAGACCGATTGGCATGAAACTTGGTAAGGGCATCAGAACATCCCACCACGCTTGTCGTTGTTACATTAGGCTGTCCACGGCTCTTCTCTCGTTTGTGCTAATCGATCATCATATGCATAGCTTGCACGTTTACATATAGTTGACGTAAGATTTCATGGTTCTTCTATTTCTTCTTTCTCCGCCGCTTTTCCTATAGACTTACTCTGGAGAGAGTAGATCACGAATGCAAACTTTGTCACACATGAGGACTTGTTCCTGTTTTACGGTTAGATGCCCTTGTTTTTAAATGTATTTGCTAGTAGTTTAACATTTAACGTCGCACTAACATATCCAAAGTCTTCGGCGACGCAAGGTTGGTAAAGGGATAGCATTGGGAAGGTACTGGCCTTGGCCTTAATTAAGGTACAGGCTTGTGTGAAAATTTGAAACCTCGGAAAACCATCTTCAAAGCTGCCGACGGTGAGATTCGAACCCACCATCTCCCAAATGTAAGCTCATAGCTCCGCGACACCGGGCAACTCACTCGATGATGTCCTTCCTTACACTAACCCTATGCGATGGGATGTATTCACTATTGTGTGTTTCTGTGGTGGTTGACAGTGCGATGTGTTGTGTGAATATGAAGAGGAATGTAAGGTCAGTCCCCGAGTCAGAGGAATAAACCAGACGCGGCTAAAATCCTTCAAGCGTGGCCAGGAATCGAACCGAGACCCTCTGAACCGAAGGTCTCGATGAGGCAAAGTAACGGGCACCACAATTCCATACTACATTATATTATATTTAGCTTCTGTTCTAAACGATACATAAGTATTAAAACCCTACAATTTTGAGATATTCTTCCGATGTAAGCGTTAGTAAAATAGTTCTGAAGAGAGTGCAATTATGTTAATGTTATCAATGTATATTTTCGGTATGAAATGTTGCATGTAGGTTAACTTTAAAATAGAACTATGTGGAAGAGAGGTAGTGTACCTGTATCCATGAGAAATCTTGAAAAAAGCTTGGAATCCATCTCACGACTCTGGAAAAAATATGTATGTAGTGGACATTTTAAATTATCACTTATACTACTTTTTCTTTTACAATTGCCTTAACGTCGCACCGACACAGATAGGTCTTGTGACGACGATGGGATAGGAAAGGGCTGGGAGTGGGAATGAAGCGGCCGTGGCGTTAATAAAGGTACAGCCATAGCATTTTCCTGTTGTGAAAATGGGAAACCCCGGAAAACCGTCTTCAGGGACTGCTGAAAGCGGAATTTGAACCCACTATCTCCCGAACGCAAGCTCACAGCTGTGCGCTCCTAACCGCACGGCCAACTCGCTCGGTACTTTTACTACTCCTAAATGATAAATCGTTGAGCGTTTTCTTTATTTACAGTATTTTTAATATTTTCGGTTATCATAGTCTAAATTGTAAAAATTCAGTATACTTGTGGTCATTCACGGTTTGTGAACTGATGTCATAATCAGCTAACTGTTCCGAGCCACCCAACTATTGTTCAGCAATTAATTATAATATTATTGGCAAAATGATTATTACCATCAAATTAATGATATGTTAATGTACTCAAGTTTCGTTCAAGTCTATCTGGTCTAACCCAAATAGTTCCCTTTTTAGCGCCAAGGTTACTATTAGTGGAAGCCTTTACCTTCCAATCCTCCAAGGGCTTGCGCAGTCTATACTGAGATGTTTTTGCTTCGAAACAGCAGCTATTTTAGTGAGTACTGCAGAAAATACAATAATGTTTTATTCGGTGCACTGATACAAAACGGCAAAGAAAAGAAGCTTCGAACTGAAAGTCGCCATCATGATGAATGTTCATAGTGCGCAGCATCATAACAGTTTACATAGGATTACAGTATTCCGTACACGCAGGTCCGGCCAGGTGTTGATCCACACCAGAGAGCGGAAGGAAGCACTCGTTGACCTTTCTATGTTACTCTGTGTTATATGGAATGTGTACCTGGCATATTTACGGTATCAACATGCGGCATCACGTCGAGATGGAGATGGATTGTGCAGCTGAGAACTACTGCCAAGGACAAGAGTACATTACATTAGAATCGCGCAATCTTAGGTGAAAGAGATGACGATATTAAAACACATGGGATTTTAACAGATTTATGGATCTGATGCAGTTGTAGTTTGGACATCAGAAGTAAGAAATGTCCATCAGTGTGTTCTGGATTATTTTACTTTGAGCTACTGTTACTTCCTTTTTCATTATTATCACTTTTTTTTAGAAGAATGCCCTCTTGGGTATTTTCTGTGGCCGGCGATTTTCACAGCGTGCGTTCCAATACGCTCTTTCATGAATAATAATAATAATAATAATAATAATAATAATAATAATAATAATAATAATAATAATAATAATAGCCCGTCTCACTGACGCAGTCATTTTGTCGTTGAACGTTATGAACCTTTTATAGACGAATTTTCAAATAGAAACTACGCCAATACTTTTAAATATAGGTAGTAAGAAACAACAACAAATGAAAAATATGGGCATGGGGCACAGGAAAACGAGTATCAGTTACTGTTATTGTTCTAGCTGATTCAGGTTTGATCGAGTAGCCTTTTGTCTCTTCGACCTCGCAGCATGAAAAGTGTCACTGCCCCTGTCCCTCCTGCATCCCACGTAACAACCTCTGTTCACAACGTGCGGTCAAACACACTCTTTCATGTATTATTGTGTGTGTCCAATCTTTGTCCCGCTTTTCTACGGGGCTGGGTATGAAGTGAGATAAATCTTCGTGGCGTTTTTACGACCTGATGCCCTTCCTGACGTCAACCTCATCATAGGACTTAATGAAATGAATGACGTGATATATGATAGTAGGAAGGGAGAGGGTGAAACACGGTTCCTGCACATAGCCTACACCTGTCCAATAGCACCAAGGGGTGAATAATAATAATAATAATAATAATAATAATAATAATAATAATAATAATAATAATAATAATAAAATTTCAGTATTTCTCTCCGATTCCTTTATGTGCCAATAAATCTACTATCACGGTTTTCATTATGTTTTAACTTTTCAGCCCTACTAAATGGCCACATCATGAGCCAGGATTCGATCGTGTAATCGCGAGAACAGTTAATCCACTGCACTACACGGTCGGTTTATGCAACTGTCGCTGCTATGGTAATTAGGGCAATAAAGACAGGTGACCTCCACGATTTGATACTTCCGACACAGTTCTGCAGCATGAGAATGCAACTTCTAAGATATATTGCTTTCCTTGTAATACACACATTCTGAGTTTTACATTTTATCAAAATAAATCTAAAATATAATCATAGTAAGAATCTATGAGATAGCCATTCGTTCAGTGCGATATTCTTCACATCCATCAAATTTTAGTCACAATATTGTACCGATCGAGTTGTCTGCGTGGTTCGGATCGTGTAGCTGCAAGCTTGCATTCGGGAGATAGTGGGTTCAAATCCCACCGTCGGCAGCACTGAACACAGTTTTCGGTGTTCCTATTTTCACACCAGGCTTACGTTACTCAAGGACTGACTGTTACCTTCCCAATCCTGGTCTTTTCCTAGTCTTGTCACGAAAACGTTATGTATTATTGCGACGTTAAACTACTAGAAAAAATAGGCCTAAATAAGCAATAAAAATATTGGTGATATTTTCCAGCTGTAATTAATTTTTTCTAAAATTTGCATTTTATCTCAATAATTTCCATATTAAAGCCGGCACATTGGACACGACACGTCTGTGTGGTCGTTCTCGTCCTCGTTCATATTTTCTTGAATGTCGCGTTGATAACGGTCTACCATTCCATCTATGAAGCCTGAAGCAATCAGCTGGGCCGTGACCCGAACGAATTGCGTTGTTCTCCGCGCCTAATTTGCCTCCCTGGACCACTGATGCCATCGTCTTGTGTGCCACGCAACACATGCAGTCAGAGAGGGGCGGAATGCAGGAAGCACGCTGGCTTGCTAGCGACAGGAAGGGAAAACACGGCCCCCTAGTCGCTGCTTCATTCCATGGCCACTATACCCACCGTGATGCCAAATCGATTCTAGCAATGCGTGTCAAGACTTCTATTGTTACAAGTGCAAATGAACACGTGCAAGGTTCCAATTACTGAAGTGTGCATTCTGTCAACCTGATACCTTGGCCTCAACAAACGGAATTACGCGATGATATATCAAAGCTCAGTAATACATCTATAGACTCCGTGAGGGGGCGCTAAACACCATACCAACTATTTGACATTATTGACGAAAACAATTTCCAGAATCATACATGTGCTTTCCTTCTTTTTTTTAAAAAAATACAACTTGCACTGAAATGGCGTATGGCTTTTAGTGCCGGGAGTGTCCGAGGACATGTTCGGCTCGCCAGATGCAGGTCTTTCGATTTGACTCCCTTAGGCGACCTGCGCGTCATGATGAGGATGGAATGATGATGATGACGACACATACACCCAGTCCCCGTGCCAGAGAAATGAACCAATGTTGGTTAAAATTCCCGACCCTGCCGGGAATCGAACCCGAGACTCCTATGACCGAAGGCCAGCACGCTAACCATTTAGCCATGGAGCCGGACACAACGTGCACTGAATGTATAGAACAATTGGCAGTTTAATTTGTAAATTTATGTCTCCATTTGTTTCCTGAATATTTTCTTCGTCCGGGGTTGTAAACAATAATCTGATCTAATAAAATAATGTATTTCTCAACAAATATTATTTTAAAAAGGAATGTAATGGTTGATATTATTACAATATTTCTTCTTTGAGTTGAGATGTTCAGATTTTTTTCACAACTGCGAAAGAACTCATGCTAAAGTGCCGGATACTTGTAGAGAAAATACACTTTTTAACGAAGAAAGGTTGGAAAACAAGGGGTAAAGTAAAAGATGTTCGGCATTTGTACAGTTAAATGCCACGTCCACATTACATTACAAACTAGAAAGGCACACAACATGAAAACTAATATCGACATAAACGACAGCTGATTTAAATCAATGTATAAGCCTCTGTGCTTTTTAAGACGATTTACAATAAATGAAGTGTTTTCTGTCAGCCTAAAACCTTGGCATCAGCAGCACTATATAATCATATCTGAGAGCTTGGTAATACGACTGTTATAGACACCTTCAATTGATCATTTTGTTTAGGTTTCAGGGATTAAGTTCTTTGTCGTTCGAGGTGTGTAGCTGTTAGCGAGTATTCGGGAGATACTCGGTTCGAACCTCACTGACGGCAGTCCTGATGACGGTTTTCCGTGTTTTACAATTTTCACACCAGGAAAATGCTGAGACTGAATCTTAATTATGGCCACGGTCGCGTCCTTCCCAATACCTGTCCTATCCCATAGTCGCCATAACATCTGTATCGGTGCGACGTAAAACAAATAGCAGTCTCGTGTGCCATACTGGTGCTTTAGTATTTGTCGGCACAGTCCGCGTCAATTGGAAATTGTTTTGCCCTCGAAAGGCTACTCAGAATTGACTCGTCCACTCGCAAACCCTGCTAAACGCATAATTAACGTAACGGAGGAGATTGGCAAAAACGCCTTACGACGAACCCACAATGGATAAATCAATGATTGTTTTTTTCTATAAATAGGAAAAGTATCGCTGATTTTATGCTAGTCTGCATAATATTACCAACGTTTTTTTGAACTATAATAATTTAAAATTCACGGATAGCTGGTTTTGCAAGTGGAAGTCCAATTGATCAGGTTTTGCACCTGCATCGGTAGCCATCTGGTTGATGTTCTGTCAACTTTGGCTTCCACTTGCAAAACCTACCGGAGTGTTATAGCAGTTCTGACTTCTGTCTTGTCTACGTATTTTAAGCTCATTTTAAGTGTTGTAAAATATAAGAAGCTGCAGTATTACAATATTTTCAAACAAGTAACTGGAGATTGACAACCAAATGAAAAAAAAATGATCACAAAAAATTTACTCTTAAGTAATTTTCAATGTTTAAATTAATCCCCTCTTCTCTGAGCTTATAGAATAATCAACTGAACACATTAAACAACTTAGCTTCTGCTTGATCTGTACTCGGAATTTAAAAATGATATGAAACAGTAAAGTAAAAGCCTAGTAAAGTAACTAACAAAATGAACTCTATTCATGGTCCGGATATCATGATGACGTAAATTTAACTAAAAAATCGTACTTACAAAATTAAAATTAAAATTAAAATTTAAATTAAAATTAAAATTAAAATTAAAATAAAAATTAAAATAAGCCAAAAGTTCCTTGAACAGGTCAAAAAACTTCGAGATTTTTTCTGCTCCTCCCAGTTGTCTCCGTAGTTTTCTGAGAAATGTTTTGACGTCATTCAATTTTGGCTCTTCTGGACGATGCCCTTGGTGGTATAATTAGGAAAAAGTTCGCTTCGAACAGACATCCCTCTTTTGTTTAAGCTTTTTGGTTGTCCGGATTGGAAAAGATTAAAACGATTTTCCGCGAACGAGGCAAAGATTCTTACTCTTATTCTTCGTTATCATACGTTTCTGTCCGCCTCTGTGGTGTAGTGGTTAGCGTGATTAGCTGCCACCCCCGGAGGCCCGGGTTCGATTCCCGGCTCTGCCACGAAATTTGAAAAGTGGTACGAGGGCTGGAACGGGGTCCACTCAGCCTCGGGAGGTCAAATGAGTAGAGGTGGGTTCGATTCCCACCTCAGCCATCCTGGAAGTGGTTTTCCGTGGTTTCCCACTTCTCCTCCAGGCGAATGCCGGGATGGTACCTAACTTAAGGCCACGGCCGCTTCCTTCCCTCTTCCTTGCCTATCCCTTCCAATCTTCCCCTCCCTCCACAAGGCCCCTGTTCAACATAGCAGGTGAGGCCGCCTGGGCGAGGTACTGGTCATACTCCCCAGTTGTATCCCCGACCAAGAGTCTGAAGCTCCAGGACACTGCCCTTGAGGCGGTAGAGGTGGGATCCCTCGCTAAGTCCGAGGGAAAAACCGAACCTGGAGGGTAAACAGATGATGATGATGATCATACGTTTCTTAGCTTTTCGAAACTGGAAATACTACTGCCTGGTTTCTTTCAAGGTCTATAGCCTTGAACTATACATACTTGTCCTAGATTTATAACTTTAGCAGGTTTTTTTTTCATAATATTAATGTAGGTATCAGGATGATTTACGTGGTGTTATGAATGTGTAGGAACGAAAAATTTAGCCTATGTATCCTAACGAGCTGCCATGCAGCTTGTGTAATTTAGCAGGTTTTGCAAGTTGACGGAAGTTCTTTTGTTCATTTCAAACTGTTTTATCAGAGTTAAATAGACAATTTCACAGCCATGTAGAGGGTGCTGAGTGCTTTTCATTGGTATTAATAACTGCAATTCGAAAACATGTCGTTTAGCAGGATTTGAAAATGAGTGACTCAATTGTCCAACGAAACTTCTGCTTTGTTGCCGCGTTATCCCACTCACTGAATGCGTTGCGCTCCGCGGAAAATATAACTGCTGTTAATATAACTCATTTCTTTCTTTCTTAATCCGTTAACCTCCAGGGTTGTTTTTTTCCCCTCGGACTCAGCGAGGGATCCCATCTCTACCACCTCAAGGGCAGTGTCCTGGAGCTTCAGACTCTGGGTCGGGGGATACAACTGGGGAGGATGACCAGTACCTCGCCCAGGCGGCTTCATCTGCTATGCTGAACAGGGGGTCTTGGTGGAGGACGGGAAGATTGGAAGGGATAGACAAGGAAGATTGAAGGAAGTGGCCATGGCCTGAAGTTAGGTACCACCCCGGCACATGCCTGGAGGAGAAGTGGGAAACCACCGAAAAGTCACTTCGAGGATGGCTGAGGTGGGCGTTGAACCCCCTCTACTCAGTTGACCTCCCGAGGCTGAGTGGACCCCGTTCCAGTCTTCGTACCACTTTTCAAATTTCGTGGCACAGCCGGAAATCGAACCCGGCCTCCGGAGGTGGCAGCTAATTGCACTAACCACTACACCACAGAGGCGGACTAATATCACTTATGACGTACTCGGACACTCCCAGCACTAAAAGCCATACGCCATTTCATTTCATCACTTATGACAGCATAAAATATTTTTACTTCATAAAAACAACCGCAACTGAAGCAGCTTCCCATTTGACATAGACTAGAGCGTTCTTCCTTGTGGAATTTCTTGTAACACACTGTCGTTCGTTATCAGATGCCTTTCAAAATATTTTACTTAATATCTTTGTATGTGCCGGCATATTTAATTAGAAACCGACTTGTGGTAGGGAAGGGAAAGGCTGAAACACCAAGCTGAAAATGGAAGTATGTTCTAAAGTTCTTGGGGATAGCTTCTAAGAAAAAAATGTTGCTACTTTTTTCCAAGAAGATCGATCAGACCGACTTTGTCTGTCTGTCTGTCTGTCTGTCTCTTCGATTTCTCATAACGGGGAAATCACGGGACATATCGTAACAAAACTCCATACTTTGAGTATAACAACTCAGTGATAGGTTTCAGCGTCCATATGAATTCAAAATCACCAAATGAACAGGGAGGTAGCTGCCTCTGTGGATCAGCGGTATAGTGTCGGCCTCCGGATCCCAAGATAGCGGGTTCAAACCCGGCAGAGGTGGTAGGATTTTTGAAGGGCGGAGAAAAGTCCATTCGGCACTCCATGTCCTACGATGTCGGCATGTAAAAGATCTCTGGTGACACATTTGGTGTTTACCCGACAAAATTCATTAAATCTCAGCCACAGACGCCCAAGAGAGTTTCGGTTCACTCGGTCTGCCATCTAGTGGGCCTAGAGTAAAACGGAACGTCGAAATTGACGAGCAGACAGCCAGATGGCGTCAAATTGAAATGTCTGCACACGGTAGCTAAGGCCATACGATTATTATTATTATTAACAGGGAGGTTACCGGTCGAAACGATTAGGAATAGTTTTAGTGGAAAATCAGTATTGACTGAATTTTAATTTTCACGCTGCCACTCAATGAAGAAGTAAACATTTAATTGTTAGTCAGCTATATACTCGTTATATTGTTTGAGAGTGAAGCAGTTTAGCTGTGAGGGGCACACTGGTAGTCGTAGAAAGGCTCGTAATGTGAATGCTCTGTCGTGTGGAACGATCAGGGTCCATGGAAGTTGACGAGACGGTGCATTACTGTATTTTCAGTTCATTGACAGTTTGCAACATAATTTATTTCAGATCTCACTAGCTTCAACAGAAATATCTAAACAAAACATTTTCTATTCACTCTCCGTCGAATATTCGAATTTGACTTCAAGTGCTGTTTGTGTAGATATTTCTGTTCATTCCTTAACTCTCCCACACAAAATACTTATTTGGTTTTGATGTTCCGCGGACTTTACACAAGGACGTGTGAGCTAATTTTAATAATAATAATAATAATAATAATAATAATAATAATAATAATAATAATAATAATAATAATAATAATAATAATAATAATAATAATAATAATTGTACCGGGAGGTACAGCTCTACGCCGCGCATTCAAAATTAGCGCCTAAAAGAACTCCTCTATTGGTAAAACTGTGAAACTGAAACTCCACCTACTTAGAACTTTACTCAGAAGATGTCACCACAGAAATATGATGCAATTTTGTTATTGTGCAGTTGCCTAAATTGGGTGAATTTCTCCTTGTTTCGTTTGCCATTCATCAAGAAGTTTGGACATTCTTCCACAGATGACACTACTAAAAACTATGATCATGCACCCTGGTGCGAGGTATAAGAACTTATAATTTAAAGAAGTTTTGTATTCATAAGTTTTTTTTCTAATTGATGTTCATTTATTTTTGGGTTGGCAATATTTTCTTTTCCTTTCCGCCAGTTTTGAATCTAGCCAATACCAAATTTCTGTAATTAATTTTCCACCTATCACAGCCTTCTTCTTCGATTTGAGTGCAACTTTTAAATTGACAAATAAAATTGTGAGGGTGTGGCTGGTTTATTCGTAAAAGATCTCGAACCTTCCCTGAGGGTTTATAAACCGCGGCTTTGCGCGTCTCTTGGCCAATTGATCGTCATCTTACTAAGTGTGTGTGTCAAAGCAGGAGGCGGGCGGCCTCTTTCATCAGGCAGCGGTACACTTACAAGGTAATGGCCACATAACATCTTTCTTTATTGCTATCTCCCCAGTTCAACACAAGGGAAAGGTCCGAATCTTTAATTATGTAACCAACTTTTCTAAAATGTAAATCTCCTTTCGGCTAATGTAAACATTTCATAAAATCTCTAACTGTAACTCGGGGATAGAGAGTGATGTACCCTCTCGATCTCCCCTTCATCTTGGTTTGAGGTGACTACGTTTTGTAACTGTTTTTCTTCCTTTCCGTAACGCATTCATTTAACCGTGTACGAGTCACCTCGGTAGTTTGGGAATAGCCCCTGTTTCATCGGCCTACTGCCCTTTAGGTTTTAAGAGTTC
The DNA here is from genome assembly GCF_040414725.1 of Anabrus simplex. Classification (NCBI taxonomy): domain Eukaryota; kingdom Metazoa; phylum Arthropoda; class Insecta; order Orthoptera; family Tettigoniidae; genus Anabrus; species Anabrus simplex. The sequence continues at coordinate 1,136,603,127 of NC_090265.1, forward strand.
ATATCTAGGAGTGCAAGCATACGCCTCCATTCATTTTGTGTTCGGGCCAGTTATTTAACCGTTATTCCTTTTCCATGAATGTGCAGTTGGTTGGGTATTAAATACCCCTGTAAAATCATGTTCCAATTCTAAGTTGTGCCTTGAGAGGCCAGAAATCGTAAGTTGATGTTGCCTTGAGTAGGGTTGGAAAATTGAGAGCCTGTTAGCTCTTTTTCAAAGTTTTTGTAAGATTAATGAATGCCTCTTGAAGGCATTTTGGGAGCAAGTGCTCTTGAATTAGGGGTTTTGTGCCCCTCATTAAATAATTCCTCTTCCTTGTAAAATTGTAAAACTAGGGGCTTAGAGCCCAAAGCGGTAATGTTCTGAATCTTGGACTTTTTCCGATCTTGTTTAATGATTGCTACTTGTACCTGTAATATTGTCATGAAAAAATTGTTAAGTTTTATGCTCTGAAAATATAACCTTCAGTTTAAGTTTTAAATTCAATTCTTGACATTGTAGTTAGACCCATTCACCCCAGCACCTTGTTTAATCTCTTTCTCCTCCACGGGTATCCCCGTAATAATAATAATAATAATAATAATAATAATAATAATAATAATAATAATAATAATAATAATAATAATAATAATAATAATAATAATAATTCGAAGAGGGGGTAGTGTATTTCGTCTTCCTTGTAAGAGAAGGAAGGAAGGAAGGTAGCGTAGTCAGGATCGACCAATAGGTGGGGGGGGGGGTATAGTTACAAAATGATGATAGACCATAATGAAGGTGCTTGTGCGTTTGTGGTACGCGCATGCATAAGCGTCATTTGACTTTGACACAAGTAAATTATGTTGACATTCACATATCAGTACCGGTATACTAAAAAATCTTATATTAAATACAGAATAGGAACAATGTGATCAAGTTGAATAGTGTTACGGCGAATGGTATGTTCAGATTACAATCTAAAATCCAAATTTCGAAGCTTCTTAGAAAATAAATTCAAGAGATTTGTTGGTGAATGTTCGAAAGAGCCAACACATTGAGTCGACTTTCATTGTTTTGTTTATTTTCTTTTGTAAAAATTCCAAGGAGGGGGGTGGTCTTATCCCCAGTAACACCCCTCACCATGGCTACGCCCCTGGAAGGAAGGAAGGAAGGAAGGAAGGAAGGAAGGAAGGAAGGAAGGAACAATCAAAGTTGTTAAGATTATTTTTGAAGGGACCGAACATCGATCATCGATCCCCAAATTTTTTTTTTTCGAAACAGAAGAAATATCAGTTATTCTTTGTTACTTGCTGAGTAATGTGCGGTGATTTTTAAAGGAACCTGTGAAGCATCTTGCTGAGTCCCAACTGTCTTGATAAGTGAAAAAATACGTCTACCATTCAAACACACATAAATATATGACAAATAATTAAATATCTGGACAGGGCCTTTCGGGCCCCAGTGTTCAGTAGAGCGCGAGGGAAAATACTCCCAGTGAGCATATTGTTTTGCCGCCGTGGAACTTTCTGGTTGCTTGTTGAGATTCACGTTAATGCCATGACTGTACAACACAGCGAAACCGGTAATGCAGCACCGGAATGTCCTGACGTCATGATGTACTTTAACTGACTCGTCTTCTGTAGAAAAAGAAAACAAGAAGCGTCACGGTGTGGCAAGCTAGCGGATCATTAAGAAAGAGGTACGGTATTGCTGGTGAACTGATCATTTGGTCAAGCTCGCGTGGAGGCGTACTGCAAGTAATTGAACATATTATTTAATAACATCAGTCAAGTACTAACTACTGCATGAGTGTGGAGTATTCAGCATGGTTGGATTGGGGAGGGGGTGTACAAAGTAGCCCAGTTTGGAAGAGAGAGAGAGAGAGAGAGAGAGAGAGAGAGCGAGAGAGAGGGGGGGGGTGTCTTCTCAGAAAATTAATATTTTAAGATAGTCGCAGAAAACAGAGCAACTATCTCTTTAAAAACGTAGAGCGCTGTACCAGGATTGCTATGCTTTTCTACCAGTGCTCTCCCACAACTCTTCACAGAAAATTTTCAACTTTAAAAGGAATATAAAAAGAGAATTATTCTCATTTCGAAAATTTATGCTTTATTAGAGTAAATATTTTCTTACCAAAGAGAAAGTAAACACAAAATATCGCACTAAAGAAACTTGTTTTTTTTTTTTACTGTTTACGAAAAGTGTTCAACATACATTATCATGACAAGTGTTAAACTATGATATTTTTTTACAGTCCCATGGCTGAAGAAACTATAATTCTCATCCTGCACATGATTCGGATAGAGGATAACGGAGGGTTTTATTCTGACGTTTATCTCTGATGAAGTATAGTGTTCATAGTGCAGTGTATCTTCTGGTAGGACTAGAGCACGTTCGTTGCTTTCATATTTCTGTCTGTCTCATTTTGGCTTTGGCAGTCTCAAAGTGACTGAGGTGTGAGCTTTCCCGTAAGCAACCTGTCTCTGTAAAGAATGGTGTAAAAGCTTCACTCGAAGGGTTTCACATTTCAGTGGACTTGGTAGACTGATAAGTCTTAACATTTTCTGGCTCAGTGAGAAAGCAACAGGAACTCGTCATTTCGCTATCACGCCTCTTCAGCAACTGGCAGGTCTTCTGTGATAGCGGATGATAGAGCCTTCGCGCCGAAAAATCTACACACATACATAGATCTAGCAAACTTAATACCGTCAGCTTGGAAAATAATTATATAGCGAAAAGAGTTCAATTAGGAGAAATTACGTAGGCAAGCGGAACAATGCTGCAGGTAGGCATGAGCTCGTGGTATTGGTCTGAAGATAGCTTTCTTCTTGCTAATTTGCCAGTTGTTCAAGCCACTGAAAATTAGCGAGGTTTCACTGAAACACATTTACATTGTAAACAAGTAAAGCGAGGATTGACAAATGTATTTTCTCATGTAATGGTCCTGCTGTACTACTATTTTGATGGAAGTTACAGAGATATAAAAAGCACATTTTGGCTGTCAGTGACACATGACTTCTCATTTAATACATGCTGCGAAATATTCGCACGTTATAATTGTAAGGGTTCACCACATGTCGGGCCGAGTGGCTCAGATTATAGAGCTCAACGCATAACAGCAGTGTTCTATCCCAGATTGTCTGTTGGTGTTGTAAGTGGTCAAATCTGCAAGCCTCATATCGGTAGATTGACCGACAAGAAAAGAAAACTCCTGCTGGACAAAGTTTTCGGCACCTTGGCGTCTTCAAAAACTGTAACTTTACTGACGTAAATCCATTTATTATTATTATTATTATTATTATTATTATTATTATTATTGTGTAGCTAATGGAGTGGAGTGGCCGCGCGTGTAAACGCTCTGCGCCTATGGAGCCAAGCTCTACATTCGGAAGACGTGTGGTTCAAGCCCCAACGTCGGCTGTTGTGAGAATGGTTTCCTGTGGTTTCCCATTTTCACTTCCGGGCAAATTCCGGGACAGCTCCTAATCATAGGCCACAGCTGATTCCTTCCTCCTCTGTACCCAATTTAATTCATCATCATTCATATCATCTTCATTAACTCTTCAACTGAGTTTGGCGTCAGGAAGGGCATCCGGCTGTAAAAGCATGTATATAATTTCATTTCACCTCATCCCCGACCCTGTACCTGGAAACGGGACTTAAGAGGTCATATATTATTATTGTGTAGTAGGACCGAAATCCAATAACTATAGTATTTTAGTTCGCCATAAGCCCTTAGTCACCGTTATGGCTAGTAGTCTCGCCTAGCGTGTTAGTCGTTCGTTCTTCTTCTTCTTCTTCTTCTTCTTCTTCGTCTTCTGCCACCTTTCCCACATCCTGGTGGGGTCGCCGGTGTGAACTGTGTTGCACTGTGGACTTCATTCTGTTTTACGGTCGGATGTTCTTCCTCATGCCAATCGTCTGTGAAGGAATGGATTCGCTATGCGTGTTTCTGTGAGGTGGTGTGTGTACTACGTGCTTCAGACACATTCACGTCAGTAAGTTGGCTACTTAAGTAACACCAGCTTCGTAGAAGCAGATTTTCAGTTCAGACTCCCGATGTTTGGTAACCTCTCTGCTTCATCTGTACAGCGGGACGATCGACTTCGTAAGGGTAAAAGTAATAGAATGAAGAAATGCAATTTCGTTACTTTATTGAATAAACTAGCAAATGTACCCGTGCTTCGCTACGGTATTCTACCTTGAATACGGAGTTCTACGTAAGTTACTGCACACGCAGTGAGTAAGATTATATTAATTGCTATGTCTCTTAGTGCTATCCGATAAACAAAACGGGGAGGACACGACACGTTGTTTCCGATGTAAGGTGCACGTTCGGTAAATTGAGATGATCATTGGCAGACCACATCTCCTACTGCCATTCACACTCGAGTCCGGGAGTTTCTGCAATAACGGCAGGCTTACTTGCCAACTGCAATTCACAATAGAGATGGATAATTTTCGTTATAATGACAGGCCCCCTTTCCCAACGCCAGACACCATTGAGTTGGAGAGGTTTGAATATCACCAAGAAATGCTGCGCTATCTAAAGTACAAAGAATCTAGATACGACAATAATGCATAGGACCACACTTGAAGATCTCTCCAAATTGAGCGCTATTGTGTCATCTGCTTTGTGAAATGACTTACCGTTTAGAAATCCCACTGTCGGCAGCCCTGAAATGGTTTTCCGTGGTTTCCCATTTTCACACCAGGCAAATGCTGGGGCTGTACCTTAATTAAGTCCACGGCCGCTTCCTTCCCACTCCTAGCCCTACCCTGTCCCTTCGTCGCCGTAAGACCTATCTGTGTCGGTGCGACGTAAAACAACTAGCAAAAAAAAAAAAAAAACTGTTTATATGTATAACATTTTGTTCCCGGAACATATCGAAATATGGAGGCAACTTCAGTGATGGTGCACACCTTCGTTTCGTTGTAACTGATTCTTTGCCTGGTGTGAAAATGGGAAACCACGGAAAACCATTTTCAGGGCTGCCGACAGTGGGATTCGAACCTACTATCTCCCGAATACTGGATACTGGCCACACTTAAGCGACTGCAGCTATCGAGCTCGGTACTTTGAATTTTTCCCCGTACGAAAGAGTGCCCAGGTTTCTGGATTAGCACTCGCATATATACGTAGTAATTAAGGAAGAAAGTATTGCAGTTAAGAAAGTTGAAATTAATAGAACATAGGATTATAACTGAGGACAGCCGGATAGGACAAGTATGTAAACACAAAGAGGATGTATTATAAAATGAAATGTTCCTCACTAAATTGCGATGAAATGAGTTACGGCAGTAACAGAGGAGAAATTTAGGCGCGGGGATCCTTAAGTAAACAGATAAGAAGATGAATTATGGTGTTATTACTTAACCCTAAAGAGGCAAGATAGAGGCAAGAAATTAAAGCGGATAACAGAAGTAGAAGAGAAATACAGTATAATTTATAGCAAATGCCAGAAAGCAATTTATGGTGTGAAATCATGGGCCACGCTCCACGGTACTTTTCAAATATTAACAGCCCCTTTAGAGCGATTCGAAGACGATTGTAACCTCCAACGGTATTCCACAAATATCCAGCAGAATGGCAGCATTACGTCTCTCTCGCCTTCTGCGTAAGGAAGAACCACGAGTTTACAGGAATGTTGAAGAAAATGGCATTAGCCTAATGTTGCTTTCCTGCTAGCAAGCAGTCGGAGACGTTGCCATAGTAAACGGTAGGTTCGTTGTCAGTCTGTCAACCACTCAACGCAGAGCATGAAATCCGCAGAAAGTAGTAATTTTCTCCGTCATTTGAAGAGTAAGCGAAATTATACTCAAAACAAGTTGTTTAAAATGAAGGGACGTTTAACATGTAGTCTACGAATTTTACAGAAAATCAATAGTATAAGAGAAAATGGAAGAAAACTGCTGTGGTTTCCCTATAAACTCCCATTCTATTCAGTGATTTTTAAATAGTATGCATATCTAAATCTTCCCCTGGATGAGTATGTATGTAGTTTGATCGAGATCTATCCGGCCGTTTCGCTGTGATGGTGGAACATACGGACAAACAGACAGACACGAAAGCTAAAAAAAACCACTGATGCGGTCTTCAGTTGACCTAAATGGGATAAGTATCTGAAAAATTAGCAAAGGAAATGAAATTACAGACAGCGGACCTCCTACAATTTTATTTGTATAGATAGGTAAACTTATGTCCTCATCCCGAGGTGGTGCACCTCTTTTCCAGGTACAACCCCTATGGTGGTGAGCTACATGTACCATTTCAACGACATTTCTTGCAGTACCGGGAGTCAAACCCGGCCCCCCGAGGACGGCAGCTAATAGTGCTAACCGTCGTGCTACGGAGGCTGACTACTTTATTGAATCATTATGCATAACATATTTTCAAAATACCCATCCTTTTTTTGTAGAAAGAAATATGCCCCATAACGGTTTTTTTTTTTGTGTGTCCCCTCGATAGCATGAAAGGTATGACACTTCCTTTTGCTGTTTCCGAGATTTCCTACAAAAGCATCCCTGTTGACAGGCAATATTGTGTATATTATGTCACGCATTTAACTCCGCAGAAAGAAATCCATTTCTCCGACTTTCCCATACACTAGCAGCATATCCACCAATTATAACGCCCCCGCTCCATTGAATAACAAACAGCATGCAGCCGGAACGTTCGCTTGGCTGTAGCCAGGGAGGCCATAACGTCAGCAAATACTCCTCCTCTTATTAACAGTGTTTTCACCCTCGTATAGTCAGTTGTAGTCTCTCGTTTATAAACCTACAACATTTATCTTCTGTAAGAGTAGAGTGCCGGGCTGAGTGGCTCAGACGGTTAAGGCGCTAGCCTTTTGACCTCAACTTGGCAGGTTCGATCCTAGCTCAGTCCGGTGGTATTTGAAGGTGCTCAAATACGTCAGCCTCGTGTCGGTAGATTTACTGGCACGTAAAAGAACTCCCGCGGGACTAAATTCCGGTACCTCGACGTCTCCGAAAACCGTAAAAGAGTAGTTAGTGGGACGTACAACAAATAACATTATTATTATTATTATTATTATTATTATTATTATTATTATTATTATTATTATTATTATTATTATTATTATTATTATTATTATTATTGTAAGAGTAGAGTGTCCCGCTAAACAGGTGAAACTGAGAGGTTGCCAACACATCGGGAGTTTGGACTGAAAATCTACTTCCCTGAAGAACCTATTACTTCAGAGCACCCAACTTACTGCGCTGTATGTATATGAAAATGAGTGTGTTGGGACAAACATAAACATCCAGTCCCCGAGACAGAGGGATTAACCAGACGCCCCTGAAACCCCCAATACGTTCACGGAGTCGGACTAACACGTTCATGATTGCTATTTGGAAAGTAGAGGGAATAGCAACTTTCAACATGCAAATACATTCAAAATAGGCAATTGACAACTGTACGAACATAAACAGCCATATGACAAAGTTCATTGTAGAAAGTTTTACTGTGTAAACACGGTTACTGTTTGGCAGATAGGATAGGCTCTAACAGCAAACTTTCCATGTAAACATGGTTATGACTACAACTAATTTAATGGCAGATTTTACCCCCATAAATATTATGTTATGAACTAATTGACAAATAACGAAATAGCAAGGTTTACCATGTAATCATCAGTCGTTTCACTCATTCCTGAGCGTCGTGATCCCATCACGTTGCATGTTTTGTCATTTTCTGTCACCCTTGATGGTTTTCTGCTTCTCTAATATGACGCTGAAAAGGCAGACCGGTAAGACCAGTGATCCTTTTTATTTGATCTAACCATCTGCCGGCTGTCTTTCGGCGTGGCTTTACACCCTATACTTTCCCTTGCATCAGTTTTTTCAGGTTCTCACCATCTCTTCTAACAACACGATCAAAAAGTTGAAGGATCCTCTGGTTGACGCGAGGAGATGGGTGTCTGGATATGTTGAGCTCCGCAATGATGGAGAAATTTGTTTTTCTTTCTGTCCGTGTAAACACGTCATTAATAACTGTTTGTGAAATAACATAATCGCAATTGTTACGGCCTACGGCCTCGTTGAATTTTAGAATAATATAAAACCTCACAGAAAAGCCATCCGTAAAGATTGTAATACTATCAAATCGGTTCAGTTGGTAGAAATAGGTTTAACAGTCCAGTGTAGGATATGTTTAAGATACGACCTTGTCGCTGAAGGCTGCAGGATGTATGTACGCTGTCGCTTATGCGCTAATGAGTAGCCTATCGAAGCGTGCTAGCACTCAAAATACCCAATAACATGTTGTTGGGCTACAGGCAATAGATGGTATCGATTAGAAATTTGTTTAATGTTAATTTAATTGCTACCGAGCTCGATAGCTGCAGTCGCTTAAGTGCGCCCAGTATCCAGTATTCGGGAGATAGTAGGTTCGAACCCCACTGTCGGCAGCCCTGAAAATGGTTTTCCGTGGTTTCCCATTTTCACACCAGGCAAATGCTGGGGCTGTACCTTAATTAAGGCCATGGCCGCTTCCTTCCCACTCCTAGCCATTCCCTGTCCCATCGTCGCCATAAAACCTATCTGTGTCGGTGCGACGTAAAGCAACTAGCAATTTAATTGCTGTAGATCTATGTATGTAATGTATGTATGTATGTATGTATGTATGTTGGGTATTCAGCCCGGAGGCTGGTTTGATCCTCTAAAGCTCCACCAACAGCTCTCATAGATAGCCTAGGTGTCACTGAAGAGGCATACTAGGGAAATGAGGAGGGAGGTAGTTTCCCGTTGCTTTCCTCACCGAGACAGAAGTTGCTATTACATATCAGTCTGCCAAGTCCACTGAAATGCATGCACCAACCGACCCCATGAGCGATATTTTCATACCATTCGTAATAGGGACTGGCTGCATAAGGAACGGTATTACTGGAATCGCTCATACTTCAGTCACTTTCATATTATCAAAGCCAAGGATGAGAGTGAGACAGATCAGTGAAAGTAACAAATTTATTCTAGCCCATACCAGAAGACGTAGTGCACTGTAAACACTACATCTTGCCAGCAAAGGCATGCTTTAGATCTAAGAGGTTGGAATTCTATCCCAGGTAGAGTTCTTTATCATTCCAGAAAGCCAGCGACACCTAGTGAGTTGTTACATTTAAACACCCTCAAATGGACGGATTTTGCTAGTTGTATAACGTCGCTCCAACTCAGGCAGGCTTTATGATGGGAAGGCCTAGGACTGGGACGGAAGCGTCTCTGACCTTAAGGTCAGCATTTGCCTGGTGGGATAATGAGAAACCTCGGAATTCTATACTCAAGGCTGCGGATAGAAGGGTCCGAGCCCACCACCTCCCGAATGCATGTTAACAGCTATACGGTCCTAACTACACAGTTAACTCGCCTGGTGTTAAATCGCCTGGCTTGCTCTCCTAGATGAGGCTTTCCGTAGTTTTCCCGCTTTATACCCGGATGAATGCCGGGGTGATTCCCGTATCTGGAAACTGACACATTCAGATTTTGACATTGGCATCCAATGCCGGACTTAGTGACTCGGACGGTTGAGGCACTGACCTTCTGACCCCAACTTGGCACGTTCGATCCTGGCTCAGTTCGGTGGTATTTGAAGGTGTTCAAATACGTCAGCTTCGTGTCGGTAGATTTACTGGCACGTAAAAGAACTCCTGCAGGACTAAATTCCAGCGTCTCCGAAAACCATAAACGTAGTTAGTGAGACGTAAAGCCATTATTATTATTATTATTATTATTATTATTGGCGTCCTTGAAGAATAAGTGATTGCAGACTAGATGTCTTTCTCTCGAGAGATATGGCGTGTAGTAATAGATCTTGGTAGTTACCGGCCGAAGGCTACAAACTCGAGCAAGAGTTCAGCAGATGAACTGTATGCGGAATGTGTCTGACGAACAATGATTTAGATCTGAACAGATTCAGATTCTGCTGGGAAGCCTCTTTCTGTTCTGAACACGCACACTCATTCTTGCACTTCGACTGTACTTACGTAATTTTATGGCAATCACACCAGTTTTACTGAGTAATGAAAACTCATATTCCGAAATTCCAATTTTAAGAGATCCTTCTTTCCTCTTGTTTGTCCAACTCTTGTCCCGTCGGTTATGAGGTGAGATGAATCTGTCATGGCGTGTTTTCATGACAGGATGCCTTTCCTGACATCAACCTCATCAGAGGCGTTAATGAGATGGAGTGAGTGACGTGATATATGACAGTAGGAAGGGAGAGGGAGAAACTCGGTGCTGCCACATAGCCTACTCCTGTCCAATAACACCAAGGGGGTCTGCTCAAGGCTTAACGTCCTAATCCGACGGACAAATCAGCATCAACAGCGCCTTATGCCCTCACCCCATATGAGCACTGTGGAGAGATTTGGAATTTAATCCAGGCTTTTGGCATGCAATCTAGTGATTAGAAATTGTACACCACCACCTCTCCTACCCTGCCGGCCAACATTCTGATGGTGAACATTTTTTCGAACAAAGGGACTCGAACCGGCTAACCACGGTGTCAGACCTTTTAGATTTCAACGCCTTAACAATCATGGCCACCACACGGGCTAAATCCTTGTCTTTTCTCTAATAATAATAATAATAATAATAATAATAATAATAATAATAATAATAATAATAATAATAATAATAATAATAATAATAATAATAATAATAATAATAATAATAATCGGGCGAATTGACCGTGCGGTTAGGGGCGCGCAGCTGTGAGATTGCATCCGGGAGATAGTGGGTTCGAGCCCCACTGCCGACAGCACTGAAGATGGTTTTCCGTGGTTTCCCATTTTCACACCAGGCAAATGCTAGGATTGTACCTTAATTAAAGTCAAGGCCGCTTCCTTCCCACTCCAAAAACTTTCCTATCTCATTGTCTATCTGTGTCGGTGCGACGTAAAACAAATTGTAAATAATAGTAATAATAGTAATAATAATAATAATAATAATAATCTGTGCACTCGAAAGCAAATTTGACTCGATATCTAAATTATTTTTCACAAGTTCGTTACCAGGTAACCAAAAAATGCTTGCTGTGCAGCCGAAAACTTAAGTCAGGAACTCTATAAATACCTGTTTTGCACATTTACTCCACGTAAATGCCGGATGATATCTGTCCTATTTCTGGTCACGAATAATGACAGCAATAACAGTTATACGAGCTACAGTGCTAGAACACGGAGCCGATACCGACGTTGTGTGTAGCATAAACAACATAGTCGAAATATGGATGTTCATATTTTTGTCACCCTCAGCCATACAGTTGGTTGGCGCTGTTTTATTCTCAAGGTAGGGAATTAGATACCAGTTAACATTGGTGGCATTGGAAGGAATTCTAATGAATCATCTTCGAGTCATTGGCTTCTGGTGTTAAAGAACTCATGCGGGACAAAGTTACAACAAACCACCGTCTATTAAAACAGGGACATTAAACTACTACTTCGTTTCCTTCTTGTCCAGTTCTAATAAAAATAATAATGTTATTTGCTTTACGTCCCACTAACTATTTTTACGGTTTTCGGAGACGCGGAGGTGCCGGAATTTTGTCCCGCAGGAGTTCTTTTTACGTGCCAGTAAATCTACCGACACGAGGCTGACGTATTTGAGCACTTTCAAATACCACCGGACTGAGCCAGGATCGAACCTGCCAAGTTGGGGTCAGAAGGCCAGCGCCTCAACCGTCTGAGCCACTCAGCCTAGCTTGTCCAGTTCTCAATTAGTTGAGGTCATCACTGTGTGTGTGTGTGGATTAGCCCTATGATGTATTGTACGTAAACGAAGATGTGCATTAAGAGGAAAACAAACACGAGAGGAATATTAACCAAACGCGGTTAAAATTCCCACCTCGGCCGGGAATCGAATCTAAGCTGACCATTCAGGCGAGGAGTCGGACTGAGGGGGCATTAAACATAAATATTATTATTTGTCCACGTCCTTGATTCACAATCATGGTCTCTGTGTTTCACTCAAAAAGCTATAGATTATAATCATTTGACCACTGGCTGCATGGTTAGCGTGCTGGCCTTTGTCACAGGGGTCCCGGGTTCAATTCCCGGCAGGGTCGGGAATTTTAACCATAATTGGAGAATTTCGCTGGCACGAAGGCTGGGTGTATGTCTTCATCATCATTTCATCCTCATCACGACACGCAGGTCGCCTACGGGAGTCAAATAGAAAGACCTTCAACTGGCGACCCGAATTTTTCCTCGGACACTCCCGGCACTAAAAGCCATACGCCATTTCATTTCATTTCATTTCAATGATGCAGCAGGTTACTGTCTATAAAAAGTAAAGCTAACTAGAGATTATACGAGTACCTTGTTACGGATATTTGTAAACTTCCACAAGTATTATGAAATTTATTCACGAAATGTTTCATAACATTTTCTCCAACGTTTAAAAAAGTAAAAACGAATTGATTGTTACTTGACTGATTTATCTTAAGTTAAGCCACGGGACGTACCAGTTGCCGTGGCTATGATATCAACTGTCGTCTCAGAATACATCCTCGGTATTGCCTGCTTGTTGTAAGATACGACTACAAAGATATTTGGGAGTGTAGTTTGGCAAACACGGGTTCCCTATCTGAGTCAGCCATAGCTTCCACGTCCTCTCTTTCCAATCCGACCTTCCTCAGTCAGCTTTTATTCTGTTCCCACTCCGGCGGTATTCTTCGTTGCCCTTCTCTTTCTTATGCCGATACCTTCCTTCTTTGGAGGGTCGGACAACTTACTTTTTCTGTTCTCATCAGCCACTGCCAACACCGCCAACTTTACTTGAAATCTAGGGGAAGAAAACACTCATCTACTTCGATAATCTCACTTTTTTTTTCATCGAGATTCGAACCACTTTCGCCTCGGTGAAAAAACTATTGATGGAAGCCACTCGGCTATCATAACAATCGAGCGAGGTGGCCATGGGGTTAGGGGTGCGCATTTGTGAGCTTGCATTCGGGAGATAGTGGGTTCGAACCTCACTGTCGGCAGCACTGAAGATGGCTTTCCGTGTTTTCCCCATTTTCACACCAGGCAAATGCTGGGGCTGTACTTTAACACAACAGCCGCTTCCTTCCCACTCTTAGCCGTTTCCTACCCCATCGTCGCCATAAGACCTGTCTGTGTTGGTGCGTCGTAACGCCAATTGCTATCATAACCACGCGAACATATTACACCAAACCTTTCATTTTTCCTTTCACTTGGTTAGCTTTTTTGGAGTTATATAGCACTCAAATACTGTATTTATTTGCTCCTATCGGCCTCTCCTCACGCGACTGTTCTACAATAGGTGCCTACCAAATATTCGCAAACGAACTGCCATGCCATTATTTCTCAGTGAAGGGTAATTGTCGGATATTATGTTGGGAAACACGTAATGCTTTCCAAGAGGTGGAGCTCTACTGTACTGCCCTGGGGGTTGTGGTGTTCTTGACCACTCGAGGTTACTGTCAGGTGAGTGGCAGGAAGCGGATGGGTGGCCGCGTGTAGCTCGGTCAGCACACCTGAAACACAACACGCTGACTAGCCACAGTCCTCCCCGTTCTTGGAGGATTAACAGTTCATCAATCACATGCATTGCAGTACTTCCATGTAGTGGTAGTAGACATGGAGATAAATTACAAAGTGTTTTGTTTGTTTGTTTGTTTGTTTGTTTGTTTGTTTGTTTGTTTGTTTACAGCAACAAGTCAGTCAGTGTAAAGGCCCGCATACACGATCAAACAATTCGCGCAACAAAGGGTTTTGCACAAACATTTTGATGGTGTATGGCACGGTTTGACTAGTTGCATAACTGTTTGAAACAAGTCGGGAGAGACCGAAATAATTTGCGCAACACTCTGCTTGACAAGCGGTTTGAACGTCTATGGCAGTGTTCGACGACAGTTGTCCGCGTGAAGACGCTTTCCTGTATCTACCCTGAGTCCTGCTTAGTATGGCGTCAACAAAAAACATTAATAAAGAATTCTGACGAGAGTTCATCTCAATTTATCGCGAGTTGCCTGAACTGTGGAAAGTGAAGTGTGAGGTGTACAAAAATAGGAAGGTATGGTATCTCAAAGTGGCTAATTTCTGTTCTGCCGATATTGGTTCCCTCGTGACTGTACTTCTTTTTTCAATGAAAGATGTGATCATTTCCAGCAGCTCACCAAACGTATCTACATCCATTCGAATATAGTTTTTTGCAGTCTACTGCAGAACTTATTTTTAGCTCTGCTACTAAATGGTCATGACTCATGACTAAAGTCACTCCTCTCCTTCATCCATATTCTCTGCTTTGTTTTTCGCTTTTTGGTTTTCTTTTCCGTCAAACAAGCAATAACTATCGCGGCGCAAGCAGCTTCTGTGTCGGACATCCTCTCCTCTTCAAAAATGATCTGAGGTTTGCACAAACCATTGCAACGTGTATATGCCAAAGTTTCCACAAACTGGACGTTGCACAAATTGTTTGATCGTGTATGGGGAGGCCTAATGCTACTGTTGATTTGTTTCTAGAGGCTCTGGAACTCTTCCTTTAATAAAAAAAAGCTTCATTTTGTGGAGAACCATTTTTACAAAGAAAATGCACATGACTTTGTAGAAAATTGAATTTTAAGTCCACACGCTGGGCTTTATTAAGGATGGAGATACCCATGTGTCCACTATTTTGTTTTTTAGCGGATAAGACATGCGCAAGTTCAGTAAATGCCCACATATTAATGACTGTGTTTTGGAAAGTTTAAGTTAATTACTGAAAAATCAGAATAGGCTTGTATTTCAACTGAATATCTGTGAGAAGTGTACATAACAGGTTTCAGGTCAATTGTAGTTCAGGCGTGCTTGAGCGACTTTTTTCAAAATAATTCACAAATAATCTTTTTAGGTGAATATTTTGAAACAAAACATAGTCATGTGATAATTCCTCGGAGAATGTTTTTGCAAAATTTCATGAAATTTCACCGAGCGATTTAGACGTGTTGTTTCGAAAGGGAGACTGTTAGTGGCTTTACGTCGCACCGACACAGATATGTCTTATGGCGATGATGAGATAGGAAAGGCCTAAGAGTTGGAAGGAAGCGGTCGTGGCGTTAATTGAGGTAGAGCCCCATCATTTGCCTGGGGTGAAAATGGGAAACCACGAAAGGGAGACAGACTGCTATACAAACAGATGCCATTTGTCTTCTATACAGAGTTTAAAATCAGGAAGTATCATGTCCTCCCACTTTATTTTTCTAGAATAGTGATTTTATTGGAGATGTTACAGCTTTCTCAAGTCTCAAGCGACACGGGACTGAGGACAACATTATTCCATTTGTTTACGTGGTAACGCCAATACCGATCGGTCTGAATGCGGCAGGAAATAGCTGCAAGCCAGATGCTGACAATGTCGCTGCACGGACTTCCTGTCACCAGTGCACATCACGCCATGGTATCTTATTGTGCTACACGTAAAGTTATGGGAATCAGTAGCGGCGATTAGGAACAGTCACCCCCCCCCCCTCCCCCAACTTTGTAGAGCAAAATATTACTGAAAATAGGAATTATTAAAAAGAGCGTTTTTTGCAAGCCCTGTTTTCTTCTCAGTCAATTATTTCCTTACTTTAATTGAAAAAATTAACTAAATGTCGTTCGTTGCGCCTAATCGATTTGTATAATGCCACAGCAAGTAGTGGGCACTTTGCATTTGGTATCGGGTAGTCACATTTAAACTCTCTGAAATGCCATCGATTCCAGATGGAATCAAACCCAC
The DNA here is from genome assembly GCF_040414725.1 of Anabrus simplex. Lineage (NCBI taxonomy): Eukaryota > Metazoa > Arthropoda > Insecta > Orthoptera > Tettigoniidae > Anabrus > Anabrus simplex. Next base: position 1,136,618,841 of record NC_090265.1, read on the forward strand.
TATCTTCAGAACAAAAGGTTTAATAACTAACTGACTGCGTCACTGAGATAAACATTTCAAGAGGTAAAGATTATTCACCCGCTTGCCGCGCGCAGTCTCTTCAGTGTCTTATTTTCTTAGTATGTACTGAAATGCCAAATTAATTTTAATTGTAAATTCACGCCGTATTTCTATTTAATTGTAATACCTGTGTAATTATTGTTCCTTTGGTGAAAGTTTTATTTTATAGTACCGAAGCAAAATCTCAAAGAACTAATACTACCGCACTTGAGTTTGTAAACTGTCATCCATTATCTCTCTGTCGAAATTCTAGCATTTTTTAAAGTTTTGATGTATATACACCCCCCCCTACTCCCGCTATATCCAACAAACCCGGGCACTTTATGACTATGCACATTCTTTTGCCCCCGTCTCCCTACTTCTAATTCCCAACCGCCGCTGCTGATGGGAATGTTCTTATATATGAATGGAATCCGTTTAACAAAAATGTTACATAATTATTTACAATTTTATATGATTTTTATCCTGGTAGTATCGTCCCTGGTTTCTCAACAAGGCGACCGTCGCTTGAATCCCGAGTAGTATATGTGGAATTTTAAAATGAAAATACAAGTTTTTGTGATTGTTATTCTACGTAAAACTGGAGGTCCTGAAACTATGATCTCGATATCGATAGCCGCGTGAAACTACAAGCTAGATTATTTTATATGATTTCAGTCCATTTTTGCGACAATTTTAGTTCAGTTCTAGTAGTAACATAGTAGATGTACTGGAAAGTGTATCTAGAATGCAAGATAAAGCTTAAAGTGAAGCATCTCATTTACACTGAGAGGATGTTCGTGCGATTCGATTTATTTTGAAAGTATCAATTTAAAATTAGTGAATGGGAGAATTTACTTAATTGAAATAACATTAATTATATATGTTTTAGTATAGAAATAGAACAAATTTATTTTTAGTGAAGTAGTACTGTGAAGGAAAATTGAAAAAAGTTGAAAATAAATTTTTAGAAAAGTAAATTAATATTGTTAATATTGTTTTGATAATTTTTTACAGGGTGAAAATCATCAAATGCATGATTTTATTCCCAGATGGTTCTGCCAATGCCAAAAGAAGTAAAAATAGGAATACAAAATATCTCGTATATCGTGGATGTAGTTAGAAATCTCAACACTAGGCCATCTTGAAATGATTTATTCAACATACCTCACTTTCGTGGAGTAATTCGAATAAATGATGGTATTTTCGCCGGCTGACGTCACAATGCCATACATTATTCGCTCACACCATTGGTTTGAAATGTTTATCTCAGTGACGCAGTCAGTTAGTTATTAAGCCTTTTGTTCTGAAGATAGCGGGTTTCATTCCATCTGGAATCGATGGCATTTCAGAGAGTTTAAATGTGACTACCCGATGCCAAGTTGGGCTCAGAAACACAGCGCACTACCGTCCGAGCTACTCATCCTCTCGCGTAGTCTCTTGATCATAATGAATTTAACATTATTAGCTTCATTAAATATCTTGTTAAGCTTATAGTTGTATCTCCTTCTCCTTATTTTTTATCTTCTACTGGCCAAAAAACGAATCTCAAAATTCTTCTCCTAAATTAACCAAAGTGCCTTTCATGAGATCTTGACAGAGACCAAGTTCCAGAAACTCCTGCAGGGCCTTAATTCCGGCAGTTCTTAAAATCTACAGAATTGGAAGAGACACTACACACATAACATTATTGTATAGTATGAAGTGGTATTAGGACTCCAAGGACTAAGAAAGGTAAACAATTATAGTCCAGTATCTGCAGGCAGTCCAGTTGAACCGCAATTATTTTGCCTACCAAGACCTTTAATTCGCTGTATGTGTCACTGGTATGGTTCAGTATCCGTATGAGGACTTCCAGTGAGAAGCATCCTTTGCATGCCGGGTGCTAAGTAGGAGCTTATCTTACGTTACGGTCGTGTACTACTACAGAACGGAACAGAACAAGTCACATCAAACTTTCCTTAACGCTGATATGAACATTTATGTGCGGTTGTGGTGATATCAGGCCTTGGGAAGTTAAAGGGCAAACTCAACATGGAACGAAATTTATCTTTTCGTATTTTTTAATGTTGAGTCACAGAAAGCTGTAATGTGAGTCAACTTTATTGAATTCACACTTCTTTTCTTTTACTGAAGAACGCAGCAAGGATTTTGAGCGGTGTGGCTTCGAATCCTCTCTGGTCTCCTCCCTGTTTACGTAAGCGTAAAAGTAAATGGCAAAAGTGACGAGCCTGAAAACTTACATGTTGCAAATAAAATAATCTGCAAAAATTGTATAAGTGTCCAATCGCCATACCTCCTGCAAACCTAACGAACGTACATGAGTTATTGCCATATGTCTCTTTACTGTCGAGGGTGTTTTGTGTCGACCTCATCGACTCAGGTGACACAGGAATGTGAATGAGTGATCTGTCGCCCAGGTGGCAGGTGGTGGTGGTAGTGATTACTGTTTTAAGAGGAAGTACAACTAGGCAACTCCCTACCAATTGTTTACCTAGCTTTTTCTTAAACGTTGTCAAAGAACTTGGAAATTTATCAAACATTTCCCTTGATCATTTTATTCCAATCCCTTACTCCTCGTCCAATAAATGACTGTTTGCCCCAAATTGTTCTCTTAAATTCCTGCTTCATCTTCATAGTATGATTTTTGCTTTCTTTAAAAGCTCCACTCAAGAAAAATGAAATGGCGTATGGCTTTTAGTGCCGGGAGTGTCCGAGGACAAGTTCGGCTCGCCAGGTGCAGGTCTTTTGATTTGACTCCCGTAGGTGACCTGCACGTCGTTATGAGGTTGAAATGATGATGAAGACGACACATACACCCAGCCCCCGTGCCAACGAAATTAACCAATGATGGTTAAAATTCTCGACCCTGCCAGAAATCGAACCCGGGACCCCTGTGAGCAAACGCCAGCACGCTAACCATTTAGCCATGGAGCCGGACGCTCCGCTCAAGGTTATTCGCGTACTTATGCCATTCCACGCCATCTCTCCACTGACAGCTCGAAACATAACACATAGTCGAGCAGCTCGTCTCCTTATTCCCAAGAGCCCAAAGTTTGCAACATTTTCGTAACAAATCTCCTTTTTCGGAAATCACGCAGAACAAATCTTGTTGCTTTCTTTTGCATCTTTTCCAGTTCTCGTATCAAGTAGTCCTGATGTGGGTCCCATCCACTGGAACCATACTCCAAGTGGGGTCTTGCCGGAGAGTTATATGCCCTCTCCTTTACATCCTCACTACAAGAGAAATAGAATGACAATAGTGACGGCGACATGATTGACTATGATTTCTCCTTCTACCGCTTTTCCCACACCCCGGTGAGGTCGGGGGTGTGAACTGTGTCGGACGGCCTCATGCGATTCCTGACGCCAATCCTATGTAAAGGGATGTATTCACTATTATGCGTTGTTATTGTGATTGATAGTGAACGCCTGTGTTGCAGCTTCCTAATTTGTTCATTATAAATATTTAGTCTTTGTATTATGTAAGTTGCCTCCGTAGATCAGTTGCAGTGTTGCCCACCGGATCCGAAGGTAGCGGGTTCAAACTCGGCAGAGATAGTCGGATTTTTGAAGGGCGGAAAACAAGTCCATTCGACACTCCATGTCTTACTATGTCGGCATGTAAAAGATCTCTGGTGACACATTTGGTGTTTAACCGACAAAATTAATTAAATCTCAGCCATAGACGCCCGAGAGAGATTCGGTTTACTTTGCCATCTAGTAGGCCTAGAGTAAAACGGAACGTCGAAATTGAAGAGCAGACAACCAAATGGCGTCAAATTCAAATGTCTGCACACGGTAGCTGAAGCCATGCGATTATTAAAGAAATAAGTATTATGTAGAACATAGAATGATTTTCATTTTCTGAATACATATTTTTATCTGGATTTGTATTTTAAGTACCCCTTTGCTGAGTTCGCTCGAATTAAATGATTTCAAACTCCCCCACCCTGAAAACATGCATCTGTTGAGTTTGCCTTTGTATTCACAACGCCTCATATCAAGTGTGGTGTGGTATTTTTAAACACGGAGACACAGCATATCTGTTTCATTTTGAAAGGAATCGGAGACGTGGCAGTACAGAAGAAGAGGGAAGGTTTAGTAGCCACCTCTTTGGTAAGGTTTCCATGAGGTAATCTCTTACGTAACGATCATTAGAGAGTCCGAAGTATAAGCAGGCATATTTTTGATCATGAAAATATAAAATTTATTTATTTATTTATTTATTTATTTATTTATTTATTTATTTATTTATTTATTTATTTATTTATTTGTTTTTGTAAAAGAAAGGTACCCGTTGTGAATATTAAACTAAGGATTAAAATGATCACTTCAATAAATGAGTTTGTAATATCGACAATATTAATTACGGCCTGACAACATTATGGCCTTACTCCGCATGATTATTGGGTTATTGTTTTCGTTGTCCAAATCAACCCATAATATGGCTGACAGACCGAGTTGGCCGTGCGGTTACGGTAGCGTAGCTGTGAGCTTGCATTCGGGAGACAGTGGGTTCGAACCCCACTGTAGTCAGCCCTGAAGATGATTTTCCGTGGTTTGCCATTTTCACACCAGGCAAATCTTGAGGCTGTATCTTGAAAGACTAAAGATAGGAAAATCATATTCACAGGACATGTTCATTAGTATGCTCTGAAGAAATTATTAGCATTTGAACCATGTCGGCCCTCAGGTTCAAGGTCCACATGGATATCTCGACGCACCACCACATACTGGTAAAATGTTCGTGCGGCTCTCGGTGTCGCTATAAACCGAAGGTAATGGATCAGTGTGACTTGAGCAGACGTGCAGGATATCTCGCAGACGTAAGCGAGAACCGTACCGTCAAATGAGTGAGTTTGAAAGAGGGCGCATTATTGGCATGAGAGAACGTGATGCATCCATCTGGGAAATTGCTGCTCGTGTGGGACGAAGTGTGTCGGCAGTGCAACGGGAGTGTGCAGAATGGTTCACAGAAGGTCGTAGAACACGACGAGATGGGTCTGGTCACACCACCCAGACCACCCCCCGAGGAGATCGACATCTCATCCAAATGACATTGCAGAACAAATCTGCGTCCTCCTCGGCTCTGACGCAACAGCGGAACAATGTAACACATCGTACACAATCAGGAGTGACAGTCCGTCGCCGTTTATTACGGTGTGGGTTACCGGCGCGTCGTCCACTTCTCCGCCTACCTTTGATTAATGTGCATAAGCATGCTGGACTGCAATGGTGTATGGAACGACGTCACCAGGGACAGGAATGACAGCAGATAGTGTTTTCGGGCAAATCCAGGTTCTGTTTGTTTGAAAATGATGGCCGCATTTTGGTTCGCCGAAGACAGGGAGGGAGGCGCCACATTGACTGCATTCGCGCAAGACATGCAGCGCCAACTCAAGGCCTTATGGTGTGGGGTGCTATTGGGCACAACCACAAATCACAGATGGTGCGTGTCCGGGCAATGTGACCAGTTTGACCTACGTGAATGACATCCTGCGACCCTTTCTACAGGACACCCCAGACGCCACATTTCAGCAGCCCAATACGCGAACACATGTTGCTGCACGAACATGTGCCTTTTTGTTGTCACAGGATGCCAGACTGTTGCCCTGGCCCACCCGATCACCGGACTTGTCGCCAATCGAAAATGTGTGGGATATGGTGACACGACGGGTGCGGCGCTGTGATCCAACGCCAACCACCAATATGAACTGTGGAACCAGGTGAATGTAGCATGGATGACTATACTCCTGGACGCCATTCGCACCTTATACGCGTCGATGCCATCACGCATGAAACAAGTTATTAGTGCCCATGGAGGGTGCAGTGCCTACTAGGCAACAGGACACATACTGAACCTAGGTGACTGAAATGCTAATCGTTTCTGTAGAACACACTAATGAATATGTCCTGTGAATATGAACTTCCTATCTCTAGTCTTTCAAGGTGTTCTGTTTTTTGTGAACATGAGTGTATATTCACAACGTAAAAATAATATTATTCCTTTTACGTCCCACGGAGTACTTTTGCACTTTTTTAAAGACTCCGAAGACTTCGAAGACGATACTTGTTTGACGTACCGGCAGTCTACCGCCTGAGCCACTGTCCTTCATCCGCAATAGATACATTAATTTATTTTTGCTAATTAGACCGTGTTTAACTCGTTGGCTGAATGGTCAGCATACTGGCCTTCGGTTCAGAAGGTCTCGGGTTCGATTCCCGGCCGTGTCTGGGATTTTAATAGCTTCTGATTAATTCTTCTGGCTCGGGAACTGGGTGTATGTGTCCATCCCAACACTCTCTTCATCATATTCAGACAACATACCACACTACCAACCACCACAAAAACACTCAGTAGTAATTACATACCTCCATATAGGGTTGGCGTCGGGAAGGGCATCCGGCCGTAAAACAGGGCCAAATCCACATGTGCCACTCAGTTCACACCCGCGACCACACATATGTGGGAAAAAGCGGAAGCAAAAGAAGAAAAGCAAAGAAGAAGAACGTGTTTAATATTTTTTCTGCCATGTGGTTTGCCATGAAAGAAAATTGCAGGTTCAGCGTTATCATCCAGTGTTTAACGACTGTATGAATATCCTGCTTTTGTAGATGAGTGAGTTACGGAAGAACTGTTGAGTTCTGCTCCATTGTTCGAGGATTAGAATCTCAGCTTTACGACGATTATCTTGAGGGCGCTCCCCCTTCTGTTTATTCTGGGAGCTTTCTAAGATTGTGCTTTATTTCAAGTCCTGGAGCATCTGTCGCAATCCTAGTCCGAAGTTGTCAGTTACAGTTATACTCAATACAACGGCCATTTTCAACGTACAAAGCCCATAATACGGTTCAACAGCAACTAACTTATAATTGGAATGTTCACTGAAAGAATCCCGTAGTCCTGATTAGGAGCTTTTCCCCTTTCCATCGTCATTGACGTCAATTTATCTCCTACTATATGCAAAGAGAAATAGACAAGTCTACTATTAATATAGACCGCGGAATGGAGCATTATAGTCGCCGATCATTTAGGGGCTTATTGCATCTAGCGATATTATGCATTACGTTCGAGACACGAGTATTTAAAAAATATGAAATTAACATTCTCATTCGTAAAATATTAAAATTAACATGAAATTTAATTTGAGTTTTTAAAATATTAGTTGAATTGGCGTCAAACCATCGTATTTCATGTATTTTAAACATTAAATAAAATACTACATTTAAAAAATTTATTTCTATCTTTGATACACCTAAAATGAAAAGGTAAAGTTTTGTTTGGAATGATTCATTGAATTCTATAGCTGTCTATGTAGGAACCCCTGAACTTTTCCATCCTAATTCGAAAAGAGAAAACAGCAATATTTATTTGTGTCGTCATATCCTCTGTTTTCTTGTTTATGTTTGTTACTAGAGATATATAGCATGCCTCTGTGTAGCATATTTTTATACCTGAAAACTTTAACCATCAATATCTGTGTTTCATGTTTTTGGGGTTAGGGAGTTACTGCACAGAACACCTCAATTGCAAGAATGAGGACAGGAGAGATAGTTGGTTCCCTCTCTGCACCCGTACAAGGTGTAACGCCTCTAGGGTAACGGATTTTTATGTACCAAGTGATTAGATTGCACCAACATCCGTTTCAATCGTCGTCCTAACATATCGGATTCGCTCCTGGCTAAGATCGACGGTGTTTAAATGCGACAACTCTATTTGTGCCGTTGACTTCAGGCACGTAAAAGAACTCCAGGGGGACAAAATTCCCGCACTCTGACATATTCGAACATTAAGATAAACTGAGGGACGCTGAATATTTAACATTATTATAATCAGCGGTATCCATACGCTTTGATGCACGATCAAATCATAACTTCTAAGAGAAAGGTCCTGCGATAAATGCATATAACCAATAGAAAGAACACGTGAACCATATTCAGAGCGTTGCTCAATACAAAGGGCCAAAACACATTCAATTCATTTTGTATTGTACACAACTACATTAGTTCTGTTATATACATGTATTTAACATTTAACGAGACGGTACATAATATATTTTATTCTTCCTCTGTGGGTTGGGGCGGTAGAATACATCCATGATATCCCTCGCCTGTCGTGAGTGGCAAGTGGCAACTGAAAGAAGTCATTCCCAGGGCTGTGAACTTTCCACTTTCTTGTACCATTCTCCTCACGTTCATCTTTCCTATCAGACGCTTTGGAGATCACCTAATTTCTCATGGAACTTCATTCATGCAGACCTACTCTTCTTGCTCCCCGGACGTCACGGACCCAGATGCTTATACAGTATATGGGGCATATTGAAAGAATCATTTTTTCAAGACAAATGACCCACTACAAATATTCCCAAATTACGCGAGAACCGAGCTCGATAGCTGCAGTCGCTTAAGTGAGGCCAATATCCAGTGTTCGGGAGATAGTAGGTTCGAACCCCACTGTCGGAATCCCTGAAAATGGTTTTCCGTGGTTTCCCATTTTCACACCAGGCAAATGCTGGGGCTGTACCTTAATTAAGGCCACGGCCACTTCCTTCCCACTCCTAGCCCTTTCCTGTCCCATCGTCGCCGTAAGACCTATCTGTATCGGTGCGACGTAAAACAACTAGCAAAAAAAATTAACCGAGAAAACTCCATTTTTATGTCCTAACAGCAACTTTTTTCATAAAAATATGCAACAATCTTGAGAAACATTATGAACAATGGGCGGCACGTGGTGGTGCACATTTTGAACACATGCTGTACCAACGCAATTGAGTAACATTTCTGTTTTTTTCCTTTTTTATTTTTTCAGCATAGAGGCGGGAAAATGTACTGCCTATAATGTATCACATATCGATTCTGTTAGCAAGGCAAACCCAACCCATGAAGGTCCTTGGAAGAGTAGAATGTAAAGACTTTCACCATTCTTAACTTTGGCACTAAGTGTCCCGAGGAATTATTCTGGTAGTCATTTCTGTTATAGGTTGAGTAAACCTTAGGGCCATGTGCCGCTCCAGTTCTGGAAATCTATTTATTTATTTTCCACTTCCTGATGGGGAATCGAGCACAAATTTACCGCCTCTCCTAGGCAACTCATCAGTTCTGTTGCTAGAAAAGAATATATAATTGATTACATATGTTATAACATCGCTATGGCGCGACGGCCCGTTTTCGGGTCATGGCCTCCCCAGTTGCTGTCCGCCAAATTTGTCGATCTCGTGCAGCTACTCTCCAATTCCGGATCTTGAGGATATGTGCTGCGTCCTGATGTACACCATCTTCCCATCTGTTACGTGGCCTTCCCACAGGCCTTCCTCCTCCAAAGTCTCCTAAGAATACCTTCTTTGGGATTCTGTGTTCTTCCATCCTAATTAGATGACCTGCCCATTTAAGTATCTTCATTCGAATGGCATGCGACAGGGGTGCCTCCCCATACAGGGAATATAGTTCATTGTTATATCTAATTCTCCATTCCCCTTGTACGCATATGGGTCCATAAATTCTCCTCAGGATTTTCCTTTCGAAGGAATCTATCTTCTCCACGGCTTTCTTTGGGAGGGTCCACGTATCACTTCCATACATCACTATACTGCGAATGAGGGTTTTGTATAGCATAACTTTTAAGCTCCGATTTATATCTCTACTTCTGAAAAGTGGTAGTACTGCGAAGTATCCTCTGTTGGCAGCTTGAATTCTTGCCTGTATTTCCACCATTTCCTCATTCTTGTTGCTCAGATGTACACCAAGATATTTAAATTCATCCACCACCTCCACTTTGGATCCTTCAGGGACAAGTTGGTCATTTGTATACTTCCTTCTCAGAGCCTGCACCATTACCTTCGTCTTCTGTTCATTGATCTTAAATCCAATCTCTTTGCCTTCTCTACTCAAGTCTTCAAATGCTTCTTTAACTGCCCTTGTTGTTCTTCCCATCAAATTTATGTCATCAGCATATCCAACTAGTTGAGCTGTTTTGTACAGAAGTGTTCCACTGGTGTCCACCCTTAACTTTCTAATCACTGACTCTAGTGCCAGGTTAAACAGAATTGGTACTAAGCCATCTCCTTGCTTCAATCACTGATTAACTTCGAAGAAGCTGCCTACTTCAGTCTGAATTTTCACTCCCACCATCGTATTTCTCATAGTCAATTCCACCAGTCGCACCAGCTTTTCTGGTATCTTGAACTCTCTTAATATCTCCATTAATTTATCCCTGTCAATAGAGTCGTATGCTTGTTGAAAGTCGATAAACATCTGTACCACATCTATGCCCCGTTCCCAACACTTCTCCAACACTTGTTTCACAGTAAATATCTGATAAATAGTGGATCTTCCCTTCCGGAACCCTGCCTGGTATTCTCCTAGAATCTCTTCCACCAGGGGTTCTAGTCCCTTCTTCAGGATGGAGGTGAACAGCTTATATACTGTACACAGCAGTGTGATCCCTCTATAATTGCTACATACCAACTTATCCCCTTTCTTGTATATTGGGCATATGATGCCTTTGCGCCAGTCTTCAGGCATTTCTTCTGTATTCCACACACTCACAATTAGATCATATATAGCTTCTTGTAGTGTGGTTCCTCCGTATTTCCACAACTCTGCAGGGATTCCATCGATACCTGGTGCTTTATTGTTTTTCAGTTTCTGTATGGCTTCTATCACTTCTTGCATAGATGGTGCTGTGACTTCTGATTCATTTGTCTCAGTATTATTCCTTGAGCTAGTTGGTGTTTTCCCTTTCATTTCTACTGGGTTCAGGAGGTGTTGGAAATATTCCTTCCATCTATCTTGGATCCCTTCTTTATCTCCCAAAAGCTGTCCATTTCTGTCCTTACACATGTTTGTTCTTGCCTTGAATCCTTTCACTTCCTTAACTTCTCTGTAAGTCATGTAGCTATTATCTTCTTTAAATTCCTCCACTATTCTAGCCATTTTCTCATTTAATTTTCTTCTCTTCTTTCTTCGACATACATTCCTTACTTCTTTATTCTGGTTTTCAACCTCTTGTTTCTTCACCCTTGTTGGTCTCTCTAGGTATGCTTTATATGCTTTATCTCTTTCTTCTATGGATTTTTGGCATTCCTCATCAAACCATTCCTTTGTGTTCCTTTTGGGTACAATGTCTAGTGTGTCCTTTGCCACGGCCTTAACGCTTTCCTTCAGAGCAGTCCATTTGGTCTCGACCGTTGCTGTTTGGTCCTTATTATATTTCTCTACGAGCACTTCTGCCATTCTTTTCCCGTATCTTTCTGATACTTCCTTATTCTTCAGTTCACAAGTATTGTACTTTTCTATCCTACCCATTCCTTCCTTTCTTGTTTTCATAATGCGGCACCTTAAGATTGCCTTAACTAGAAAGTGGTCGGAGCCACAACTTGTTCCTCTGAATGATCTGACATTCATGATATTGGATGCCCATCTTTTCTCCATTATTACATGGTCTATTTGATTACAGGTCTTTCCATCCGGCGATATCCATGTTTGCTTGTGTACCTCTTTATGAGGGAAACAAGTTGACATCACTTTCATGTTTCTGCTGGTAGCAAGGTTAAGCAATCTCTGTCCATTATCATTAGTAGTGTTGTGTAAACTATGGATCCCTATTATTCCTTGATATATCTCCTCCTTCCCAATTTGTGCATTTAGTTCTCCTATTATCATCTTAGCATCGTTCGATGGGATTGAATCTAGCACTCGTTCCAGTTCAGCATAGAACTGATCCTTGACTATCTGTTCCTTGTCTTCCGTTGGTGCATATACATTTACGATTGTTAAGTTGTAGAATCGCATTTTAACACGCAATGTTGCCAATCTTTCATTTACTGCCGAAAACTGTAGTACATCATCTTTAGCTTGTTTTCGTACTATAAATGCTACTCCTCCTTCTTGTGCATTCCTTGACTTCCCACTACTGAATATTGTGTGGGTTTTGGTGTCCCATATCTCATCCCTTCCTGACCATCTAGTTTCTTGTATAGCTGCTATGTCCACTTTGTTGACTTCTAGTTTCTGCATCAGTACTTTCATTGCTCCGGCTCGTAGAAGTGTGCGTACATTCCATGTACCAATTGCGTAGTCCATTGCCTTTAGCTTAGCTCGTCGTCTATTAAATCCACCATTCCGAGGCATATTCTGGGGCTTCGCAACAGTTGGTTTTCCGGAGCGAGGTTGTTAGCCTTGCTCCAACCCCCAGCAATCGTGGAGGACCGATGTTTTCTGTTAGGGTTGTCTCCCTTAGCTGATTGGTCCCCATTTAAGCGTCGGGAACTCGCTTTCTGCCCTTACATGACTTAGCCGTGTATCTTAAAGAATGTACCCGTTGCCCAGAGGCCACGACATATGTTATAAAGTCTTTCTTTTTCTTACATTACACTGTTCGCTGTAACGTTCTGTTTGAAGAATACCAGCTTAAAGTATGAAAAAATTGCATGGTATCTCACATGGCAAATGGAAGTGTGGATGTTGAGAAGCGTGAAGTGTAACCACATTCGACAAAATATTACATTCCATTATTTTCACGACATCTGATATTCTCTATTGAATCTACCTCTTGGTGTACCAACTGCGACTGAATAACCAATTTAATTGCGGAGCGTGGTAGTGTAGTGGCTTAGCTGCGGCTTTTTATCCGGACGGCCGAGGTTCGATTCCTCGTCGATATCGGGTTGGAAATTTTCCCTGAATAACCACACGGTGTCAGGAATGACATCCAGGCATAAATCCCCGGTCACACATGAGGGGCCAGGTGGCTCCAGCAACTCGAGAATTGCCCGAAATAGGAAGAACACTGTCCGGCTCCTGAAATGTCAGCGTGGTGACCTTTCGTTCAGAGGTCCTCAGCTTCGATTTCAGTTTTAACTGCATCTGGTTGTTCCTCTGATTCGGGAATGTGTTTAAATGCATAACTCCTCATCTACGCAAAACACAATCACACTACCAACCACCGTAGATACACACACTAGTGAACACATCCTCCAAAAGGCGTTGGCGTTAGGAAGGACATTCGGCCGGAAAACTGGCCAGAACCACATTAAAGTGCCGACCCCAATAAGCTGAGAAAAAGCTAAGAAGAATAAGAAGATAATGAATGTAATTGATAGTGTAATCAATGTAATATATATCATCTGTATATATGATAAAGTTGAAAGTATGTCCTCTCGTTAAACTTGCTGTATATCGACTACGCAGAGTAAAGGGTTAGACGCTCGCACAAAGCCTTCGTTTGGCAGAGGTTAATAGGGAAGATCTGTCAGCATGTTTACTGGCATCTTAAAGAACTCCTTTAAAACAGTCTAGAATTCTGGAGTATTCTATCTGTAGTAAGGGAATCACTGGCGTACGCACGGGGGTTAATCCCTCCCCTTTGGATATCTGCTAACGTGGTGTATATTGAGACTAATAAAATCCTTCAGTCATCGAACCAAAGGAATTAACCTGACGCGGCTGCAAATCGAACCCGGGACTCTCTGAAGCGAAGGCCATGACGCTGACAGTTCAACCATGGAAATAGACTGCCACAAAACAGAATGTCTCAATTTCTTCTGAACTGAATCAGAAGCAAATACAACTTCATACATTTTAATGGTTTGACGACTAATAAATGTCAACTTGTGAATGTCGGGGAGTTGTTGAATGTTACAATCTGGATCACGTCTAGTTTATTTAATATGTAGCATCTTAGACGTGATCCAGATTGTAAGTAGATAGGCTATATTGTTAAATGAGATGCGAAGCTCATTTGTTTGAACACGTTTAATACTTCTATTGCATTGGTATGTACGTCATATGTTAGTAGAGTGGGGATTCGAGTTCGAGTCCCTAGAGAGGGAATTTTCTTTCCCGTTTTATTTATTTATTTATTTATTTATTTATTTATTTATTTATTTATTTATAAAGTGGGAATGTTAGGACTGTTGGCCCTTTCTGACACTTAATCACATACAAGTTTTAGATGTTTACAATATTCATTTAAAATATCGTGGTAATCAGTTATAATGAGAGAAAACATGTAAATTATAAAAGGAGTAACAATAGTACAATTAATTACGATTACTATTAGGGAAAAAGTATAGAATAAAAAGGGAGTAGACAAAAACAGGAAAATATTAAATGAATAACTAAAGAATGTCTAAGTGTCTTTTAACTAGCTAAAATGGAAACTTATTCTAATATAAGGCAAAATGAAATGAACTGAATATGACTATGGAACAAACTGAGTTCACTAAAGACCATTTTACTGTGTTGTCTATTCTGAGAAAATGCATGAGTTAAACGTCAATAGGATAGACTAAGATACATTTAAGATATGATTTTTGGTATCATTTACGCATCATTCACTCATACTTTCATTCAAGTCAGCTGTATGTACTCTGGAGGAATTTACAGTAGGCTGTTTTAAACGTCTTAGACGAGCAAGGCTTTTTAATATCTACCGGGATCGTATTCCATAACTTCGAAGCAATGACCAGGAAGGAATGGCTGTAGGTATTTGTTCGATGCAGTGCTCCTACAAAAGCTAGCCGCGTACGTGAAGGGATAGGATGTCTGACTTTTACTTGGAGACCCCGACCAGTCCAAGGATTTAATTCTGGACTGAACGCTGGAACTGAGGGGGACTAAAGAGTTGTTTGATCGATGACAGTGGACCTGGTCACGAAAGTCAAGTAATACGGCTAAGGATGACTTCCACGTAGCACTCCAATGTATGCTGGACAGCAGTCGTCTTGGCAGGCCAAGACTGTTAATGGGCTGTATGTAGCACCGTTTTCAAAAACTCATATAAGTAATTCAGCTATTTCGGTGGACAGCGGAATGGCTCGATTTCTAGTTTAGTTTATAGTACCTCCGGCCGTAACATGTCAGTGCACATGGATGGGAACGACCTTAGACGAGTCAACCATTGAAGTCCGTGTATGATGATTCTCTTTCGATGTGTGAATTCAAACCATTGTGTCCATTCCGATTAGTGTAGTTTTATGGGTTGTGCAAACACGGTGGCAAAGTAATGTTCAATATGTTGAAGACTGTTTCTATTACTTCAATGAAATAAAATATTATTTCACCCAATAATAATAATAATAATAATAATAATAATAATAATAATAATAATAATAATAATAATAATAATAATAATAATAATAATCATAATAATAATCTTGCAAGGCTATTTCTAGCCTCTTGCAGCCTCTGTAAGGCATATCCTCCGATGAAAGAGAGCAGCGTCTGTCACGTATGGCGAACTGCTTGTTAATGTGGTGAGGATAGTGTTGTATGTGGCGCATGAGTTGCAGGAATGTCAGTATTAATATTATTAATTGTGTTTTAATATTGATATTATGTCCCTCTAACTACATTTACGATTTTGAGACGCTCAAGGTGCTAGAATTTTGTCCCGCGGGAGTTATTTTACAAGCTTGAGAACTCTCAAATATCACCGGACCGCGCCGGAGTTGAACTTTCCAACTTGGGCTCGGAAAGCGTTCCTACTCTCTAAGCCACTCAGCCCGACACTTACTTTCATATTATACCTCACTCTTAAAGTACACTGCTAATCTGGTTAATGAAATGAAATGGTTTTTGGCTTTTAGTGCCGGGAGATCCCAGGACGGGTTCGGCTCGCCAGGTGCAGGTCTTTTGATTTGACTCCCGTAGGCGACCTGCACGTCGTAATGAGGATGAAATGATGATGAAGACAACACATACACCCAGCCCCCGTCCCAGCGAAATTAACCAATTAAGGTGAAAATTCCCGACATTGCCGGGGATAGAACCCGGAACCTCTGTGACCAAAGGCCAGCACGCTAACCATTTAGCCATGGAGCCGGACATCTGGTTAATGATTCTAGGTGACGAAAGTTCAAATAATACTTTCAGAGATCGACCGAATGGCACCATAAGCTATAACAAGATGCTACTGTATGTCGATTTCTTTCAGCAGTAGTCTTTCTTTCTTTCTTTCCTTCTTTCTTTTTTTATGCATTTATTTATTTGTTTATTTATTTAATTTATTTGAATCAGAAGTACACAAGATCCTCTTTTATCCGGCCCTCATTGATCCGGATCTCCGGTTTATCCGGATGGAAAATAATAATTTATTTTTACTTGTATAGTATTTCTTTTACAGCGTCGACACTTCTTGAATGTCTTTTCCGCCAAGGATATTTAAGGACAGGAATTGCAAGCGATTCGACCACGGTCTATGGAAGGTACCGTCCCGGCGTTCGACTGGAATTGAGAATGGAAAACTGTGGAAAACCATTTCCAGGACGGCCGAGGTGGTATTTGAACCCACGCTCTTCTGAATGCAATGCACTATTAATTCACTGATGGTGAATTCGAAAATGAAACTGGCGCACTATCAGGAAAACCAATGACTCATGGAGAGGCAACAACGCAGCTGGACAAACTGATGACCTATTCAGAATCCTTGACTGAAACCCCATCGGCAGAACTGTTGTTAGTAAAAGGTCTTCGTGATCGTGCTGCGCGCAAACGATATACAAATGTAAAACAGAGAAACACATTATTTTAGTGCATAAAACAGAGTATATATTTTTTGTACAATTGAAAAAAGGTATACTGTACAAGTTATGTTATTAGATTATATAATATGTACTGTATTTGTATTGTAGTTTTTCGGTCCCACTTAATCCGGATAAACGAGGTTCTTGTGCATTAGAAAACAATAGAAAATAATTCTTCCTTACCCTTTCCCAATTTATTAGGGTTGTAACTTGATGTGGAATTAGCACAGTTTTACGGCCGTATGCCCTATGTGCTGGAATGTATTCACTATTGCATATTTCTATGGCGGTAGTTAGTGTGACTTGTTGAATGTAGATGAAGAAAAGTTTATTAAGACGAACACAAACACCCCTTACCCGAGCCAGGGGAATAAACCACACGCAGTTAAATTCTCCAGCCCGGCCGGGAATCGAACCCGGTGCCCTCTGAATCGAAGGTTGGTACTCTGACCATTCAGCAGTTTGACAAAAAGGGTAATTCTACTGAAGTAATATGTATATATCACTGGAGAACTGAGCTAATATAAAGTCGATTTACAAGGCTACATTCGTGGGAGAATGCAGCGAAGTTGTGGTGTGAGTGGAAATATGTAATTTTGGGAATATTTGCCGAAAGCTCTGAAGATATGGAAAAGTTTACAGTTCATTTAGCTCAAGGGTGGGCACAATTTGGCTCAATGAGCAGTGCTCCAGAGCGGAGTATGCACTCTGATGGAAGGTATAGCCCAGCAGCTGCTTGCACGGCTCTCGCTTAAAACTAGTGAAGGGGCGCGTATCTAAACAGATTTACATTTTTAACAGTTTTATTGTCCCTAATAGCTCGTTCTATTCAGTCCAATAGATTATGGCGACGAAACAAAATAAGTTATTTTGTATTCAAATACCTTGTGCTAAGTAAATGCGTTTAATTACTTTAATTTCAGTAGGTTTTGCGAGGAAAACAAAATGAATTATTTTGGCCTGTGATAACTAAATACTCCTTTGACTCATAGAAATACTGCAGGCCAACATGCAAGTTTGTTTAGTAATACAATATAAACAATGAACAACAAACGAACTGTGCGAATGTATTCCGTAAACATAATAACTCTGCCAGGTACATTGCTGTGGCTTTGCTTGCGCCTTGACTCCGCATATCTTCAGCACAAACTGTTAGAAGTCAGCTGCTATCGACTCTTCCCGTGCTCATACCGTTTGCTCCAGGAGCGGGGGAATCTCTCATTGCCCACCTATAAGTTAGCTAATGATACAGAAAATTTGATCCTGGAGATTAGATGTTTCCTGTCAAAACTTTAGCTACTTCAAGAGGACGGGGGTTAGTCAGCATTAACTCCTCCATTGGATATACTGACAGACACAAGGATGAGCATCGCAGGTGTTGAGTTGTCTGTGTCTCATCGCAGTCGCAGAAGGCTGTGTCGGCGTGGAGGTTCCACTTCTCCAGGTTCATTTTGCATCTACTAACCTCACCCTTTTAAAGGAGTTTTAAATAATCCAATTCTCAGCATGACCAAGAGGCAGAGATTCTTTGAATTCCATTCAGTTCTGGAGACGATGTATTTTCTCTTTCCATTTAGCAATTCTAACTTTCTCAGTTTGAAATTACAACCCTGGGTTTAGCTCTTGTTAATGCGAACACAGCAGTGCATGTGAGGAATAGAATGGGAAAGAGACTAAAATATTGCGTCATGGACTTACGAAGAATAGCGATGTTACGCACCTGAGAAAGGACCTATACTGCAATTTGTTTGCAATAAAGTATAACGCATTCGGCAAATTAAATTGATATCGTCGCTGTACAGTATTTCTGACGATAGTAATTAGACCTGAGCTGCCTTTCAGAACGTGGAGCCTTATCTAGCTCTCCATATCAAGTTATTAGTCGAGCATCATAGATGGTTAACCATTCTGCATTCGTTGTGTACTGCAGCTTGCCATGCGATCTCTCCTCGATACGGTACGTGGCTCTGCGGACGAGTGCCTATGGCATGATATACACGGCTCAACGTTTAATATTTTCTAAACATCGCAAGTAATGTGATATAAACTTTTACAAAGACGTGGACTGTGGATTGATAGATTGATTGGCACCGACCCAGACAGGTCTTAGGGCGGCAGTGGGATGGAAAAGAACTGCAGCTGTAAAGGAAGTTAACGTGGCCTTAATTATACAGTCTTTGGCTGGTGTAAAAATGGGAAACTGCGGAGAAACATGTTCAGGGCTGCCGACAGTGGAGTTCGAACTCACTATCTCCCGAATACAAGCTCACGCGTTCGAGCCTCAAACTGCGCCTGCTTATTATTTCCTTGGCTTTTTCACAATTCATTGGGGTCACCACTGGGTGGTGTATTTTTTTTTTTTTTTTTTTGCTACGGGCTTTACGTCGCGCTGACACAGATAGGTCTTATGGCGACGATGGGATAGGAAAGGCCTAGGAGTTGGAAGGAAGCGGCCGTGGCCTTAATTAAGGTACAGCCCCAGCATTTACCTTAATTAAGGTACAGCCCCAGCATTTGCCTGGTGTGAAAATGGGAAACCACGGAAAACCATTTTCAGGGCTGCCAATAGTGGGATTCGAACCTACTATCTCCCGGATGCAAGCTCACAGCCGCGCGCCTCTACGCGCACGGCCAACTCGCCCGGTGGGTGGTGTATTTGGCCTAGTTGTATTACCGGATGCCCTTCCTGACACCAACCCTATGTGGAGGGATCTATTCACTATTACGTGTTTCTGCGTTAGTTGGTAGTGTGCTGCGTTGTCTGAATATGAAAAGGAGAGTGTTGGGACAAACGCAAACCACGAGTCCCCGAGCCAGAAGAATTAATCACATGCGATTAAAATCCCCGACTGGCCGGGAAACGAACGCGAGACCCTCTGAACCGAAGGCCTTGACGTTGACCATTCAGCCAAGGATAATGCAGTGTATATTAAACGAAATATTTGTGAATTATGAAAAAGTTAGCGTTCACCCGCGGTTTTGCACGCACGGTTTTTTTCTCAGTTAGTTTTCGAGCAATGAAATGAAATGGCGTATGACTTTTAGTGCCAGGATGTGTCCGAGGACTTCGGCTCGCCAGGTGCAGGTCTTTTGATTTGATACCCGTAGGCGACCTGCGCGTCGTGATGAGGATGAAATGATGATGAAGACGACACATACACCCAGTCCCCGTGCCAGGGGAATTAACCAATTGTGGTTAAAATTCCTGACCCTGCTGGGAATCGAAGCCGGGGCCCCTGTGGCCAAAGGCCAGCACGCTAATCATTTAGCCATGGAGCCGGACGTTTTCAACCAATAATCCAGTACAGGTACTTCACGACCGACTGCTTTTCCGTGAGAAGTGCTTCAGCACTCCAAGCGAACATTATGTGAAGCAAAGCTGGCGAAAACGACACGTATGACAGTTCCTCAACCACTATAAAAGAAATTCGAGGAAATCCGGATGTTGCGGTAGCGGGTTACCTTTCTTCATTCTTTGTCTTCGTCACCACGCAAGTAGGAGAGGTGATCCGTCCGTCTCGTCTCGCCCCGTTTTGTCCACACGTGAGCTAGCTGTATCTGCAGAAGAAAAAGCGCGTGTGATTTCTTTTAACACTTCCTAAAGGGATACTGCTGATCGGAAATACATATTGTAGCATATATTATTGATCGTCTTGAAATTCTGTTTCTTACTGCGGAGTTTTCAGAAGATTTTCGAGGTCTTTTAAACAATGGTCCATGCATTTTACGTATGGTTTCTTCGAGTTTGCGTTGGATGCGTGAACGCTCTCGGCCGGACGCTTGAAATGCTCCTTTAACATAAAAAAACAGGACAATTTTGTGGCAAATCGTGAGTTAGGAAGACAATGCACATGCGCATTTGTATAGGAAGATGAATTATAAATCCTGTATGTAAACTCCTTTTGTTTGTAAAACCTACAATTTCCCCGTTATTTCATTTTCATCGGATGAAGACTTACTTCATTTTCTTTCGCTGCATGGACCCTTTAAGGTACCTCATGGTAGTAAGTAGTCTATATGTTAACTGAGGTTACCTGATCTAAAAGCAAAGCAAAGCAAAGCAAAGTCATTTCTGTACAGGCCTTAATCTCTTGTATTGGTGGAAGGTAAAGGCTCCCACCCTCCGTAACCTCGGCACTTGCTGGGGAGTGAATTTCAGGGCCATGTACAGCTCCTGCAGTGGAAATCGCGTTTCTTAAATGTT
Organism: Anabrus simplex; assembly: GCF_040414725.1. Classification (NCBI taxonomy): domain Eukaryota; kingdom Metazoa; phylum Arthropoda; class Insecta; order Orthoptera; family Tettigoniidae; genus Anabrus; species Anabrus simplex. Next base: position 1,136,639,607 of record NC_090265.1, read on the forward strand.
TCGATCTCCTGACTGGGAATCGAACCCACGTCCTTCGGGATGAACCGAACACGCCTATACTATCTCGACAAGTCAGTTCCTTGCCTGATATAAGCTCGACAAAATTTGAGTTCGATCGGTCCATTTTTTTCACATGTAAGAAAGATACAGACCAACATTCAGGTTTATATTTTGCTCGTAGGAAGGGCATATTATGATAGTACATGTATCACATCCCCACACTGCATTTATTACAACGTATTATTATTATTATTATTATTATTATTATTATTATTATTATTATTATTATTTATTATTATGTGCCAGCTTTGTCGTAACACCCTTCGGTATATCTGGAAGGGATGAGTAAGCCAGGCCCGAGGAAATGCCGCAACCTCTCCTTCTATTGTTCTCTTCGTTTGTTTTCCCCGTGTGCCTTCTCGAATACGAAAAGAGAATTTTCCGTCTCTTGCCAAGCCCCGAAGGTTCTAGTACTCCATCACCAGCGATATAAAAGGAGGCTAAGCACGAACAGTCGGGGAGTTGTTGGGGCTGGACGGAGTAGTGTTGTCCGTTATCAGCGTTGGTGTGATGGGTGTAGAGGGTTGACTGTCGTCGGAGAGTTGTTGTTGTTGTTGCTGTAATGTCGAATGTGTAGTGAATGTTCAACCAGAGTCAATGTCTGAGTATCGTCGTGTTGAAGTACGAAGTACTGAGTTCTATATGTGTACTGCCTTATAGTACTGGGCACTGCATATGTACCGACGTGGAGTCCGTGTGTGGAACTCTTGGTGCGAGTAGAGTTAGAGCAGTCTTAATTGTCGTTGTTGTAAGGAATGTCGTAGTGGTTTTTAGTACTGCTGAGTTGTTGCTGTTATGTGACCGCTGTTGTTAGTCGTCAGTGTCGAGTAGTTCACTGTGTGGAGCGGCCACGTGAATTGATTCTGCGGACTGTGTGAGTGACAGTCTGCCTCCAAAGTGGACCCAAGGAACAGTTGTGTTGTGTTGTAGTGGTCATTAGCCCAGTGTTCAGATCTGTCTGCATGTAGCTGTTATGTGTGAAGTGATTGAACGTGCAGAGCGAAAGTGAACGGTGATGTCTGTCAGTAAGGATTATATCCCGTACCAGGTAAAGACTGCACAGCTAGAGTCCTGCTGTGAGAGACTTGAAAATAAACAGCATTAGTGGAGCGTGGTCATTCATGGTTGAATATGATTGCGTGTATACTAACTGGGTCATCCTAGAATGAAATTAGATCGATAAGACAGTGTTTTATTCGTATCACTGTTTAAGTGTGTATTATTCTATAAAGATATATGTATGTGTGAGTGTATGTTCCACATCTCCAAAACCACTGGATTCAACAAAACTTGGTACACGTATGACTACTATATGGAGAAAATACTGATATCCCCATAAGGAAGGGGATGTCATATAAAAATATTCGAAATTAGTGTCGTATCCATAGTTTTCGGGGTCGCTGAGATGAATAGTGACACTCCGGATGTCGTTTAAGTTCAGCCCCTATCCGAATGGGAGGTGAGAAAGGGTGAAAAAGAATGTCCAAAATAACCGAAATTATGGATGTAGGCTTATGTGTGACTTCTAGCATAGCTCTCAACCAAACTTGGTACACACATGACCTACTATCTGGAAAGATAAGACACAACTAGCAGCCATAGAGGTAGGGTTGAGGAGGGATGACATATAATAATCGAATACGACCAATAGTAGTGTCGAATCCATAATTTTCGGGCTCGCTGAGATGAATTGTCATACGCTGGATGCCGTTTATGTCCAAGTTCAGCCTCCATCGGCATGGAGGTTGAGAAGGGAAGAAAAATGAACTGTCCGAAATGAACGAGATAAGTGTTGCATTCACGGTTTTCGGGGTCGCTAGGCTGATTGTTGACAATCCCAGTGACAGTGTAAGTCATATCTGTAGCGCGACGCGTAAATACATACAGTTATAATTTGCTTTTATTATTTATTTGAAACGATGCGCTACTTCCCAGCTGCTGCAAGGACAAGCTAAGTAATCTCAAACTAAAACTTTAAACTAAACAATAACTCTAAATCTTCAAAGAGTTCGTAAAATGGCAATCAACGTCACAATAAAGAAATATAAAAAAGATCACTTCAAACAGGTAATACGAATCCTAAAAGTAAACATAAAATAGTGCCCAGGCAGAGCCGGGTACTACAACTGGTTGGGTTATGTGGTAAACTAACTGATGTACCCGTGCTTCGCTTCGGAATTCTCAGAAAGACTGTCTTTGTGGTTTTCCCAACTGAAATCAACGTAGGCCATTACAAAAATGTCAGTAGGAATGTAGCAATGTTACCATATAAAATACTCGATCAAATGAAAGAAAAACCGCACATTTTCTCACTTTTAACGAACAGGACTACGGTGCCGATCTAACAGTCCAAAGTTTCCGTGCTGGAATGACCAGACCTCAGACAGCCGTGAACACACCTCTGCCATTATTCCGTTAAATATGCACACTGCACATTCCAGTCAGTGCCTCAGTGTAGGGATCTGTGTCGGTGCGACATAAAGCAAATTCATACAAAAATACTCTGTATACAGCAGTAATCCCATCTATCAGAGATGAGTGGCAACAGAGACACAAAGCATATCACAACAAACAATGGTCAATGAACGTTATTGTTGATCAATGTTATGAGCTTTCTGTATTGTAGGCCTTCACATTTAGTTTTCTTGCGACTCTGTGATATTAGGGCGTCTTACAAAATTAATTATAGTGTAGGCTGTAGTTCCCTTTTCCCCGACTTTAATAGCGATTTTCATTAAATTCTGTTTAACCATTTTCTCGTGACTCGGCCATGATATGGACTTAGCAACAAAAATCCAAATTCATGAATATCTCTGTTATCATAGCCGATAAAGTAAAAATGTATAAGACATAAATGATCGGAAATTTAATACTATATAACTTTAGTTATGTAGTATTTATCGATAGGACCACTAATAACACAAATATTTGAGAATAAAATGTTAGGCCTTCCCCTAAACTGCCATTTAACTTAGCGTGAATAAAATTATTTATGACCTAGATCATAGCGAATTATTTCTCGACTTTGCATACCGATTTTCATTAAGATAGGATAATTAATAACATGAATATTTGAGAATTACATTTTAGGCCTTCCCCTAAACTACCATTTCTCTCAGCGTGAATAAGATTATTTATAGTGTAGATTATAGCGACTTATTCCCGTACTTTACATACCGATTCTCAATAAGATAGGACCACCAACGACATAAATATTTGAGAATTAAATTTTAAAGCCTTCTTCTAAACTACCATTTCTCTCAGCGTGAAGAAGATTATTTATGGCCTAGATTGTAGCGACTTATTCTCGGACTTTACATACCGATTTTTATTAAATTCTCTTCAGCCGTTTTCTCGTGATGCGTGTACAGACAGACAGACAGACAGACAGACAGACAGACAGACAGACAGACAGACAGACAGACAGACAGACAGACATTACGGAAAAGTAAAAAGTGCATTTCTTGTTACTATGGACACGATTGGTACAGAAATACCATCCTTTTAAAATTCTGAATACTGTACAGACCGGTACAGACAAAACTCTTGTCTTGTACGTGCTATTTGTATTTCATTGCATATCTCGTAGGATATTATGTATTTTTTTTTTTCAGACGTTCCTTCAGCAGGCTAACCTAGGTAGAACAAGTACCCGGTCAAGAGTAAAAGTGCTTGTAAATCTAGTGTATAACTGCTCCAAGGCATAGATTAGCAGCATGCGTTTTCTCAAAAGAATAATTACTCCACGTGGTAAAATTAGACAATAGAAAATGGTACGGTATTAAGTTGAATGAAACTCAGGATATTATGTGTCCATAGTAAAATTCTGAAACTTATGTTTATACATAAAACATACAAAGAGCATCGAACATACGTATTTTCATTTCGTTGGTCTCACTACAATTCGTTGTTCACTTCTGGCTGTATCTGTCAAATGCTGTTAATACAGTACCATATTGTATATAGGGAGTGTACCGCGAGGTACACCCGAACGCCGCGCATTTAAGTCTAGCGCCTAAAGGAACTCCTCTACTGGTGAAACAGTGAAACTTAACCTGCACCAACTTATAAATTTACTCAGAAGATGTCACCACTAAAATATGATGTAATTTTGTTATTGTGAAATTTCCTGAACTGACTGTATTTCTACTTGTTTTGTTTACAATTCATCAAGAAGTTTGGACATTCTTCCATAGAGGTCACTACTAAAAACTATGATCATGCACCCTGGTGCGAAGTGAAAGAACTTTTGATTTAAAGAAGTTTTGTATTCATAAGTTTTTTTTACTAATTGATGTTCATTTATTTTTGGGTTGGCAATATTTATCTTTTCTTTCCGCCAGTTTTGAATCCAACCAATCAATAATTTCTGTAATTAATCACAGTCTTCTTCTACGATTTTGAGTGTAACTTTTAAATTAACCAATAAAATTGAGAGGGTGTGGCTAGTTTAATCTTGCATGGTCTCGAACTTTCCCCGAGGGTTTATTAACTGTGGATTTTCACGTCTCTTGGCCAACTGATCGTCATCTTACTGAGTGTGTGTGTCAAGCAGTAGGCGGGAGGCCTCTTCGTCAGCTGGTAGAACTTCTACCAGGTAATGGCCACATAACATCTTTCTTTCCTTCTTTCTTTCTTTCTTTCTTTCTTTCTTTCTTGCTAACTCCGCATTTTAACCCGAGGGAAAGGTCCGAATCATCAATTATGTAACCTTCTTTTCTAAAAATGTAACTTTCTGCCGGCTAATGTAATAACTTCATAAAATCTTCAACTGTAAATCGGGGATAGAGAGTAATGTACCCTCTCGAGTTCCCCTTCATGTTGGTTTGAAGTGCCACGTTTTGTTTCTGCAATATATTAAAGTTATTTCCATGCGTGCAAACTCAGTAGTTTGGGAATAGCCCCTATTTCGTCGGCCAAGCGCCCTATAGGTTTTAAGTTTTTGGAGCTCAGTCTTCAACTCCATTCAAATTGTACTCGGGCCGTTTATTTAACCTGTTTCTTCTTCACTAAGACCCTGTAGGTTGGGTACTAGATACCTCTGTGTAATAGGTTTTCTGATTTTAAATAGTGCCTGGTAAGGCCAGAGATTATTAGAGTTTCATGCTATGTTGCCTTGAGTAGGCTTGGAAAACTGAGAACCCGTTAGCTCTTTTTCAAGTGTTGTAAAAGTGCCTCTGGGAGGTCTGACATTGTAATTTAGGGAGCAAGTGCTCCATGTATTGTCAGATTTCTGCCCTTGAGTAAATTTTTGCTCTTTGTAAATTTGAGCTAGGAGCTCAGGAAAAGTGAAGCGAGGGCTTGAAGCCCATGATGTATTAAAACCACTAATCTTGGATTTTTCACAATATTGTTCAATGATTGCTACTTGTACTTGCAATATTGTCATAAAATCTTGTAATGTGTGAAGTTCTGAAAATATAACCTTCAGTTTAAGTTTTAAATTAAATTCTTAACATTGTAGTTAGACCCATTCACCCCGGCACCTTCTTTCACCTCTGCGATCCACGAAATACCACGGAACAGGGAGAATCGTCCAGCATTTGTTAATGTTTATTAAGTGTGATTCTATTTTGTATTTAGGCCTACTGTGAGTCGTTGAAGTGTTCTTGCACGGTTTATGATTATATCAGAATATAGATACTTTTTTAATTAGTGTGGAGAAGTTACTGAACAACCTGGGTGCAGTTCCAACCCGTGTACTCGTTTTCATTGAGTTAGATAAGACCTGTAGTGGATGTACCAGTACAAATCATCGCGTAGCCTACACGCTCTGAAAGGAAAGAGAAAATTGCCTCATGCTCTATCTAAATTAGAGGAATTCATTTTGGTGAGCTCTGGAATCCAAATTACGGACATTCAATGAATTATTTTATCTTTCACTTATTCGTTCATTTCAAGTTCAAGGCAAAGTAAAATCTGTAAAATTACAATTGACACTCAAACAGAGAGGCAAGTATTGTAATGTTGTTACAACATACATACATACATACATACATACATACATACATACATTTTATTATTATTAACAAATACATTGCAGTTGGGAAAATATCTCGATGGCAACGGTCACTTACAGTAGTGTGATAATAAAGTAAAAACACAATCACACAACAACACGAGTACAACAAGCAATTCCATAGAAAGAAAATATTACAAGAAATACTACTAGTTTAACATTCTAAATCCAGCATCATATACAAATTCACACACAACTTAAGTATTTCCAGTGCTTAACACTACAGCTTACAACATTATAGCTTGAGCTTACTACATACACAAGACGTGAATATTGTGTTTTAGCTAATAAATTTAGTAATATATTAAAAAGGTTATGTACAGTATCAAATTAATTAATGATTGAAATATGTATAACAACTAAAGGTTCCTTATATGACTGTTGACATCATCGTTATAACCATAGTATCTCTATCTTTACATGGATTTCGAACCATAGAAACGTACCATTTCATTTCAAAAATCCTACATGCATCGGCGGGGATTCGAACGACGAGCATTTGATGAGATGCCACTTGGCTACCAAACCCATTGAAGTCGGAAATCTAACTTTTGTTAGCAAAATGAGAACTTTCTCAGGTTATTATTTTAATAATAATAATAATAATAATAATAATAATAATGGTTTTACGTCCCACTTTTACGGTTTTCGGAGACGCCGAGGTACCTGAGTGTTGACCCGTAGGAGCTATGTCACTTGCGACACATTGGATATGAATGAAAGTAATACCTGCCCCTCTCTGGTTTATTGGTGCGAGTAGCTGGTTACTTTCCGAGTGACCAGTACTCGCTGATGCGCCATTTTCCTTGTAGAAGGTCTACGATGGGCTGACTTAGCTTCATGACCAAGTATCCGTAAGAAAGTTGGTGTGGTGATAACTTTTAACTTTATTTCGAACTGGTGGTGTTCTCGATCTTTTAAAGGAATTGCCCTTGTATCTTGGTTGATGGCACTGCCAGCTTCTGTTTGTATGTACATTTTAAATATCCGGGTTGAGTAGCTCTTTAAGTAGAGAGCTGGCTTTCTGAACTGGAGTTGACGGGCTCGATCCCGGCGTAGTCCGGTAGTATTTGAAGATGTGCTCATATACGCTAGCATCGTATCGATAGATTTACTGGCACGTAGCATAATTCCTGCAGGGTAAAATTCGGGCATCTCAGCATCTCCGAAACCATAAAACTAATAATAATAATAATAATAATAATAATAATAATAATAATAATAATAATAATAATAATAATAATAATAATTTCGTGTGGCTATTGCTAGCCTTGTAAGGCAGACCCTCCGAGGAGGTTGGGCGTCATCTGCTGTGTGTGGGAACTACGTGTTTGTCGAGTGGAGGATAGTGGTGTGTGAGTTGCAGGAATGTTAGAGAGAGTACAAACACCCAATCCCCGAGCCCGGGGAAATAACCATACAAGGTTAAAATCTTCCACCCGACACATCAGTCTTCCAAGCCACAAGTATGACTACTATATACTTCATGAAACCAGAAGGACAAGGACAGTCCCCATTTCTTCAGACACTGCCGCCTGCAAATAGTCAGGCTCTCTACTCATCAGTCCGAATTCTTCTATATCCACTTCTTTTCAGACCTCAGTGACCCAGTTTCTGCTTCCCACTTTTATCACGAGGACACTCATCTCGACAAATCTTGATGTGGGAAGAAAGCCTCATAAACACTGGTATTTTATCAGCTTTTACTTACTGTTCTTTGAGAAATAATTAGGACCAGCAAGTCTGTTGAATACTCAGTGTTAAATGCAAACACATTTCCTATAGTTACTATTATTTACATGCCACATGGCTTTTATAGGGGCTGCCTGGCCGAGGCGATAAAGGCGTGCTCGGTTCGCCCGGAAGGACGTGGGTTCGAATTTCCGCCAGGAAGTCGTAACATTTAAGAAACGACATTTCCACTTCCGAAGGTGCACATGGCCCTGAGGTTCACTCAGTATCAGGTTAATTCCTGGGGGCAAAGGCGGCCGGACGTACAGCTAACCACTCTACCTCACCAAGTGCCGAGGTTACGGATAGTGGAAGCCTTTACCTTCCACTCCTCCAAGGGCCTTCACGGCCTGTATGGAAAAGACTTTGCTTTTTACATGGCTTTTATAATGTAACACTAGTATGTCATTGCCTTCGTTTCGGTTCTCTTTCTCCCTCTTGTATTGTATTGTCGTATTACCTATAAAGGTTTTGGAACAGATGAAAGTAAGCAACCGTAACCTCGTCAGTTAAGATTCACCGGGCTGTAAAATTCTAGTCTCACCCGCTGTAACTTTCGCTTTAATCGTGTTTCAGCTCCTCGACAATGCAGCGCATTTCGTAATCACTGGCCTGTGCAACACAAGTTACGCATTAAAAACCGTGGTAATTTAATTCAGCCAATAAGAAAGTTCTTTGGACATCGCTATGTGATGGTTGCGGCCTGTGGCGTTAAGAACTCATTTATGACTGCAATGTTCATTTAATAAGAAGCCGCTTAGTCGAAGCGTTTCACTCGAAAGGACGTGGGTTCAATTCTCTGTCAGGAAGTTGAAAAATTTAAAAACGATATTTCTACTTCTTGAGAGACACGTGTCCCGGAGGCGAACTCAGCCTACTATGAGAAAGTATAAGGTTAATTTCTGGTGCCAAAGGCGGCCAGGCATAGAGCTAACCACTTTATCTCATTAAGCGCCGAGGTTACAAACGGTGAAAGGATTTACCTCGTCTTCCCCAAGGACCTTCACGGCCTTTACAGAGAGAGTTTTGCTTTTGCACAGTTGATATAGTCCTCAGTTTGGATACTAAAATAAGTACTTCATGGCTGCGAAAGTTAAAAACACGACCTTATAAAATAGTAGTAGTAGGATTTGATTTTTGTCATTTTTAAGCATTTCAGAGTTTTAGGGTCTAAAAAGTTTTTTTTTTCTTTTACAATTTGCTTTACGTCGCACCGACACAGATGGGTTTTACGACGACGATGGGATAGGAAAGGGCTAGATGTGGGAAGGAAGCGGTCGTGGCCTTATTTAAGGTACTACTGCAGCCTTTGCCTGGTGTGAAAATGAGAGACCACGGAAGACCATGTTCAGGGCTGCCGACAGTGGGGTTCGAACCCACAACCTCCCGATAGCTACGTCTCCAACCGCGCAGCCACTTGCTCGGTGTACTGTACGGGGCAAGAGAGCCTTTACCTTCCATTACTTCAGAGACAGCTGCCTCGGTGGATCAGTTGTAGTGTCTGGGTCGTGATCCCAAGTTCACGGTTTCGGTCCCGGCCAAGGTAGTAAGTAGATTTTTGAAGGACGGCACTTCATTCCATTGTTGGTGCACTTCGTGTCTCCTGACTAAATTAACTCAACCATGGGAACTGTCCAGTGTAATTCCGCTTTTACTACCAGGTAATAGCACAATCTGAATATATACTGTAAATTCGTAGACGTCTGCAACTGGATAGCTGAGGCCACACGATTATTCTACTCATTATTATTATTTCATAATCTGTTTACCCTCCAGGCTGTACCGCCTCAAGGGCAGTGTCTTGGAGCATAAGACTTTCGGTAGGGGGATACAAGTGGGGATGAGGACCAGTACCTCTCCCGACAGCCTTACCTGTTACGTTGATCAGGGGCCTTGTGCGTATGGGAAGATCAGAAGGGATAGGCAAGGAAGAGGGAAAGAAGCGACCATGGCCTTAAGTTAGGTACCATCCCGGCATTTGCCTGGAGAAGTGGGAAACCACAGAAAACCACTTCGAGGATGACTGAGGTTAAAATCTACCCCCCTCCTCCTCTACTCATTTGACCTCCCGAGGCTGAGTGGACCCCGTTCCAGCCCTCGTATCATTTTTTTCAAATTTCGTGGCAGAGCCGGGAATCGAACCCGGGCCTCCGGGGGAGGGGTCAGCTAATCACACTGACCACTACACCACCGAGGCGGACATTATGATTATTTATTATTATTATTATTATTATTATTATTATTATTATTATTATTATTATTATTATTATTATTATTATGTACTCTAGCGGCTTTCATTTTCTTTGCGAAAATGCCTTTACTTAGCCTTAGACATTTTAAATCACTTCAACTGCCGAGTATTGAACTAAATTCAACAGATTTTGGCTAACCACATTCAAGACTAATGTTTGGGTAGAACTGATACTGTATATGAGTTCGGTCATTAGATGAGCGATGTAGTAGTTTGTCTCTGGCACTAAATATCAGCTGTTCGACGCCGAGTCATGGGAAGAGATTCAAGAAAGCTTTCATTAAAGAGGAGTGGAAAGGACGACACCCAGTAATTCAGTAGGACTCTGGATTTCTGAACCCAGCATCAATGGTTTGATCCCGGCTGTGTCTAACGGTATTTGAAGATGATTAAATACGCCAGCTTCGGATCGGTAGCGCGTAGGACAAAATTCCAGCACTCAGCTTCTTCGAAAACAGGTATCTGGGACGTAAAACAAATCTTTATTATTAGTAACAATGGAGGGGAAGATAATTGCAAAAGTTATGTCAAAGGGTTGCATTTTTCAGGTGTCTTACTCTGTTGGTGTCATGTTATGTGATATTGCCGTTGGAAATACTGTGCTGTATTTTATCGAAAAGACCTCAACAGCCCGGTCGGTATCTGCGATTCTGAGCACTATTACTTCATGTTTAGGTTTTCGAAATGTAATTCACTCCTTGTGGTTCGGACTCTATAAAACTCTTTAGGTCCCATGACGTATGTTTCAAGGCTATAAATCGCGTGCAACTCCAGACTTACTTTAAGTTCGATTTCTATTTAGAATTCTGCGAGATCTTCCTCAATCCTAATTCCATTAATTGTGGTTATAATCTCGTACAGATGCCGCACTAACAGAGGTTTTTTTTTTTTTTTTTTTACAATTGGCTTTACGTCGCACCGACACAGATGGGTCTTACGGCGACGATAGGATGGGAAAGGGCTAGGAGTGGGAAGGAAGCGGCCGTAGCCTTAATTAATGTACTGCCCCAGCCTTTGCCTGGTGTGAAAATGGGAAGCCACAGAAAATCATGTTCAGGGCTGCCGACAGTGGGGTTCGAACCCACTATCTCCCGGATGCAAACTCACAGCCGCGCGCCTCTAACCGCACGGCCAACTCTCCCGGTAAAACAGGTTTTGAATAAGTGCGTATATGCGAACAGTCAGTAAACAGGTGTCCAACTGTGTTCTTGACGAAACTATAGGTAGTGATAGGAAAAATGAACTTGGATTATTTCGTGTTAAACATTATGCAATATTTTTTAACATCTGAGTAAAGAAAAACCTACGTTTTATTTTGTGGGAAATAAGCCACAAATTATCTGCGAACCTTTACTTAAGTTTATAATAATTAAGGTTTTTCAAATTGTTTCTAACGCGTTTCTCTAGCGATTTTGTACCTTACTTTTACTTTCGAAGTAGAACCTCCGTGGCTCAGGCGGCAGCGCGGGCCTCTCACCGCTGGATTTCGTGATTCAAATCCCGGTCACTCCATGTGAGATTTGTGCTGGACAAAGCGCAGACGGGACAGGTTTTTCTCCGGGTACTGCGGTTTTCCCTGTCACCTTTCATTCCAGGAACACTCTCCAGTATCATTTCATATCATCTGTCAGTCATTAATCATTGCCCCAGAGGAGTACGACAGGCTACGGCAGCCGGCAAAATTCCTATCCTCGCCACTAGGTGGAGGCTTCATTCATTCCATTCCTGACCCGGTCGAGTGACTGAAAACAGGCTATGGATTTTCATTTTACTTTCGAAAGACACATTAGTCTTCCATGACACAATAATGGCCACTGCATACCTTATGCACTTTGCTCTCACTGTAGTTAATTCAAAGTTTTTGCCAGCTGACATGTCGTATGCTTTTTTCAATGCCGACCTTAATTCTTGCTCAGCACAGGTGTTCTAGTAGCCTACAATGTAGAGCAGAAACTTTCGTCTGTTTTTGTAATTGTCATTGTGTCATATGTATTCGCTTAACTAGGCAGCTTTTTCTTCCCTTAGTATTCTTTCAGAACATAATGACGTACGAGATGTGACAGTTCCTTTGAGGAAAGGAGCAATTTTTTTACGACAATCTCGTAACTCAAATGGAGGGAAAGATAGTTTAGATTATATTGTTTCAGATTTGACCAAATAATTATGTGTAGTTTATAATATACGGGTATTATTTTTTTCTCTATTAGAGATCTGCATCAATATTAACAAACCAAAGCAAAGCAAAGTCACCTCCGTACAAGCTATGAAGGTCCTCGGAGTGATGGAAGGTAAAGGCTTCCACTATCCTTAACCTCGGCACTTCGTGGGGTAGAGTGGTCAGCTATACGCCAGGCTGCCTTTGCCCCCAGGAATTAACCTGATACTCACTTTTGGTGTAGGCTGAGTGAACCTCAGGGCCAAATGCACCTCCGGAATAATAATAATAATAATAATAATAATAATAATAATAATAATAATAATAATAATAATAATAATAATAATAATAATAATAATAACAATAACGATACTTGTTTAGCGTCGTTTCAGGGACTCTGAGTTGTTGGAATTTCATCTCGCAGGAGTTATTTGATATGCCAGAAGCCAGTGAAACGAAGTGAATGTATGGAAATATTCGTAAAAGCCACCAACCTCAGCGGAGGAATTATCAATAGTGTTGTGTTCATGCTTTTAGCTCTTTTCTAATTTCATGTTCTTATATACTAAATACAGTTTACTATTGTATTGATTGCTGAATATGGATTCAATTTCTGGCTTTTCCTGGAACAGCGTTCACAGAGCGCTCGAATATGAGAAGCAGTAGACACGGCCATGAAAGCCAAGCAATACCGTTGAGGATATCGTCATAATGAACACTTGGCACTCTTATGACTCAAGGGCTTCTGACTGGACAGCAGTTTTCTTGAGAGGCCAGGTTCATTGATGGGCTGTATGTGCAACGGTTAGAGCCTCCGTGGCTCAGGTGACAGCGCGCCGGTCTCTCACCGCTGGGTTCCGCGGTTCAAATCCCTGTCAATCCATGTGAGATTTGTGCTGGACAAAGCAGAAACGGGACAGGTTTTTCTCCGGGTACTCCAGTTTTCTCTGTCATATTTCATTCCAGCAACACTCTCCAATATAATTTCATTTCATCTGTCATTCATTAATCATTGCCCCAGAGGAGTGCGACAGGCTTCGGCAGCCGGCACAATACCTATCGTCGGGGCTTCATTCATTCCATTCCTGACCCGGTCGAATGACGTAGGCTGTGGATTTTCATGTGCTACGGTTATATTATATTATATTATATTATATTATATTATATTATATTATATTATATTATATTATATTATATTATATTATATTATATTATATTATATTACGGTGTGGGTTAGTGTAGCCACGTCCTAGTTCGTGAACCTTTGGTAACGGCTGAGTGGCTTAGTAAGTGGTGTTGAGTGTCGGGATACAATTTCCTGTGGAATGGGAGTCGTGCTCAGACGTCTAGGACTATACAATCCACCGGTGGTCCCTAACCCGTGGGAGGAGAGATCTTCATTGGGACTATGTGTAAGTAGGGCAAAATCCTGCTTCAAAGAGTTTACGGAGCTTAGAACATTTTATGCAAAACCTCCGACCTATGGGAGTAACGGAGTCCCACTTCCATTTGACAGGCAAGGGACTCTTGGAAACAACTCGGCGAACGAAAAGGAATTCAATGGGGCTATCACTATCATTGGGGCTTATGGAAGAAAGAGGGGCAGCCTGGTCGAGGTGGTAAAGGTGTGCTCGGTTCACCCGGAAGGATGTGGGTTCAATTCGCCGTCAAGCAGTCGAAAAATTTAAGAAAAAATATTTCCAATTCCGGAGGCGCATATGGCCCTGAGGTTCACTCTTCCTACACTAAAATGAGTATCAGGTTAATTCCTGGGGACAAAAGCGGCCGGGCGTACTCTACCCCACTAAGTGCTGAGGTTACGGATAGTGAAAGCCTTTACCTTCCACCCCTCCAAGGGCCTTCATGGCCTGTACGAAAATGACCTTGTTTTTATTTTTATGGAAGAAAGGAAGTAGAAATGACTGAATCACCAACGAGGATGCACTTGGAAGTGTTAAGAGTTAATTTTATTCAGGTAGTGGGAGAAAACAAGGAAGAGATAGGAGATTATAAAGTGTACTTAACGGGTGTTAAAAAGGGAAGGGAAGAGTGTGGGGTAGGACTGTTCCTCAGGAATACTATTGCACGTAACCTGTTAGTGAAGTAAATGAGCGAGTGATGTGGGCAAATTTAGCTGTTGAAGGAAATGGGACGAGAATTGTCTAATCACCACGTGAGGTTGCAGATGAAGATGAATTTAACAAGTTTTATGAAGCACTGAGTGGCATAGCAGTAAGGGTCAACAGCAAGGATAAGATAGTTCTAACGGGCGATTTCAATGCGAGAGTTGGAAATAGAACTTAGGATACGAAAAGGTGATGGGTAAATGTGGGGAAGATATGGAAGCTAATAGGAATGGGAGGAATTTGCTGGACTTCCGTACTAATATGGGATTAGCAGTTACGAATAAAGTCTTCAAGCATAAGGCTGTTCACCGCTATACATGGGAGGATATTCAGGAAATCTGTACGAATGTGCGGGTATTCCGAGGATTTTTTTATTATACAGACCACTATGCGATCTGTAGTGAAGTATATCTAAGCCTAGGCTAGAGAAATTGGAATCTGTCTGCATACGAATAAGGTAGAAAATCTCTAGGACTAGGAAATGAGACAGAAGTACATGGACATGATTAGTGAAAAGTTAGACAGTAAGCAGGTTCAGAATATAGAACGAGAATGGGTGGCATACAGGGATGCTGCAGTAGAAACAGCAAGGGAATGCCTAGGAACAAATGTTTGTAATGATGAGAAAATTGATCATCTTGGTGGAATGATGACGCGTGAGTAGGTCATAAACGTAAACCGGAAAAATACGACCGCATTGTAATCGAAATCAACTTACAACCTATTAGATCGTGTTACGAACATATAATACGTGTTGAAGAAATGTTAACTACAGAACAAAAGTGGCCAACCGGACACCATTGGAAGCCGAACTCACAACCTCCCGATTTCGCGTCTGTTGTTCTACCATTGTTGTCAAAGATTCCTTTTGTGGCTGCAGTCGCTCTGTTTTTAACGTGGATCCTAAAGAACATGTGGTGTGGACGGTGGTGTGTCTTGACGCGTCAATCAACTTCTGAGATTAGGAATGAGAAACATACCCTCTCATTTTACCGAATAACATGGCTACGTGTACAGATCATCTACATATAGCTGTAGGCTGAAATTCGGCAAAATCATTCATTCAGTCTTGTAGTTCTACGAGACCACCAGGTTTACGTTGAATCCGAACCACAGGGACGTGACTCTTAATTTCAAACATCCCACGCGTATTGTCGCCGTGGTCACTTTGGTGAGAAGCTAGTGGCTATACCGCTCGGCTGTCACGCCCTCCGCTTACATTCGGAAGATCGTGGGTTCGAAGCCCTGAATATGGTTTTTCCGTCATCCACATTTTCATACCAGTCAAAAGGTGGGGCTGTACCTTAATTAAAGTCATACTCGCTCCCTTCCCATTCTACCGTCGATAACAACCTGGCGTTAAACCTCTAGCACAAAAAAAAGCCGTCAAAAGACACAAAAAATCTCTGCCCCCACCCCAATATCTCTTCTCTCTTGTATATAGGAATACAGCTAACGTAATTAGAAGCAAGTCCCAATCAATATCGGTCAAGAGCTCTCTAGTCTTTAAAGTTACTAAATGAAGCAAGGAAGGAAAGAAGAAGACGAGCGACTCCAAACAGAAATAAATAATTGTGTTTTGAATTATGACAGCCGAGCTCGATAGCTGCTGTCGCTTTAGTGCGGCCAGTATCCAGTATTCGGGAGATAGAGGGTTCGAACACCACTGTCGGCAGCCCTGAAGATGGTTTTCCGTGGTTTCCCATTTTCACACCAGGCAAATGCTCGGCCTGTACCTTAATTAAGGCCACGGCCGCTTCCTTTCCACTTCTAGCTCTTTCACATCCCATTGTTGCCATAAAATCTAATTGTGTCGGTCTTGTAAAAAAATAATTATGACTATGAAATCAAAGAGACTCTACAAATTCGAACAGTTGCGAAAACCCATTCGTACATGGAGCTCCAAAACCATTAGACCTGAACGACTCCTACATTCAAACATTCTTGGTTTCCCATTTCCTGTCAGGGAAGTCATTATACACTTCTGTTGAAGGAAAATACACATAGTGGGTGTTGACCTTTCACTATCACCTCTGTTGTCCGTAATTAAAAGACCAGCACTGCTGGTTAAGAACGTGACGTGTACGAAGTTGGTGGCCGATTGTTTACCAACAAGAGAAGAGATCACGGTGCTGCTTTGTACTGTGTACAGCATAACAGGTCTGCATCCTCAGCCCGGGGCGAGTCGTTAGAGAACAGTCAATGAACCCTGCAACAAAGATCTACGTCACATGTATGACTGGTTAAAACATATAGTTCTTCCCTCAGAGCCGTTTAATACTGCCATAACAAGAACAATATTTCATGGTTAAAATGTCAGTATATTGAAATACTATTCACTAGTACACTGACTGACAGAGCAAATGCAACACCAAGAAGGAGTGGTCAGAACTTTATGCCAATTGCAGGGTAGACTGATGTCACTGAGGTATGCTCATGATGTGAAATGCGCCGCTGTGCTGCGCACGTAGCGAACGATAAATGGGACACGGCGTTGGCGAATGGCCCACTTCGTACCGTGATTTCTCAGCCGACAGTCATTGTAGAACGTGTTGTCGTGTGCCACAGGACACGTGTATAGCTAAGAATGCCAGGCCGCCGTCAACGGAGGCATTTCCAGCAGACAGACGACTTTACGAGGGGTATGGTGATCGGGCTGAGAAGGGCAGGTTGGTCGCTTCGTCAAATCGCAGCCGATACCCATAGGGATGTGTCCACGGTGCAGCGCCTGTGGCGAAGATGGTTGGCGCAGGGACATGTGGCACGTGCGAGGGGTCCAGGCGCAGCCCGAGTGACGTCAGCACGCGAGGATCGGCGCATCCGCCGCCAAGCGGTGGCAGCCCCGCACGCCACGTCAATCGCCATTCTTCAGCATGTGCAAGACACCCTGGCTGTTCCAATATCGACCAGAACAATTTCCCGTCGATTGGTTGAAGGAGGCCTGCACTCCCGGCGTCCGCTCAGAAGACTACCATTGACTCCACAGCATAGACGTGCACGCATGGCATGGTGCCGGGCTAGAGCGACTTGGATGAGGGAATGGCGGAACGTCGTGTTCTCCGATGAGTCACGCTTCTGTTCTGTCAGTGATAGTCACCGCAGACGAGTGTGGCGTCGGCGTGGAGAAAGGTCAAATCCGGCAGTAACTGTGGAGCGCCCTACCGCTAGACAACGCGGCATCATGGTTTGGGGCGCTATTGCGTATGATTCCACGTCACCTCTAGTGCGTATTCAAGGCACGTTAAATGCCCACCGCTACGTGCAGCATGTGCTGCGGCCGGTGGCACTCCCGTACCTTCAGGGGCTGCCCAATGCTCTGTTTCAGCAGGATAATACCCGCCCACACACTGCTCGCATCTCCCAACAGGCTCTACGAGGTGTACAGATGCTTCCGTGGCCAGCGTACTCTCCGGATCTCTCACCAATCGAACACGTGTGGGATCTCATTGGACGCCGTTTGCAAACTCTGCCCCAGCCTCGTACGGACGACCAACTGTGGCAAATGGTTGACAGAGAATGGAGAACCATCCCTCAGGACACCATCCGCACTCTTATTGACTCTGTACCTCGACGTGTTTCTGCGTGCATCGCCGCTCGCGGTGGTCCTACATCCTACTGAGTCGATGCCGTGCGCATTGTGTAACCTGCATATCGGTTTGAAATAAACATCAATTATTCGTCCGTGCCGTCTCTGTTTTTTCCCCAACTTTCATCCCTTTCGAACCACTCCTTCTTGGTGTTGCATTTGCTCTGTCAGTCAGTGTAAATTCTGTTCGACACTTAAGGAGTAGAAATATTTCTACCGAGCTCGATAGCTGCAGTCGCTTAAGGGCTGCCAGTATCCAGTATTCTGGAGCTAGTGGGGTCGAACCCCACTGTCGGCATCCCTGAATATGGTTTTCCGTGGTTTCCCATTTTCACACCAGGCTGTTCCTTAGTTAAGAATATTGCCGCTTCCTTCCACTTCCTAGGCCTTTCCTGTCCCATCGTCGCCATAAGACATATCTGTGTCGGCGCGAGTAAAGCAACTTGTAAAATAAATAAAAAAATTCTCAGCATTCAATTACTTTTCCTCCCCCTCCTCCCACCCTCCCCCCTCGCGGCATCCTCCCCAGATCATTGTGTTATTAAACTGCCGAGGAAGTAACCATAAGAAGTAGATACGTTCAGTCACCTATTGTTATACCTGGAGGGTTAGTTTCAGCTGGCATACAAACTACTTCTTGTAAAAAAGAAAAATGGAAATGGCGTATGGCTTTTAGTGCCGGGAATGCCCGAGGACATGTTCGGCTCGTCAGGTGCAGGTCTTTTGATTTGACGCCCGTAGGCTACCTGCGCGTCATGATGAGGGTGAAATGATGATGATGACGATATCCCCGTGCCAGCGAAATTAACCAATCATGGTTAAAATTCCCGACCTTACCGGGAATCGAACCCGGGACCCCTGTGACCAAAAGCCAGCTCGCTAACCATTTAGCCATGGAGCCGGACTACTTCTTGTAGTAAATGGCATGTATCGGTAGCACCTTTAATTGACGTAGAATTTAGGAGACACCGAATTGTCCCAATTTTTTCCTGAGCATAGTTTCATTATCTACCAACTGGACGCGTTCTTAAATGCCAACTGATCGCTAAATGATTAGCGTGCTGGCGTTTGGTCCAAGGGGTATCGGGTTAATTGCCGGCGCGGAGGTAGGACCCCAGCCTCACAGACGCATGGGTCGCCTATGACGTCACTTCGAAAGATCTGCACCAGGCCTCTCCGGAGTTCTTACGCCATTATTTATAACAGAGTACGCCGGGTTACAGTCCCGCAATATTGAACATTGAAAGTCGAACACTCCTATCAATTACGTTACGCAATTGTCCCTCGAGAAGAAAAAAATGTCATTGATATTTTCGTCGCTGTGAAATAACTTGGGCATCTTTTACATCCGATTACTGGTTACGACATCGGACTGAATGGTTGGAGCGGTAGAAGTTGACCTCTTCAACTCAATTTAGCTGGTTCGATCCGGCTACATCTGGTGATATTTGAAGATGCTCAAATACCCTCTGACTCATGTCGGCATATTTACCGGCACGCAAAAAACCACCTACAGGAGAAAGTTTTCTCCGGAACGTCGAAGTTCCGTAATCCGTCGTTAGTGGGACATAATTCCAAAAAGTATTATTTTTAGTCTACTTGTTACAACACTGATACGAGGTAATTGTTATTTTAAGGGACAAAACAACAGAATTCATCACAAGGTTAATCTTAATCATATGACATATAGAAGAAATAAAAAGGGGTCTGATCCTTCGAAGGGGTTCGAATCCCACTGTCGACAGCCCTGAAGATGGTTTTCCGTGGTTTCCCATTTTCACACCAGGCAAATGCTGGGACTGTACCTTAATTAAGGCCACAGCCGCCTCCTTCCCACTCCTAGGCTTTTCATATCCCATGGTCGCCATAAGACCTATCTGTGTCGGTGCGACGTAACGCCACTAGCAAGAAAAATCCTTTGAAGAATGAAGACCTCGGCTAATGAAAGAACCACGGAAGGGAGGAAAATTACTTCCTAGGCTTGGCAAACTGTCAATCGTACGAGTGGCTCTGGACATTAAACATTATTGCACTTCATATTAACGTTTGATAATGCACTTAGGAAATGAACTTCCTCACAGTAACGTAGCCAGGATCGGCCGATGGTGGGGGGTTATAGTTTGATGATATAAGACAATGAAGGTGTTTGTGCTTGTGAGGTGCGCGCATGCAAGGCTTGTAGTTATAAGGACACTGATATAAGTGAATGATGCTCATATTTAGACTGCAGTACACTACAAAACCTTACATTAAAATACAAAACCCCCACTGTCGGCAGCCCTGAAAATGGTTTTCCGTGGTTTACCATTTTCACACCAGGCAAATGCTGGGGCTTTGCCTTAATTAAGGCCACGGCCGCTTCCTTCCCACTCCTAGCCCTTCCCTGCCCCATCGTCGCCATAAGACCTATCTGTGTCGGTGCAACGTAAAAGCAACTAGAAAAAAAATACAAAACAACCCCCTGTGGGTGGGGGATGCAGGTATCCCCTGCCTGTCGTAAGAGGCGACTAAAAAGGGCGCGTATTACCACTATGTTAGGTACACAATAGGTTTGTGATTAGTAGCGACAGTGTGTGCTCAGGATGCATTTTACAGTACCTGTGATTCGTACCACTATATGAGCGACACCACGGTTCTGCCTTGTCTATGATTAGTACCCACTATGTAAGGAACATCACGGGATAGTGCGATTCCCTATGGTCAGTCCACTTATCTGAAGAACACCATAGGTTTGCGTTGCCTGTAAATAGCGACACAATGTGCGAAACACCATAGGTCTGTGTTACATGTGCGCATGACATTACCTGTGAGTAGTACCATAATGTCTGGAATACCGCGAATCTACGCTACTTTTGATTAGTACCGCAACATGACAAATACCATGGTTCTACTTTCCTAGCGAAGTACCATTATGAGGGGTCGATGACCTGGATTTTGTACCCGTTTCGACTACAAGCATCATCGATTCAGTATTGTGCTTCATAAGCAGTCCCTTGGTCAGTAATACTATTGTTTAACACTAGTTTCTGGGCATGTGGGGCATTGCGGGTCGGATCCACTGATTGTTTTAACTTCATATCCATCCATTCATTCTTCGTCCTCACGTTTTGAATTCTGGTCCGTGGAGGATTATATATTTTTAATTGTACTTACATTTCGTCTCATTTCGTGCCATTATGGGCCGATGACATAGATGTTAGGCCCCTTTTAACAACAAGCATCATCATCATCATCATCAAAATACAAAACAAGGACAACACGTCGAGGTCAACAGTTTTAAAGCGAATGGTATTTTCATTTTACAATCTAAAATCCAACTTTTGAGGCTTCTTATAAAATGCATTCAACAGATCTGTTGGTTCTACAAATATGTCTCTTAATGTTTATTGTCAGTTTCTGTTTATTTTCTTTTTGTAAAATTTCCATCCGGGGGTTGGGTGTGTGGGTTTCTAACCCCAAGTAACCCCCTCCCCCCCTTGGCTAAGCCCCTGCATCTTCAGTAGGGAAATCTGAGCCGTAAGTATTCATACATAATATTCAGCTTTGATAGATATAAATACATTTTGAAATTATTCAGAATTATTTAGTACGTATATTTCATCAACATGTATACTCACTTTCCAATCTTTTATCCCTCTGTGGGTGGGGGCGACAGAATACAGCACATCCAAGATATCCCCTGCTTGTCGTTTGAGGCGACTAAGAGGTTACAAAGGGGCTATCAACTAGGGGGAGTGGTTTGGTGACCACGGTTTATTTAGCTGTGTCTTGCATTGCTTCCATTGACTAGTGCCAGTCTCTTCGCTTTCGACCTCTTCGACTTGTTCTTTCCCGACGTCCACTGTATTAGGATCTCGAGGCCTACGGATTCTTTCATTTTCACGCTGACTCTTCTCTTTCTTTTACCGATATTTTCATTCTTCGAAGTGTCCAATCGCTGATTAGTGTTAATAGAGGATGGTTGCCACGTTATGACTCTTAAAACAATAACCATCACTACCTCTTCTCGTTGAATATGTTTTGATACACAGTAGATGAATGAAAACCTACAACCTGTTTTCCAGTCATTGACCGGGTCAGGGATGGAATGAATGAAGCCCCCATCTTTCGGCAAGGATAGGAATTGTGCCGGCTATCGAGGCCTGTCGCACTTCTCTTTTTTCTTACCAGTTGCTTTACGTCGCACCGACACAGGTAGGTCTTACGGCGACGTTGGGACAGGAAAGGGCTAGGAGTGGGAAGGAAGCAGCCGTGGCCTTAATTAAGGTACAGCCCCAGCATTTGCCTGGTGTGAAAATGGGAACCACGGAAAACCATCTTCAGGGCTGCCGACAGTGGGTTCGAACCCACTATCTCCCGTATACTGGATACTGGCCATTCTCTTTGATGCTGGCCGCATTTAAGTGACTGCAGCTATCGAGCTCGGTCGCACTCCTCTGGGGAAATCATTAATGACTGACAGATGAAATGAAATGATACTTGAGAGTGGTGGTGGAATGAAGGATGACAGGGAAAACCGGAGTACCCGGAGAAAAACGTGCACTGCCTCCGCGTTGTCCAGCACAAATCGCACATGAAGTGAGCGGGATTTGAACCACGGAACCCAACGGTGACAGGCCGGCGCCCTGCCGCCTAAGCCACGGAGGGTTCACACAGTAGGTACCTATTTTATATAAAACTAGCAAGATACCCGTGCTTCGCTACGGTATTATACTGAAATTTATAATTGAATGCTTATTGTTTTAAATATATAATCCGCCGAAATTCTCTATCTGACTCGTTTTCTGCGAGAATCCACCAATATTCCCGATCTGACTCGTTTTCTATTATTTTACGGCACGTTTCCTCCCATTTTTAAATCTTCCTTTCCAGCAATCGATTTTTTACTTCCAGGTTTAGGCTCAGGTACTGTATTCCTCCCGGTCAGTTGGGTCCGTAAATCTTTGCCATCTTTTCCTATAATATTTTTAATATGGATAAAATCCTTCAGGAGATCTGGCGTGCTGTCATATTGGGTGCCTTGGCGGCACTGAACCCGCGGCCGGACTGCATTCTTAGTCATTACCCGTCCAGGAGCCGTTTCCAGCGCGGTCCGCAGATTTGACGACGGTCCGGAATATTATTATTATTATCATTATTATTATTATTATTATTATTATTATTATTATTATTATGTGTTACTGGAATGGCTGATGACGGAAAAAACCGGAGTATCCGGAGAAAAACCTGTCCCGCCTCCGTTTTGTCCAGCACGAATGCCACATGGAGTGACCGGGATTTGAACCACGGAACCCAGCTGTGAGAGGCCGGCGTGCTGCCGCCTGAGCAACGGAGGATCCTTATAAGTACATTAATAACAGTAAAATTAATTGGTCTCACCTCCTTCTACACCCCACCGCCTTAAGTTTATTTACCGCCACCCCCCCCCCCCCCGCCAAAAGAAAATTAAAAGAATGCTTTTTTCTTTATGTTTAACGGAGATTCCAAACACCAATCTTCACGTCTATTACCTTCAGTTTTGAGATATAAGTATCCCCATAAAAATAATTTAACTTTTTTCACTTCATTTCACAATAATCCCCCCCCCCCAAGTGAATTTTCCCGCAAAAAATACTTGTTTCTTTAATAGTAAAGGATCTTCTAAATACCAATTATCACGACTCTAACTTCTTCAGTTTTTGACTTATGTGTCCTCATGAAAGGAATTCAACTCCTTTACACTCCCGCCCTCCAAGATGGTTTCCCCCACCAAAACACGTTTTTCTTTGTTTTTAAAGGTGATCCAAATACGAATTTTCACGTCTGTAACAACTTTAGTTTTTATTAGATGTATGTATTCTCATACAATTAAGTCAATTAATTTTTCAATTCTTTCACCCCACCCCCCTTCATTGGATTTTCCGAGAATACGTGTTTCTTTACTTTTAAAGCAGATTGCAAAAATCAAATTTCACGTCTGTAACATCTTCATTTTGGAGATATCAGTAGTCTAATTAAAAGAATTCATCACCATTTTCAGTCACTTTTACCCCCCTACCCTCCACCCGAGGGTGGTATTTCCGAAAACTAAAAATACACTTTTCTTTATGTTTAATAGACATAAAAAATACCATTTTTCACTTCTGTAACATGTTAAGTTTTTTTAGATATACTGTAAAAATTCTCATTTTAAAATTTCACCCCTTTTGAGTTCCCCTTAAGTGGAGTTTCCAAAAAAAATCACCTATATTTCTTTACATTTACAGGAGATTTTCACCCACTTTTTACGTCTGTAACATTTTACGTTTCCAAGATATTCTGTAGATATAGTCTTTCAAAAAATTCACCCCAATTTGTCACTCCTGTTTAACCGCCATTAATTGGCTTTTCCAAAAACTAAGAAATACGTGTTTCTTAATTTTTAAAGGAGATCCCATATGCGAATTATCAATTCTGTAATATCTTTCGTTTCTGAGATATGTGTATCCTCATTAAAGGCATTCAACCCATTTTTCACCCTTTTACACCCCTCCTATTAGGATTTACAGGAAACAAAAAAAATACGTGTTCCTTTATTTTTAGAGGAGATTCCAACTACCAATTTTTACATCTGTAAATTTTAAAGTTTTAAGATGTAGACACATTCATTTTAAAAATTCAGCCCCCTTTTCACCCCTCAATATTTGGATTTTCCAAAAACGAAAAAATACGTGTTTCTTTACATTTAAAGTAGATCCCAAATACCAATTTTCAGGTCTGTAATATCTTCGGGTTCTGAAATATAAGTAGCCTCATTAAAGGCATTCAACCCATTATTCACCCTTTTACACCCTTCCTATTGGGATTTTCCGAAAACAAAAGAATACGTGTTTCTTTATTTTTAAAGGAGATTCTAAATACCAATTTTTACATCTATAAACTGTAACAGTTTTGAGATATAGATACACTCATTTTAAAAAATCACCCCCTTTTCACCCCCCATTAATTGGATTTTCCAAAAACAAAAAAATACGTGTTTCTTTATTTTTAAAGGAGATCCCAAACACCAATTTTCAGGTCTGTAATATCTTCAGTTTCTGAAATATATGTAGCCTCATCAAAGGCTTTCGACCCCTTTTTCACCCCTTTTCACCCCTCCTATTGCGATTTTCCGAAAACAAAAAAATACGTGTTTCTTTATGTTTAATGAAGATTCTAAATACCAATTTTTACATCTGCAAACTTTAAAAGTTTGGAGATATAGATTCACTCATTTTAAAAATTCACCCCATTTTCACCCTCCCATTAATTGGATTTTTCAAAAACAAAAAAATACGTGTTTCTTTATTTTTAAAAGAGATCAAAAGTACCAATTTTCAGGTCTGTAATATCTTCAGTTTCTGAGATATATGTACCGGTATCCTGATTAAAGGCATTCAACCCCTTTTAACCCTTTTTTACCCCTCCTATTAGGATTTTCTGAAAACCAAAAAATACGTGTTTCCTTTGTGGCTACTCTTACCACTTCTCTTATACCTTCATATCTTCCACACAATATAAATAACCTTTGTTTGAGCGCCAGTTGCTTTTTTTAAGAAAAACAACAAAATTCTGTAGAGCATACCTCTTATATCAATTATCTCAAGGCGTGAGGTGATAAACTCACATATTTGGCAATATACAGGGATATGGATCAGGACAATATTAAATTACTGCTGCATTTCCACAATTGAGGAATGTACATGGAACTGGAATCACTTATTATAATTAAAATAAAACTGAGTTTATGACTATAATTTACGTCACAATGAACAATCATTGACGTCTTTTAATTTAACAAAAGAAATATATCGTGAGATTTGCGGTACTAAATAAAAGGAAAATTTAATCTAAACAAAAAAAAGCTATTGGCATGAACTTGAAGTGAGATGTGATATCGCCGCTGATTACATTCTTCTTCATGTTATGAATGCATAACATGTCTGATGCTTTAATTACCTGTTGTCTGCATATACCGCTGTTGAACTTGAAATTCTTGGGAAAACCTGTGAGCTGAAGTCGGGAGCCGTCTGCTGTTATCTTCTTATATAACAAGGAGTTGGCCTACATACCATGTACGCGTGTAGGGAGTTCCAATGTAATTACGTCCACTCAATATATTATAAATAATTGGAAAATATTATTGAGACATCTTGTGAAGTCCATCCTCACAAGAAGATGATGTTTCTTTATCAGCATAGTACCCGTCTCTGCTCGGATACAACCACCACTTGTAGACCTCCTCGATTATTACCAGACCTCTTGAAAACACAACTCTTAGCTCTGACCATCACACTAAGACCACTTCTTCCATTTGATACATCTGACTGTTACATATGATCTGCACGATATGAACTGAATACTATGAACTGAGTACCTCTCCCCATCGTAGCATCACCTTATATCACCTCGCGATGACGACTCCTCTCCCTACTCACTGTCCATCCCTTCCACTTCAACATACAGTAGCTGGCGAATACTGACACTTGGTCGCAATCACGTACCCACGCACTGATGTCATCAGTCAAGTGTTGTCTAAGCGTACCCAAGCGGCTTGAGAATGACTAAGCTGAATGCGTCACCGGAAAATCTACTTGCACAGTTAAACATAGCCTCGATTGCAAAATACTATGCCAGCTCATCCAGCCAAAGTTACAAGCCACAGCATGACAATATGAAACCAACAAATCTCACTTACTACAATACAGAATAATTACAAATAAATTTCACTTCACCTATGATTAAATACAATAATATACGTGATACCTAATTATTACAGTCTAAATGATGAGAAACAGAATATATAAAATCTAATGAATCGGGTTAATAATAATAATAATAATAATAATAATAATAATAATAATAATAATAATAATAATACATACTGAATGGATTCTGTAACCCTGTTGTACGGTTACAGAACGCCTCCCTCATGAAATAATCGATTAATTGAATCGATTGATTCATGAAATATATACATAATCACCTGAAATCGAGTACACCATAGATACATGTATAAAAATGCCCTTTACAAATTGGGTACATAGTATCATCCATCTGGATGTTCGTTGTTACACATATAAAACCTTGATCAATTATCATTTTCACTTTGATTATACAGTATTATTTACATACAGATTACATTTCTTTCTCACTTCTGTCGTTTCAAACGTTCATTGAGTGTTCAAAAGTAATTCTCGAAGACATTTCATTATATACACTGTCTCCAAGCACTGGAGTTTATTGCACTGCCGTGCTTCACTTATTATCACAACACACGCTAATTTCACTGAAGTCCTGTTCGCAATGCCAGCTTCATAAAATATGGTGAATTAACATAATCATGAAAATTAATCAACAAACTCACATGATATATTTCTTAAGATTTCTTATATTGTATGTGCCTACGATATTTCCTTCCTTGTCTTCTAATGAATAAGCACATTTCCCAATCCGTTTCACTACGGTGAAGTATCCCTGATATAACAAGAAAAACTTAGAAAATTGACCAGCTTCTGCTGATGACGGGAGTGGCACTCTGAGTAAAACCTTGTCACCAAGCTCAAATTCATCCAATTTAGTCTTACAAAAATTATCATGCACAATCTTACCGTGTTATCCTTCTTAGGTATAATAACAAGTGGATTTAAATTAGGACTACATGATGGTTCAATTATATTATAATCTAGCATAATGTCAATCTGCTCTTCAACAGCGCTAGCGTATTTTAACGGAATGGGATATTTCGGTCCTACAAAAGTTGAGTTATCAATAACATTAAATTTGTGTTCGTAAAGATGTGTTCCACCAGGCCGATCGCTAAAAACATCACTATGTGATATCAATAATTCACACAATTCGTCCTTCTGACTTTCCGCTAAATTACATTTCTCCACTGTCTCATACAATTCATCTCTAGAATCTCTCTGTATAGACACATGGCAGACATCAATATTTTTCCTCATATTAGGAATTTCACAAGATCCTTCCGTACTAGAACACACTTTATTCGCACTAATTTCTGACAAAACATCATATGGTAAACTGACTTCCCTGCTACTCTTTCCCCAAATAAGATTGACATTACACAGATCAAAATTTAATTTAGCCTTGTGACACGTTAACCAGTCGGTACCTAAAATAACGGCATAAACTAAATTAGGCACAACTAAGCATGGTTGGAAAATACATTCTCCACTTATGGTAATGGGGACAGCTATTTGTTTATTCACTCTTTGAGACTTGTTTCCAACAGCTGTTACGATGAACGTATTCCTCACTGGAATTTCCGCTACCTCATACTTCTCTCTCAAAACTTCCTCATACAGCTTGGAATTTACACATGACTTCTCACTACCAGAGTCCAACAAAATCTTAACTTTTCTGCCCCATATCAGCAGTTCAATCGTCGGTGTAACAGTAACACTACTTAAATTATCCTCATTACATAATATAAGATCACTTAACAAATCTTGCCTTATATCTAAATTTAAATTACACTTATAAAATGTATTGTCTACGATTAAGTCGTCACTTAAAACATTTGAATTATTGCTACTTAGGTCACAATCATGTTCACTTACCACTATAGGCTGGTCGACATTGCCATACTTATCTACCTTATACGTGAACTCACCATTTACGGACTGTCTCAGTGACCTGTTTATACAGTCCGTTGCGCGTTTAAAGTACTTGGTTCGGTTACGACTTGTTGGTTACACACCTCAGTCGGCCTCCCCTGTTGCCTATTTCCTCTAGCGTCATTATTATTATTATTATTATTATGGCCTGTATTCTCCCGCCTCCCAGCTTCAGGTTGATTACCATAATCACGCCTCCCAGTCCTGAAATTTTCCGAACTATTTTGATAATTTCTCTCCCTGTGGAAATTATTATTAGGTCTCTCCTGATATTCTCTTCTGTAGTTACGATTATTCATAGGCCTGTCCTGATTATTAGATTGGTTACCCCTTCCTTCTACATTCCTATTTAGTGTCCTACTATTATTCAAGCTACTACCTAAAGCATCAAAACTTTCCAACAAAATCTCCATTTCCTTAATAGTCTCCACTCTTTGCATACAAACAGCTTCTCTTATTCTATCGGGATAGTGCTTAGCCATAAGTCTAACTATATCAGCCTCAGGTCCAATACATTCTAAATTTCTCCACACCAAAACATGAGCCAAAAAGTATTCAGTCATTCTAACACCCTCGTTAGAATTATACCTGCCAAACATTACTCTCTCTCTCTCTCTACTCTGAACACCTTCACTCCAAAATTTAGCCATGAATTTTTCCTTAAATTCAGTTAGACTAGACATCGAGCTTTTATATACTTGAAACCAAGACTTAGTCTCTCCTACGAAAGCATTAGATAAGATCTCCAATAAAGTTTCCCAGCTAATAATATTGTCTCTTAATTGAACAGCAAATTTCTTCTCCACTACTCTCATAAATTCCATCGGGTTGAATTCTTTCCCAGAAAACCTAGGTAAATCATGATCTCTAGTGATTAAACCATTATTTACAATTATCTCACGTACATTCTTACTATCACGCACTTCTTTCTGGAGTACTCTCTGGCAACTCAGAAATTTTTCTTCCACTGTTTCCTCAGCCTTTTCTTGAATTTTTCTTAATTCCTCCTGCAACTTTTCTTCCGATTCTCTCACCTTCTGTGATAATGATTTTTGTTCACTCTCTAGATCACCTACTTCTCCAAGTTTTCTTTCCACCTGTTCTACCCTACTAATATATTTCCTAGTTTCTTGCCCCACTGTATTGGTTATCTTTTCAAACCTTTCTTCTACTAACTCATTGATTTCTCCTTTATTAGACTCAATCTTGGCGCCTAATTCATCAATCTGTTTGATGCATGTCTCACTAATTTGCTCTATTTCCGTATGGAGATTGCTCCGACCCAATTCCATCTCAGCTCTGATGTCACTACACTCCCTATTTACCTTACTTTCTAAATTATTAATTTGCTTACTTATTTCTAACACATTATGATCTATCTTATTACTAACATCATCGATCTTCTTATTAATACTAATACCCTGAGCTTCAATTTTCTCACTAATGATATTATTCTGAGATTCAATTTTCTCACTCATAATATTATTCTGAGATTCAATTTTCTCACTAATAACCGTTTCAATTTTCTCACTCATAATACTATTCTGAGATTCAATTTTCTCACTAATGGCATTATTCTGCTCAGTCATTTTGGACATCAGCAAATTAAATAAACCCAGGTCAATCACCCCTTTACTTTGATCTTGCGTGACAGCGTTTTCCTCAGTTTCTACTATTTTCTGACTTTCAGCAGGTCCCACCTTAGTCACCAACTTCCTATTTATGTTACCACCTTGGATTTCCTTGGACACAATAACCTCAGCTTCATCACCTGACTGCATATTGCTATCCTTGTCCATCTTCGGTTTCCTACTTATTTTTCGCGATCTCAAAGCTATTTCCCCTTGCAATTCCTCTGACATTACCCCTTAAATACAAACTTTAACAAAATGACCTTCCTAACATTACTCGGTGAATTTAACATGTGCGTACTCATTAAAAGAACTTATCCATGTATATTGCCATTCAGAAACACTTTTTCTGAACCTTTCGAGTCCCACGTTGCTGGCGACACTTTGTGGCTACTCTTACCACTTCTCTTATACCTTCATATCTTCCACACAATATAAATAACCTTTGTTTGAGCGCCAGTTGCTTTTTTTAAGAAAAACAACAAAATTCTGTAGAGCATACCTCTTATATCAATTATCTCAAGGCGTGAGGTGATAAACTCACATATTTGGCAATATACAGGGATATGGATCAGGACAATATTAAATTACTGCTGCATTTCCACAATTGAGGATTGTACATGGAACTGGAATCACTTATTATAATTAAAATAAAACTGAGTTTATGACTATAATTTACGTCACAATGAACAATCATTGACGTCTTTTAATTTAACAAAAGAAATATATCGTGAGATTTGCGGTACTAAATAAAAGGAAAATTTAATCTAAACAAAAAAAAGCTATTGGCATGAACTTGAAGTGAGATGTGATATCGCCGCTGATTACATTCTTCTTCATGTTATGAATGCATAACATGTCTGATGCTTTAATTACCTGTTGTCTGCATATACCGCTGTTGAACTTGAAATTCTTGGGAAAACCTGTGAGCTGAAGTCGGGAGCCGTCTGCTGTTATCTTCTTATATAACAAGGAGTTGGCCTACATACCATGTACGCGTGTAGGGATTTCCAATGTAATTACGTCCACTCAATATATTATAAATAATTGGAAAATATTATTGAGACATCTTGTGAAGTCCATCCTCACAAGAAGATGATGTTTCTTTATCAGCATAGTACCCGTCTCTGCTCGGATACAACCACCACTTGTAGACCTCCTCGATTATTACCAGACCTCTTGAAAACACAACTCTTAGCTCTGACCATCACACTAAGACCACTTCTTCCATTTGATACATCTGACTGTTACATATGATCTGCACGATATGAACTGAATACTATGAACTGAGTACCTCTCCCCATCGTAGCATCACCTTATATCACCTCGCGATGACGACTCCTCTCCCTACTCACTGTCCATCCCTTCCACTTCAACATACAGTAGCTGGCGAATACTGACACTTGGTCGCAATCACGTACCCACGCACTGATGTCATCAGTCAAGTGTTGTCTAAGCGTACCCAAGCGGCTTGAGAATGACTAAGCTGAATGCGTCACCGGAAAATCTACTTGCACAGTTAAACATAGCCTCGATTGCAAAATACTATGCCAGCTCATCCAGCCAAAGTTACAAGCCACAGCATGACAATATGAAACCAACAAATCTCACTTACTACAATACAGAATAATTACAAATAAATTTCACTTCACCTATGATTAAATACAATAATATACGTGATACCTAATTATTACAGTCTAAATGATGAGAAACAGAATATATAAAATCTAATGAATCGGGTTAATAATAATAATAATAATAATAATAATAATAATAATAATAATAATAATAATAATAATAATAATAATAATAATAATAATACATACATACTGAATGGATTCTGTAACCCTGTTGTACGGTTACACCTTATTTTTAAAGAATATTCTAAATACCAATTTTTACATCTATACACTTTTAAAGTTTTGAGATATAGATACACACATTTTAAAATTTCACCCCCCTTTTTACCCCCTTAGCGACGTAATATCCAAAAATCCTCTCTTAGCGAGCACCTACATCTTAATATGAATATATCCCCAAAATTTCATTTCTTTATGTCCAGTAGTTTTGGCTCGGCGGTGATGAATCAGTCAGTCAGTCAGTCAGTCAGTCAGTCAGTCAGTCAGGACAAGTTATTTTATATATATAGATTGCCTGTAGTAAAACGTTTTCTAACACATTTCCTCCAGTTGTTTTTTTATTTGTATTATAATAATGGTGGTGCATTTGCATTGGTCCCTACAATTTTAAATGTTGACCGACGGTGAGAGATACCCGACCACCTGTCCTGATTTATGCCTGGGTAAGCCCTGTCGCATGAGGGTTGTGGAGCGTCTGAACGGTACACATAATCTAATCAGCAGAAAGCCTTTATTCTCGTTAGAATGAATGTTGAGACTTTACCAGGCCTTGCCAGACCCGCTAACCAGTGGAGGAACTGAATGGACGAGGGTTCGTATCTCGTGTGCACAATGCCAAGATGAGTGTATTCTATGTGTGTCTTATTTCAGGTACATGTTTCATATTCGTGATTTCCATGTTTTGGTGAGTGTTACTACGAGTCTTGTGTTTCTGTCTTGTTGTGGCTGAGTGTATGGGACACCTCGGTAACAGTATAATATATCCTAGAAATGAGAAAATGCGTTTTATACTATTTTGTTGTATCGATTCCTCTCGTTGTCCCGTAGGAAATACGCTTAACACTGCATTTTAACTTCTAGTCGAACAACTTTCTATAATTATTCACAAAAATATCCGTGCGAAATAGTATCTGACTTTTTGCAAATACAATTATTAGAATAAGTGAGAAGTCATACTTCTTAGTGAAAACGTTATTTAATGTATTTGATACGTTGTCAAATACATTATTCCTTTTATCTTATGTTAATAATTTATAAAAATATAAATATGGAATATCTATAAATAAAAAACTTTCGAATGACTTTAAACTTAACAAATGCACATTAAATTAGGAAAAAAAACATATTTAAACTCATTTTCGTTCTAAAATGGCATATATTTGCCAATATAACTATCTGCCTATGCCTTAATGTTAACGTTTTTTTATAGAAGTAAGGTTAGACTACATATTTATAATTTATTCTGAAAATAATTCCGTACCTTGACATTGTAAACTTTATTATTTTTAATTAGAAGTAGAAAAATAACTTTGATTGTGATCATCACATTTTTACAAAGATATTATTAAAATATTTCGAATATCCTATTTAGATGCATTTTGGTGATTCCTTGTCCTTTGCCGAAGTTGTGTGAACTGTAGCATTATCTCAAACGAGACGAACATGGCTAGAATATTAGCGTGAGTGGGAATCTGGGAATCACTGAGCCGGTTTCTACTCTACGGCGTGGCGTTACTGGGTTGTCGGCGTTATGCGGGAGGGCTTAATGACAGAAATTAGGCGCTGCCTTTATCAACTTTAGAAAATGTTTTGCGGGACTGTCGCTTTGGAATTTGCAGGGAACTTAGTACGCTTGTTATATTCTTTTTAAAGACACTTACGGGTTTACGGATTCGGTCGGTGTCGCACATGTGAATTGACCTATTTCGGAAGGTTGGATTCGGACCACTACACTACTGATACTCAGATACCATAGGCCACGGGCACATTGCAGACTCAGCCATACAGACAGCATACGCGATACTCGCTAGAAGTGCAATAGGCTACTAAACTCCGGGCCTGGGCCGATGACCTTAGATGTTAGGCCCCTTTAAACAACAAACATCATCATCATCAAACACCGGGTCTTCCACCTCGAAAATTAACATCCATACCACAGTTTTCAATAATGGTTTATAGCGTTCGTTTCGCTTTCTACTATCACAGATCGCGTGGCATAACCGATTAATTCGATCGTATTAAGGGTACATATGTTATTTCTGGGAGCAGTAAATCGCATATTTGTACAATGGCCCGTGGAATTGGGCGGGGAAATTGTGCACATCCATGGCTCATTTACAATGCTTACACATAGGCAAGATGCAAAGCATTATCGACCTTTAAAGGGAAATTTAAGGTTCGTTGGGTTTTATAAAACTAAACCCCACTGTCTTTCAAAATCCTGTCTACCGCGTACACAGTTTCTGATTCACTAGTTTTTACAAGTTCCATCAATTCACTCTTGGTCATGTCATCAGCCCACTGCGTCCAATATACAACCGATCTTGGTGCTAGTGGCACAACAATATACAGACATAGACTGAATTATTCGTACAGCCATTAAGAAACAACCAACGTTTTTATTTGTAGAACTCTTACTACAAACAAACACAAATACTTCTTATATACATGAAGATAACTTATCACTTGGACACAGTAAGGATACAATTTTAACGTTCTTCAAACAAAAACTAATGTTTTCTTCTTTCAATACGAGTTTTAAGCCGGACAAAAATATTCGTACACACACGTTTCTCGAAGGAGAAACAACAGTAAATTTTGTCCCGCGGTACTTGGTGTGTCTACCCAGTCTGTGAATCTCTTCCCTCAGTCTCTTGCTCATACTGAGAACCAAATTTCCAGTTGTCTCTGCTCCAATATTATGCCATTCTTTCAGAAGCAATTATTTTAGCTGAGATTGCTAGAGCAGTGGTATTTTCGTACTATTCTTTCCAGTTCACTCCCGAGGTGCTCAATAGGATTGAGAGCGGGCGACTGTGTCGGGGTTTACAGGGTGTGGGGCGTATTATAAAGCACCCATAGTTGGACAATCTCTGCTATGTGCTTGAGATCGTTGTCGTTCTGGAAGTAGTAACCGTTTTCCTGACCCAATATGTCTACACTCTTCTTCAAAGTTTCTTTGAGAATGTTTAAATGAGCAAATCTGTCCATAGTTCCCTCAGTGAAAACTAATTCCCCGACAAAAGACGCGGCCATACACCCCCAGACCATAACACCACTCCACCATGCTTCACAGTAGCTTGAAGATTCTGGTTGTCAAGAGTAATATTGGGCCTCCTCCAAATCAAAGCATGGTCATTGTTATGTAATAGCTTTTAGTTTCATCCGAGAAAACAATGCTGTTCCAGAAAGCGAGGTCATTTCCTACGTAAGATTTCGCGAACTCTAATCTGCTCTTCTGATTATTCTTACTTATGTAGGGTTTCTTTCTGAATGTCCTTCCTCTGTATCCTGCATGCTTGACGAGACGCTTTATTCCTCGCTGAGTCACTTGATCTCCGAACTGCTCTCCAAAAAAAATCAGCTATCCCAGTAGATGTAGGCTTTGGATCTTTCTTGATAATTTGCATCACACTCCTCGTTTCCCTGGTCGTCTGTTTTTGTGGGCGACCTACTCTTTCTTTGTTTATTGGTAGGTTCGTTTCTTTGAATCCCTGAACTATGCTCTGCACAGTTGAACAACATCTCCCAACGATATTTGCGATTTCGAAATACGATTTCCCTTCACTATTTCATGAGACAATCAGCCACCTCATTTCGACTGCAGCTTCCTTTTCTTTTTGACCCATTTCACACCACTAGTCACTCAGTACAGCTCGTTTAACATGCAGTCAGAACCCGAGTGAGACCGAGTATGGTAGAATGCTAGTTTGCCCGGTGTTTCCTTTTTGACAGACACCTGTACGAATACTTCTGTCCTGACTGATTTGGGCATTACAACTTAAACTTTTATCGTTTTCATACAAAAATACTGTCTTGCACTTGTGGCTGATCTGTGGTATTACGGGAAATCTCCTACATGTTACCCAAGGGGAACAGAGTATGCACACGAAATATTAATCGAGGTAAAAGTCATGTTTCACTGTACCAATATTTACGTCCATGTGGAGACTAGAATCAGCCTGCTGCCACACACAACTGTTAGTTCGCTCGAATCCTACCGCCAAAGACTCGTGCAGCGGCTAGTAACGAGAACACAGTGTCTATCCACAATTACCAGGTCACATCAGAGCACTCACGATGTATTCCAGGAACGAGTACGTTGCTATGTTGCTAATTAATGGAGAAACAAGGCAGAAAGCACTCGGATCGCAACGCCTACATCACGAGCGGGTACCTGAATTCCGACTACCGTATTAATACGTTCCGAAACCTTGGACAAATGCGGTCAACTGGGACACGTGGAAGGATACCCCCTATTGGAGATGCTGCTGTAAGGTCTGGCTGCTTTCGACGCTGTTCGGAATAATCCTCATATTAGTACATGGACACTTGCATGCAGACCAACATCAGCTGGTCGTCTGTTATCCGAATATTGCGTATCAATATATTTCACCCGTACCGTCTGCAGTTACACCAGCAGCTTCAAGGATGTGATTT
The DNA here is from genome assembly GCF_040414725.1 of Anabrus simplex. Classification (NCBI taxonomy): domain Eukaryota; kingdom Metazoa; phylum Arthropoda; class Insecta; order Orthoptera; family Tettigoniidae; genus Anabrus; species Anabrus simplex. The sequence continues at coordinate 1,136,676,102 of NC_090265.1, forward strand.
CGATGCTCGAGTGACATTTTGTCTCTGGGCATTACGCAGTGTGACCAATGATGCAGTCTTTTTGTCGAGAGTATTCTTTTCAGGTGGATCACAATTTCACAACACGACACTGTGAATCGGCACAATACGCACTATTAGAGCGCGGAGAATCCCCATTGGATAAGACAGGACGCATTTTAAGTGCATCGGGGATTAGAGGTCTGTTTTGGGATCTTGGGTGACTACCTAATAGGACCATTTTCTTCAAAATGAACTCCCACAGCTGCTGAAGAACGTGCCACTGCTCGGCCGATTGCGAATGTGGTTTCACAAGGACGGGACCCCACCTAACGGATCAGTCATATCCTAATAAATTGATAGGAGGGGAGGGGAGTGGGTAGGGGTGGGGAACGTTCCTTAGCTCGTCAGATCACTCGATATCACCCCACTTGACTTCTTTCTGTGGAGTCACCTAAAGAAAGTAGTGCATACATACGAGCTTGAAAATCCTAGTCACATTCGGCAACTGATCACCGAGACATGCCAAGCTGTTAATATCTCACATGTCACAATGAACAAGTATGTCTTTACAACGTCGCGCTGAAACACGCATAAACATAGGTGTTCAACATTTCAAACAATTGCTTCGCTGAATATTCGGGGTACCCTGCTTCCCACCTACAGACCACCATGTAGTCAAACCTAACTACGTAACATCCGATAAAAATGGCCGTTTTCAGGACCAAATACAAAAATAAACATGCATGCCATTAATGTTACCTTTTATTAACACAAGCAAGGAAACTCTAAGAATATGGGTAGCCTATGTAACAACAGGATTGCAGCGATGTTCTGATATCTTTATTGATCATCAAGTCAAGCTTACAAGTCAAGTTTAATTGAAATCGATGCTTTCGATGCACCACGTTCTATTTAAAACTTCCGCGACAGATTACTATTTTTTAGTACGTAAATACGATTTTACGGCAGAATGACTACAGTATTACCATTAACTTTGTGATCGTGTGATCGTCCGCCCTAGTTTTAAATCAGTCGACCTGGTTAAACCCAAAAGGTTCCCTTGTGAGGCTAAAGCATCTTTCACTGTTATTAAAATATGGACTATCTTACTATTGAATTGCCGGCCCCGCGATGTAGGGTTAGCGTACCTGCCTTTTATCCGAAGGCTCCGGGTTTGATTCCCGACCAAATCGTGGAATTTTCCCCGGATCTGAGGGCTGGTTTGAGGTCCACCCAGCGTACGTGATTACAATTGACGAGCTACCTGATGGTGAGATAGCAGCCCCGGTTTAGAAAAACAAAAATTAAAAAATAACGGCCGAGAGGATTCGTCGGCCGACCACACGACACCTCTTAATCTGCAGGCCCACCGAGCTCGATAGCTGCAGTCGCTTAAGTGCGGCTAGTATCCAGTAATCGGGAGATAGTGGGTTCGAACCCCACTGTCGGCAGCCCTGAAGATGGTTTTCCGTGGTTTCTCATTTTCACACCAGGCAAATGCCTGGCCACGGCCGCTTCCTTCCCCTTTCTCTTCCTAGGCCTTTCCTATCACATCGTCGCCATAAGACATATCTGTGCCAGTGCGACGTAAAGCAAATAGCATCATAATCTGCAGGCCTTCGGGCTGAGCAGCCTTGGCCTGTTGCCTGTTGCACAATGGGGTTTGGTTTTGGTTTGGTTTACTATTGAATAGTTAGATCCGCATATTAACGGCAGGCTGTGGATCTTAATCGCTATTTAACGGATGTGTTGATTATTACTTTATCGAGGTTGTTAGATAACACTTGGCACAATTTTTGTATGGAGCCAGATCACAGACAATTTCAACAAATTCTGAATAAACATAATATGTAGATGTGATCGGTAACAAAGAGAGTATGAAACTATGGACTCTTCGACGCCTGTATCTCCATTCCATGTATGCTCTTGTTTGGAGAAGACCAGTAACATATACCTTGATATAAACGGAAAATAGCCGGGCTGAATGGCACTGGTGGTAGAGCGATGGCCTTCTGAGCCGAAATTGGAGAGTTCAATCCAGGCCTCGTGTCGGTAGGTTTACTGGACTCCAGTGGGACAAAATTATGGCACCTCGGTGTCTCTGAAAATCGGTAAAGTGGTTAACGGAACATAAAAATATTTTTTTTTGTTGTTATAAGTACCCACGGAATATGAATGGATAACTGTAGCATCTCCAATCATTTTCGGTGAAAACTAACAAAGAACAAGACGAAGAGATGTGAGTGTACATTTCTAAGAATTTTTCTGATAATCCTCCTTTCCTTAATTGCAAGTTTTTCAAGCAGGCTATGCGCTCGAAGTGATAAACATCCTGCTGCATATGATGCTTCAGGTCTAATTACAGTTGGATAATGTCTAATTTTTGCATTTTGAGAGATAGACGTTCTGTTATGTATGTTTCGAGTTTGCTTCGGAAAGCTGTTTCAAACTTGTTGACACGTGTTAAGAAGACGAACTTATCAGACTTGTTGGATTCAGCCCATTCACCAAGGTATTTGAATCTTTCCACTTTCAAGATTCAGTCGTGGGTAGTAAGAAGATGTGATAGAGCATTTATGATGTTAGAACTGAAGTGGGTTTTGTGTATGAGATTTTGAGGCCAATTTTAACTACGCATTCGTGCAGGTAATTGATTTGTTGAGTAGCCAGTTCAGGAGAGGAAGTAAGCAAAGCGTGGTCATCTGCAAAATCAAGGGAATCAATATTGATACTATTAAGAGTTTGTCCTCTCCATTAGGGATTCCTTTAGATTGGAGAGCATGTCTCGATTCCCAAATGACCCTCTGGAGAGCACAGTTGAAAAGCAGTGGTGCTAATCCATCTCCTTGTTGAACTCCTGTTTTGGATTTAAAAGGCTTCAGAAATTTCAGATTTGAATAATTTCACTTTAGAAGACGTACCAGTGAGTGTACTTTGGATGATCTTCCGGGTCTTGTTGTCTAGGTCGAATTCTTGGAGAACTTGGAAAAGGATTGCGCGGTCAGTCGAGTCATACACCTTCTGGAAAATCTCCGAAAGTGATGACAAATGGTGTGGCTATGAGTTGCAGGTAGGCGATAGTCATTTTTAGATTCTGGATCTATTCTGTGCAGGGTCTGGATTATCGGAAGCCGGCTTGGTATTCACCTGTTTGCGAGTCAAGTTGTTCTACGGCTCTCGTGAGTAAGGCTTTGGAGAGTATTTTATAAGTAACAGGTACAAGTCGATTGTGGTGGATCACAGTTGAGTAGGGGTCGAAGCATTTTGCTAAGATCTGGCAGTTTTGTCCGTTGTGGGCGACCTGGTTAGTGGTTGGGTCACGAAAACATAGGTTTTGTGGAGTTGTATTTGGCTAGGTTCTGTGTCAATGTGTGGTAGAAATTTCTCGAATTATTCCTCTGAAAACTCGATTCAATGTTGGCCAGTTCGTTCTTGTAGAAAGTTCTTTTGGTGTTTCTAATGATTCGGGCGGTATTCTTGCGGGTTTCGAGAAAATTTTATATGTCCGTAGTGTCTAATGAGTGTCTGTCACTAAGGGCTACATCGCATTGCAAATTCCACCAAGAGTGTCTGGGTTTTCTCGTTTGAGGTGCGTTACTAAGAGCTGTGCCAACAAGGGTACATTCCAATTATTCGAGTTCCTTTTGTGAAAGAGGGGAGATTTGCTCTAAGAATTATGTTTGAAGTACTTTAAGTTTCTGTGTGTCAGATCGAAGGATTCATTGAGGTCTGTTTTTCCGTGTTTTTCTCGGGATGAACTTGATCTTTGCTTTGGAGAGGTAATGCTCAGAGTCGAGGTTGACGCCTCAAAGGACTTTTACATTCTGAATTTCTTTTTGGAGGACCCTGCAGGGATGGCAACGTGGCCAAGTTGGAATTCTCCGACAAATACTTGTGGAGATGTCTAGGTCTTCTGCTTTCGTGGAAGGTGCTTAAAAAGCGTGGATTTCAATAGAAGCTTGTTCCTCCCACGGATATATTATTATTATTATTATTATTATTATTATTATTATTATTATTATTATTATTATTATTATTATTATTATTATTATTATTAGGTCCGACTCATTGGATGAATTGAGGCCTACACGGGTCTGCTGACGAAGCTGTCCAAAGCCCTTTATATGATAACAAAAGCAAAAGAGCGAAGCCATCTCCATACCGGCCACGAAAGACCTTGAAGAAGTGGAATAGAGAGGGTTTCCGTAACTTCTGTGCTCTGCAGAATTAGAGTGGTTAGATCTGTGCCCAGCCCTTAGCCTCCAGAAATTAACCTTGTACTCAGTTATGGTATAGACTGAGATAATTATAAAGCCATGTGATTTTCTAGAAGTGGAAGCCTCGCTTCTAAATGTTTCTAACCCATGTCCTTTCGGGTTTCCTAAGCACTCAGCCACGCTTCCTCTCCTTATATGAGGTAGTGATCAAACAATGTTCTCTTTCTCATTCATTCGCAAGTTTAAGATTCCACAGCTGTGACTTCCAGATGAGCGCACGTAGCCTATTATGAGACGTGGCAATCACTTGCTCAAGGTATGAAATATACATTAGTAGCTTTCGTGCTTCCTAGTACTCTTTCACTGTAGAGACGACCTTCAGATATATTGGCGGTTCGCCATTGGACCATGGGTATTGCCGTTGGCTATCGTGAGTAGTCTCACCCTGTATAATCAGAAATATTACCCCAAGGAAAATACTGGGGGAAATTGTATTTCAAATCCCACCGTATCAAGTATAGCTTCGTGAGCCACCGAGCAAATGGCCGTCTGGCTTGGGTCACGTAGCAATCAGCTTGCTATTGGGAGATAGTGGGTTCGAACCCCGCTATCGGCAGCCCTGAGATGGTTTTCCGTGTTTTCCCATTTTCACACCACGAAAATGCTGGGGCTGTACTTTAATTAAGACCACGGCAGCTTCCTTGACACTCCTAGCCCTTTTGTATCCCATCGTCGCCGTAAGACCTGTCTGTATCGGTGCGACGTAAAGCAAAGCAACTTGTAAATATAAAAAATAAAAATACAGGTTCATTCCCAAATAATAATAGGTTCTCTCTCAATAGGACTTGTCGAAAATCTTCGTAAATGAGTGGAATCAGACAATACATTTTATCATCTGCACATTTATTCCCAAAACATATACATATTTTTTTAACGTGGAGTCATCTCTCCCAAAGAACGGCTGCGTAGCATAGTTTGAGGCACTCAAAATATCGTTATCGATTCCTGATGTAGTCTATTACCTAAATGCGAAATACTCGTGACAGAAGATTTAATAGTACGTTAACGAGCTATTTCCGTGGGAAAATCCCCGCACTCCAGTGTCTCTTAAAACCGAAATGGACGTTAAACTATTATATTATTATTACTAGCAAATGTACCCGTGCTTCGCTTCGGTATTCTACATTGTATACGGATATCGAAGTAAATGACTGCACATGCAGTGAATAAGATTTTTTTTTTTAATTGCATGTATCTTAGCGTTATTCAGAAACTGCAGGGGGAAGTTCCCACACGTTGTTTCCAATTTAAAGTGCAAGTTGTGAAGTTGTGATGATAACGGCAGGCTCACTTGCCTACTACCATTCACAATCACGTAGGGACATTTTCATTGTAATGACAGGCCCCATTACCTATAGCGCGGGCACAATCGATTTGGGGGACTTTTTATTGCAATGGCTGGCCTTCTTTCCTACTTCCAGACAGTTGAGGAGCTTTTAATAATAATGACAGGCACCTTCCCTACTGACAGTCAGAATTGAGTTGTGCCGTTATCATTATAATGACAGGCCCCTCTTCTTAATGTCAGTTACACCGAGTTGGTGAGTTGTCAATATAATATCAGGCCACTATGCCTAATGCCAGTCACATTTTAGATGGGTAAATTTGTTTACAATGGCGGGCACACTTGCCTACTCTCAAACACAATCGGTTAGGGGAGTTTTGAACAAAATTGCATGCTCCCTTGACTTCTGGCAGTCAAACCGAGACTGGAATTATTCATTACAATGGTAGTCCCTCCTTACTTAGCCAGTTACACAGGAGTTGGAGAAGGATCCCATTCTTACTGCCAGTCAAAGTCCATGTGAAGAGTAATGATTACAATAGCAGACGCCCTCCTGCTGAGAGTCACTATCGATTTGTAAAATATTACTTATAATGGCAGACACACCCGTTCTGCATCGCTAAAATTCGACTTCAATATATATATATATATCGACATACGAAGTATATACATGTTTACAATATTGCAAACCTTCATTTACAGATCAACTGCTGCTAAACGATACATCATATCGACAAACGATTGAACCATAAGACGCCTCATTTAGCGGCCCAAATGGCTGGTCTTCAGATATTTTATCCTCTCTCATCTATTTATGGGTAAAATTGAGTTAGAAATGTTGAATAGGGTGAATTTTGGGTAAGGTTTTCTCACATTACTTTTGGGTACTAATATGACAGCTACCCCCCCCCCTCATGGCACTACAGCCCTTGAAAGGCCTTGGCCTGCCAAGCGACCGCTGCTCAGCCCGAAGGCCTACAGATTACTAGGTGTCGCGTAGTCCCACGACGAATCCTCTCGGCCGTTATTCTTGGCTTTCTAGACCGGGGCCGCTATCTCACCATCAGATAGCTCCTCAATTTTAATCACGTAGGCTGAGTGGACCAGCCCTCAGGTCCAGGTAAAAATTCCTGACCTGGCCGGGAATCGAACCCGGGGCCTGCGGGTAAGAGGCAAGCACGCTACCCCTACACCACGGGGCGGGCAATATGACAGCTACAATCATATAATTTGGCTCACGTATGAATACTGGGTGGGCCAATGTTCGTGTAGAATTAGATTATTCTAACTTTCGTATAAGTGATTCTAACTACAAATTATACGTGTACAAAGAGCAAAATGTAGGTATTACCGAGAAATAGAGACAAATCTAACACATAAGGAATAGAGATACGACGAAACGTCATAGGACCAACGTTGTAGATCACTCCAAATTCAACGGAGATTGTGCCATCCGTTTTGTGATAGGACTTGCCGTTTAGCCGCGAAATACCTCGAAACGAAGGTCTGCGCCGTCATTAAAATTGCCTACATATTTTGATATTCTTCGGGGATAAAAAGTGAAAATTTAAAGATCTTGGAAGTTTTCTGTCAGTTACCGGATAAAATGTATAATTTTGCCTAATTTCAATTTTCTAGCTCGTCTGGCAGATTGTACCGCAATCTTGATTTGGGGCGAGGGGGGTAAAATTTACGACATTCAGAAAACTATAGCTAAAATATGCAGATGGTCATTATTACCCCTTAAACGGATAGCTGTACAAAAATTTCGCCAAAATAGTTAATGTACTGGCACACGGTCGTTACGGTTTGATTTATATACACTGACTGACAGAGCAAATGCAACACCAAGAAGGAGTGGTCAGAACTTTATGCCAATTGCAGGGTAGACTGACGTCACTGAGGTATGCTCATGATGTGAAATGCGCCGCTGTGCTGCGCACGTAGCGAACGATAAATGGGACACGGTGTTGGCGAATGGCCCACTTCGTACCGTGATTTCTCAGCCGACAGTCATTGTAGAACGTGTTGTCGTGTGCCACAGGACACGTGTATAGCTAAGAATGCCAGGCCGCCGTCAACGGAGGCATTTCCAGCAGACAGACGACTTTACGAGGGGTATGGTGATCGGGCTGAGAAGGGCAGGTTGGTCGCTTCGTCAAATCGCAGCCGATACCCATAGGGATGTGTCCACGGTGCAGCGCCTGTGGCGAAGATGGTTGGCGCAGGGACATGTGGCACGTGCGAGGGGTCCAGGCGCAGCCCGAGTGACGTCAGCACGCGAGGATCGGCGCATCCGCCGCCAAGCGGTAGCAGCCTCGCACGCCACGTCAACCGCCATTCTTCAGCATGTGCAAGACACCCTGGCTGTTCCAATATCGACCAGAACAATTTCCCGTCGATTGGTTGAAGGAGGCCTGCACTCCCGGCGTCCGCTCAGAAGACTACCATTGACTCCACAGCATAGACGTGCACGCCTGGCATGGTGCCGGGCTAGAGCGACTTGGATGAGGGAATGGCGGAACGTCGTGTTCTCCGATGAGTCACGCTTCTGTTCTGTCAGTGATAGTCACCGCAGACGAGTGTAGCGTCGGCGTGGAGAAAGGTCAAATCCGGCAGTAACTGTGGAGCGCCCTACCGCTAGACAACGCGGCATCATGGTTTGGGGCGCTATTGCGTATGATTCCACGTCACCTCTAGTGCGTATTCAAGGCACGTTAAATGCCCACCGCTACGTGCAGCATGTGCTGCGGCCGGTGGCACTCCCGTACCTTCAGGGGCTGCCCAATGCTCTGTTTCAGCAGGATAATGCCCGCCCACACACTGCTCGCATCTCCCAACAGGCTCTACGAGGTGTACAGATGCTTCCGTGGCCAGCGTACTCTCCGGATCTCTCACCAATCGAACACGTGTGGGATCTCATTGGACGCCGTTTGCAAACTCTGCCCCAGCCTCGTACGGACGACCAACTGTGGCAAATGGTTGACAGAGAATGGAGAACCATCCCTCAGGACACCATCCGCACTCTTATTGACTCTGTACCTCGACGTGTTTCTGCGTGCATCGCCGCTCGCGGTGGTCCTACATCCTACTGAGTCGATGCCGTGCGCATTGTGTAACCTGCATATCGGTTTGAAATAAACATCAATTATTCGTCCGTGCCGTCTCTGTTTTTTCCCCAACTTTCATCCCTTTCGAACCACTCCTTCTTGGTGTTGCATTTGCTCTGTCAGTCAGTGTATATATTATTGTTGTTGTTATTGTTGTATGCCCACCCCCATAGTCCCGTTTCCTGATACCGAGTTGGAGATGAGGTGAGATGAAATTGATATGTTTACGGCCGGATGCCCTTCCTGACGCCAACCTATGTCGAGGAGCAAATGAAGATGAAATGAATGATGGTGAATGAAACTGGGTAAGGAGAAGGAAGAAATCGCCTGTTGCCTATGAATAGGAACGTTCCGGCATGTACATGAAGGTAAAAATGAGAAGCAACAAAAAACGAGTCTCAAGATAGTCGACGGTAGGGTTCGAACCCACTCTTCTCCCGAATGTAGAGCTCCATAGCCGTGGCTACTCCACTCGAGTAGTAGTAGTAGTAGCCTAGTACCGAGCTTGATAGCTGTAGTCGCTTAAGTGCGGCCAGTATCCAGTATTCGGGAGATAGTGGGTTTGAACCCCACTGTCGGCAGCCGTGAAGATGGTTTTCAGTGGTTTCCCATTTTCACACCAGGCAAATGCTGGGGCTGTACCTTAATTAAGGCCACGGACGCTTCCTTCACACTCCTAGCCCTTTCCTATCCCATCGTCGCCATAAGACCTGTCTGTGTCGATGCGACGTAAAGCAGCTTGCAAAAAAACGAGGGGTAGTAGTAGTAGTAGTAGTAGTAGTAGTAGTAGTAGTAGTTTGTTTCTTTCTCCACCCACGTCTTCGTTCCTCTTCTGTCTTACCTTCTATGGTCAGTTGTATCAGGCTGTATTTGTAATTTCGGAAGATGTGGCCTAAGTAGGCTGCTTTCTCGGATTTTGGGAGAGATGAGACTTTACGCGATTACCGGCACGACGGAGTACCTCTTCGTTGATCGCATGACCTAACCATGGAATCTTGAACATTCTGTCATGTATCCACATTTCAAGGATCTTCACTCAATTCACTGACAAAGCCTTCATTGTCAATCCTTCGACACCGTAAAGTAGCATCGGTAACGCATACAAATTCACGTCATGCCAATGAGTTTCGAGTAATTAGTGGTCACAGTTACACACACAAGATGTATTTATTTTAGAAACACACTTCTTGCAATGCCGATTCTTATCCTGATTTCTATATCTGGGTACCATTCGTGTGTTGCTATTATTATTATTATTATTATTATTATTATTATTATTATTATTATTATTATTATTATTATTATTATTATTATACTCCCAGACGAAACTATCTTTACATCGGTCTGTTTTCAGACCAACTTTGCTTTACGGGAGCGAAAGTTGGGTGGACTCAGGATATCTTATTCATAAGTTAGAAGTAACAGACATGAAAGTAGCAAGAATGATTGTTGGTACAAACAGGTGGGAACAATGGCAGGAGGGTACGCGGAATGAGGAGATAAAGGCTAATTTAGGAATGAACTCGATGGATGAAGCTGTACGCATAAACCGGCTTCGGTGGTGGGGTCATGTGAGGCGAATGGAGGAGGATAGGTTACCTAGAAGAATAATGGACTCTGTTATGGAGGGTAAGATAAGTAGAGGGAGACCAAGACGACGATGGTTAGACTCGGTTTCTAACGATTTAAAGATAAGAGGTATAGAACTAAATGAGGCCACAACAGTAGTTGCAAATCGAGGATTGTGGCGACGTTTAGTAAATTCTCAGAGGCTTGCAGACTGAACGCTGAAAGGCATAACAGTCTATAATGATAATGTAAGTATGTATGTATGTATGTATGTATGTATGTATGTATGTATTATTAACCCATTCAAGACGAACACGTACCTTATTAACCTATCAAAGTGCCTATGTAAATTATTACATTTATTATGCATTACATCACGATCAAGGTACTTTATCTTCTGGTACAATCTCGATTTCGGTTGTGTCCGTAAACGGAAATCCGTAGGAGTGAGATTTGTAGACCATTCTCTACATTAACACTAACATACATCGTACATACATACATACATACATACATACATACATACATACATACATACATACATACATACATACATACATACATACATACATACTATAACAGGAACCCCCGTACTTCAGTTTTATCGGAGAGCATGGGTTGACGACAGGGCGTGTACGGTCCATGCTAGGAACTACAGAGAGAAGCTTATTTGAATAAGTTTTTGTGAAATGTAAGTGTTTGTTTATTCAAGTTAGACAATATACGTATCACCTTTTACAGATGTGAAGGATGGATTTTAGAAAGTCCAAACAGTGGTTGGAAGTGACACTGTTTCTGGGCATCGGCGTCGGCGATATCCCGCGTTGCCGGACTCCTTCCCCCTCGCCATGTATCTCCCCTCAGTACCATGGTACCACGTTATCCCACGGCGGTTGACAACTCTTGAAAGTCCGATGAGGATTGGGATCGAACCCGAGAGTCTAACGCCTAATGATCGATTACGTGCAATGTGGAATTATTGATTTAGCATTTAATTTCACGTCGATTCCATGAAGGGAGTAAAGAAGTGTATAGGCATCGCAAAGAATGTCAATGAGATCTGGTACGACACTGAATGTCGTTCGATGCACTGTTTTAGTGCACCACGCCTACTTAGCGAGCACAGTTCTAAAACCTCGAGTCCATTCTGTCACTAAGGCACAGTCTCAAACAATATTTTTTGTTATTAAAGCACAGTTTTTACGAAATAAATTCTGACACTAAGGCACAATCTCATGAAAATGAATTATGTTATTAAAGCTCAGTTTTCATGAAATATATTAGGGCACAGTCTTATGAACCTAAAAGGCATGATTATAACGTAATCAGCATAGTTCGAAGGAATGAAATTAACACTGTCCAACAAATGAACGACACAGTCTTTAGAAATGATTATGATACTGCCCCCATTTTTCCCGAGCTAAGCCCAGCCATCGAGCGATGAGTCCCAAGGTGGACCGTTCGATCGTTGGCTATCACTTTCTAGAGGCATTTAAGGGTTGTAGGATTGATGACCAGCAGGATAAAAAGAAATATTAAAACAACACTCTGACATTTATTCACATAAGCAATTAAACAACAAAATATTCTTGCTAATATTTCCTTTTTACATAACAGAGCTTTCATAATATCGGGTTTCTTCCTCGATTTAGAGTGACACGTGTTCATATCTCCAGCTCTACTGTGCTGTAAATGAAACCAAAGAAGTAATTAGGCCACTTGCCTTTTTAAACCAAACATTTGACTGAAAGAACTAAATAAATATGTGTTCAAAGTTTCACCAATTTAAAGTTGCCTCAACACGTGGTCTTTACGATGTACACAACTGAATTAGTCATTTACAATATTTAATAATGGTTAATGACACTAACATGAACTTCAGTAGCAAAGAAAAACTGTTCCAAAATTCTCAAAATTAATTAATTATTATCTTGATTATTATTATTACTATTATCATTCAATTAACCTGTTTCATTGTCACACGATCGTGTTCTTACTAATTCTCCACCGCATCATTTATCTAATGTTCATCATTAATATTTCAGAGTAATGATTTTTGATTAATTATTAATGACTTATTTTCACAATGTTTTAAAGCAATCATGCGGCTGACAAAATTTCTACCTTTGATCTTTGCATTTCATTTCTATTCAGATTGATCTTAAAGTATTTCAGATTTTTAGAAATTTACATTACCAACGTGTGAGCTAGTTAAATAAATTTTGTTACAAATCGAGTGCCTTTACAAAGTAACGAGATGATCTTTCCTTTTAAATCTCGCAAAAAAAAAATTAAATTCCTTCCTAGTCTTCCTTGACTTAATTTAATTAAACTTTCCCTTAAGGGCATGAAATTATTTCTTAAGGCAACACACAACGATGAATGTGATCCGCGTCACGGCGAGTGCGCGACCAGATCAGAATTAAATGAAATAAGCATGGCACAAGAGAAATATACACATTTACACACACATTCACACTAGGGAAACACGTTTTATGTACACTATTTACAACGAATCCTGATTTGGCAATTTTAGTTATGATTTTTATCGATGGTCGGGATGCGTAATGTCTCGCAAAAATAATTCGTGCACAGAATTCTCTTACATTAATGGCGGCTAGTGATCGAAGTCATGAGTATCACTTGATAGAAATACATTTCACATATCAGCGCAAGTTCATCTAATTCATGAGATTATAATGGAAGATTCTAGTAAAATCCATAAGCACTACCATCATGTGGGCTACAGGTTGAATTTACCGCAAGCGTGAGCCTTACTCGCATTATTTTTACTTCCTACCTGTGAAATACACTCACAAACACGTGCTCCACTAATTATAATCTATCTTGCGCTCCAAATACACAAGAATAAATCAATATCACCACTAATTCATCATTTACTCAATTATGCAACAAATATCCCTCAGGATAGGCCATATTCCAGACCCTTCATGAACAGAGCACATTCTATCTCACATTTAGGAATTCTACAGTAGTTTTATGGCTCACGAGCGTTTACTTCTGTTTTACCCGATCTTTAATCAATATTATTATTATTTAAGTGATTATTACATCTACTGATTCTCCTGGAATGTCGAAAAATTAGATGACTTCATCATTAAAAACAACAAGTGATTTTAAAAGACACTAGGTTCGACCCTATTCACTCAAGATGTACACGCAAATTTTCCGTCCGGTAACTTTCAATATTACAAATAAAGTAGATTTATCGTGTGGTCAGTGATTATTAAACTTAAGCTCCTTAAGCATGGGAAGTCAGTCAAAGACAACCTACATGTCTACTCTAATAGATTTCAAAATTTCATTCACACGTACCTAGTCTACCATGACACCTTAAGAAGTAGGAAAATGAAATATTTCTAACTACAGCAAACTGATAGATCTACGACTTAAGAAGAAAGACCTCTAGTTGTACAAAAGATAGGACAGATAAATTAAATTAAAAAGGTACTCAAGTTTTGTAGAGTTCGATTCCCGTCGACAGTCAGTTATTTCAGCATACTCCGGCCAGTCTTCTTCCAATTACCAGAGACGCCTTACATTTTTACAGCTCCATGGAGGCTCTGCGATGGATGTCCCTCGATGAAATGATGTTGGTAGTTGCGGAATTCTTCATCTTGAGATCTTCAATTCCAAGACGTCTTCGTCGATTGCTGGTCACAAGCTGTAACTGAGATGACAAAATTAAGTATTTTGCACAAACACACGCAGAATATAAACAGCTCGTCTACACTGTCACACTTAACTTGGCTCCTAGGTGTTTTTATTCCACAGAATTCACTAATTGTCAGACTAAATTCTGGTAGAACGGGCGTCGACTTGTCTTGAAATTTCTCCTTCCACGTGGTCCGGTGATGTGATGTCTCTCGCAGCGAACAAGCATTAAGAAGAGCGTAAAGCGAAGAGCATTAAGCATTAAGAGAGCGATTCACTTGAAGCAAGGCCTTATATCTAATTAGCCCAGGAAGGCGTGTTCTTCAGCGAGAACGGTAATTGGCTGATGATCACCTTTAATTTGCGCAGACTATTCCAGAAACAGGCTGAGTCGCGCGTGCGAAGGTAGTCACGTGGTTAGCTATAACCTTGACACAGTCTTGCTGATGACGTATCGCACCCCTCTGAACGACAAAAAAAACTCGTTCACGGCTCGCCACAAGTTCCCAAGTGATGTGTTGCGGCTTCAAGCAGACAATAAAATCTTTGCTTTCCACTTGTTAAAATATTCGTAAAATCGCCAATTTTCACGGGGACATCTCTCCCTTGGTTGGAATATAATTTCATTTGTAGATGAAATTATTACATAACAGTGTCCATTACTATTGTTCCGGAAAATTGGTTGTTGAATCACCCGGTAATAACTTAGTTGAGCTCGCGATAGGTGTGAGACTCGGAGTTCTTCGTTCCGCTCCTGGCATCCAGTAGCCTAGTCTCTCCATACAGGGTGTTCCTCAAGTTTTATTTCCATCTTCAGTAACTTATTTTTCCCTTTTAACAGATGGTTACACGGTGTCAGCTAGTGGTGTAGGTGTTCGGTAGAGTCCATGCGTCGACCTGTATCGCACTTCCTTCTTAAAGTTTGCTGATTTTGCCTTCAGGATTCGTTCTATCTCTTCTCATTGGAGATGAGGTCTTTTCTTAATGGCACCTTGGCTGTGCTCCTGACTCGAGTTGTTAGGTTGGCTTCCCCGAGCCTTGGCCTCTTGGTATTGAAGGCTTTCCGCCCCCACGATATCAGGGTTGGTATCCTGGGTTTGGATTGCTCTTCGCCATCTTTCGTTTTCCTGCGTCGAGTTTTGAAGGTCTTTTAGATATTTCTCCTTTTCTTCTTCTCGCCAGTCTCTCCTTCCTCTTGAGTGGCGGAAGTCCTGGTTTCGGTTCCAGCTCCTTCGGTAATCTGAGTATGGACGCTTCCTCTCGTTACGTCTGGAATATTCCCAGTTTCTAATGGGTCTATTTCTGCGTACGGGCGATCGATCACGAGGTGAATCTTGCCCTCCAGGGTTACGTTTCCACGTTCTCCCTTGGTTGACTGATTTCGATTCTTCCTCCTTATTCGTTGTTACCTGATGGATCTGAGGTTCCGAGTTTCGTCCCTGACGAACTGGTTCCTTGGACGTCATGTCTAATTGTCTTAATAACGCCTCAGCCTGAATTGCAGATTGTGTATTTGAGGCTATCATGATCCTCTGCACATCTGGTGGTAACTGTCGGGTGATCAACTTAACCAACTCAGGTTCTGATGGCGGTGAGTCTAGTTCCCTTAATTTTCTTAATTGGCTGGACAGGAAGTCCGCATATCTCGTGGGCGTAGATGATGCATATTTCCTGGCGTATAACTCCGTCCTAAGGTTGTATTGGACGTCGCTATTCCAGTACTTCTCCAGGAATGCTTTCTTGAAACTTTCGAAATCGTCAAACGAAAATCGAAATGCGACAAACCAGGTATGAACTGAGTCTTCCAGGAATTTTTCGGTGACTCTTAACTGCCTTTCTGGTGGAATTTTCGCATCGCGAAAGTAATCCTGCAGTTCCCGAATAAAGCCTTTCGGAGTCACGTTTCCTCTAACGTTATTGAATTTCTTGGGTTGGTCTTCGTGAAGACGAATTATATTTACTATTTGCGTCTGGCCGGTTGTATTCATTTGAGACGCATTTACTGTCGGCTCTGAAGAAATGTCGATTGTATTCGCAGCGCCTGTCCCTGCAGTTGCAAGCGGAGTTGACGTCAGACCCGTGCCGGTTACACGTTGCTCCAGTAATGCCTGCTTCTCTAGCAATGAGTTGGTGACCTTGCTAGTGTTCTCGTTCTGGATTTTCAGGAGATGCATTTCATGTACAAGCTCCTTAATTCCATCCGTGTACTCCTTTCGAATCCCTTCGGTTTCAGTTTTTGACTCAGTCGTGACCTTATGTATGGCATTCATCAGGGTAGTTTTGATGGTTTTTATTTCGCCCCAACTATCCTCAAGCGACTCGTGGATATAATCCATCCGTTCCGAGGTATCGACTTGGGATGTCTCGATTTTGTCGAGAATGCCCTTTTCGACTTGTTGTAGCTTCTCGTTTAATCCAATGAATTTCTTCGCCCAAGCCGTTTTCGTAACCTTAAGGTCCTCTGAATTTGTGTCAATCTTTTCCTCAATATTCAGGAATGATTGTTCAACTTCGCCCTTGTATTTGTCGATTCCAGTTAATATGTCCTGCTGAACGTTTGCCAGTCGTTCACTGAATTCATTGGACATGCCCGCCATAGACTTGGCAATGTTTTCGTTTACCTCCTTTTTCATAGTAGCGAAATCATTCTTGACTATTACGAGCTCGCTCTGCATTGAGGCTAGCTTGCCGTTAAAAAGTTTAATGTCCGAACATATTTTTCCTAAACCTTCTTCAGTTTGGTTTTTAATGTCCGTCAACTTTTCTTCAATAGCTTCCCCGAGAGATTTTTCGAGGTTTATTTGTGCGTCACTGAGATCACTAAGTCCTTTTTCTAAGTGTACCTGAGTGTCACTAAATTTTTTCTCTAAGTTCGCCTGACTATTATTGAGTTCAAAGAGTCCTTTCTCTAAGTTCACCTGATTTTCACTAAGTTTTTTCTCTAAGTTTTTCTCTAGGCTGGCCTGATTTTCACTAAGTTTTTGTTCCAAATTAGCTTGACTAATGTTCAAGTTGGCATTAATCCTCTCCTCCATAGCCAACAACATCTGCCTTAAGTCCTCCATAGTTACAATTATTCATTAAATGGCTATTCTGGTATTGGAAGGATTCTAACCGGACTACTGAAATATTGGGAATCGAACTCCATCAAATTTGTCGATATCATGAAAGTTCCAAATTTTCACCAATATCGGTCGCAATTATGAGTCTAACTTTAATTAATTATCATCGCAGCAAATTCAAATTTCTAATTACCAGCAAGAATTTGTTTTTAACAATATTCATACGAGTTACATTTAACATGTGCTTATGTTAGCCACAAGAATTTGGGCGAATAAATGTGTCAGAGTCAGCCTAATTTAATTGGTCATCTGATCTTGTCAATGTCATAAACACTGGACAGCACAAGATCATTTTCGAGCTTGGATAAGCCAATCTCGAGCCCCACGCTTGGATTAAGCCATCTTAAATGCCCCCATTTTTCCCGAGCTAAGCCCAGCCATCGAGCGATGAGTCCCAAGGTGGACCGTTCGATCGTTGGCTATCACTTTCTAGAGGCATTTAAGGGTTGTAGGATTGATGACCAGCAGGATAAAAAGAAATATTAAAACAACACTCTGACATTTATTCACATAAGCAATTAAACAACAAAATATTCTTGCTAATATTTCCTTTTTACATAACAGAGCTTTCATAATATCGGGTTTCTTCCTCGATTTAGAGTGACACGTGTTCATATCTCCAGCTCTACTGTGCTGTAAATGAAACCAAAGAAGTAATTAGGCCACTTGCCTTTTTAAACCAAACATTTGACTGAAAGAACTAAATAAATATGTGTTCAAAGTTTCACCAATTTAAAGTTGCCTCAACACGTGGTCTTTACGATGTACACAACTGAATTAGTCATTTACAATATTTAATAATGGTTAATGACACTAACATGAACTTCAGTAGCAAAGAAAAACTGTTCCAAAATTCTCAAAATTAATTAATTATTATCTTGATTATTATTATTACTATTATCATTCAATTAACCTGTTTCATTGTCACACGATCGTGTTCTTACTAATTCTCCACCGCATCATTTATCTAATGTTCATCATTAATATTTCAGAGTAATGATTTTTGATTAATTATTAATGACTTATTTTCACAATGTTTTAAAGCAATCATGCGGCTGACAAAATTTCTACCTTTGATCTTTGCATTTCATTTCTATTCAGATTGATCTTAAAGTATTTCAGATTTTTAGAAATTTACATTACCAACGTGTGAGCTAGTTAAATAAATTTTGTTACAAATCGAGTGCCTTTACAAAGTAACGAGATGATCTTTCCTTTTAAATCTCGCAAAAAAAAATTAAATTCCTTCCTAGTCTTCCTTGACTTAATTTAATTAAACTTTCCCTTAAGGGCATGAAATTATTTCTTAAGGCAACACACAACGATGAATGTGATCCGCGTCACGGCGAGTGCGCGACCAGATCAGAATTAAATGAAATAAGCATGGCACAAGAGAAATATACACATTTACACACACATTCACACTAGGGAAACACGTTTTATGTACACTATTTACAACGAATCCTGATTTGGCAATTTTAGTTATGATTTTTATCGATGGTCGGGATGCGTAATGTCTCGCAAAAATAATTCGTGCACAGAATTCTCTTACATTAATGGCGGCTAGTGATCGAAGTCATGAGTATCACTTGATAGAAATACATTTCACATATCAGCGCAAGTTCATCTAATTCATGAGATTATAATGGAAGATTCTAGTAAAATCCATAAGCACTACCATCATGTGGGCTACAGGTTGAATTTACCGCAAGCGTGAGCCTTACTCGCATTATTTTTACTTCCTACCTGTGAAATACACTCACAAACACGTGCTCCACTAATTATAATCTATCTTGCGCTCCAAATACACAAGAATAAATCAATATCACCACTAATTCATCATTTACTCAATTATGCAACAAATATCCCTCAGGATAGGCCATATTCCAGACCCTTCATGAACAGAGCACATTCTATCTCACATTTAGGAATTCTACAGTAGTTTTATGGCTCACGAGCGTTTACTTCTGTTTTACCCGATCTTTAATCAATATTATTATTATTTAAGTGATTATTACATCTACTGATTCTCCTGGAATGTCGAAAAATTAGATGACTTCATCATTAAAAACAACAAGTGATTTTAAAAGACACTAGGTTCGACCCTATTCACTCAAGATGTACACGCAAATTTTCCGTCCGGTAACTTTCAATATTACAAATAAAGTAGATTTATCGTGTGGTCAGTGATTATTAAACTTAAGCTCCTTAAGCATGGGAAGTCAGTCAAAGACAACCTACATGTCTACTCTAATAGATTTCAAAATTTCATTCACACGTACCTAGTCTACCATGACACCTTAAGAAGTAGGAAAATGAAATATTTCTAACTACAGCAAACTGATAGATCTACGACTTAAGAAGAAAGACCTCTAGTTGTACAAAAGATAGGACAGATAAATTAAATTAAAAAGGTACTCAAGTTTTGTAGAGTTCGATTCCCGTCGACAGTCAGTTATTTCAGCATACTCCGGCCAGTCTTCTTCCAATTACCAGAGACGCCTTACATTTTTACAGCTCCATGGAGGCTCTGCGATGGATGTCCCTCGATGAAATGATGTTGGTAGTTGCGGAATTCTTCATCTTGAGATCTTCAATTCCAAGACGTCTTCGTCGATTGCTGGTCACAAGCTGTAACTGAGATGACAAAATTAAGTATTTTGCACAAACACACGCAGAATATAAACAGCTCGTCTACACTGTCACACTTAACTTGGCTCCTAGGTGTTTTTATTCCACAGAATTCACTAATTGTCAGACTAAATTCTGGTAGAACGGGCGTCGACTTGTCTTGAAATTTCTCCTTCCACGTGGTCCGGTGATGTGATGTCTCTCGCAGCGAACAAGCATTAAGAAGAGCGTAAAGCGAAGAGCATTAAGCATTAAGAGAGCGATTCACTTGAAGCAAGGCCTTATATCTAATTAGCCCAGGAAGGCGTGTTCTTCAGCGAGAACGGTAATTGGCTGATGATCACCTTTAATTTGCGCAGACTATTCCAGAAACAGGCTGAGTCGCGCGTGCGAAGGTAGTCACGTGGTTAGCTATAACCTTGACACAGTCTTGCTGATGACGTATCGCACCCCTCTGAACGACAAAAAAAACTCGTTCACGGCTCGCCACAAGTTCCCAAGTGATGTGTTGCGGCTTCAAGCAGACAATAAAATCTTTGCTTTCCACTTGTTAAAATATTCGTAAAATCGCCAATTTTCACGGGGACATCACAGATCGTTGCGAAAGCTGACATGAGTCAAAGAGTCTCGTTTGTAACTGAACTACCACTTCCATGAATATGTACAATAACACGACGATGAACAATTATGTGGCGAGTCGGCCCAGTTTATGCGAGTTGATAATAATTTATGATTATTCGCTCGGAGAATTTAGTCCCGTTCTCAAGAATGTTAATTGCTCGAACTGTTCAAGTTTTAATACACAAGTCTATCAGCTGTTGACAATTCAGTATATCACTTCCTATCGCACAAAAATAGAGTTCAAAGTTTCCACCTTCGACACTTAGAAATTTGTACGTCCACAGACTCGAGCATTTGTACTTTTCGTAAATACAACTACCGTCGGCACTCTGCCAAACAGAGTAACGATCTCTGACCGATATCTTCCACAACTGGCCCGCATACCGTGGCAGCTGGGAATACACACAGATACTGTTTTAAGCTAACGACGAGGAAGCGTTTTCATTCCCCGCCCGAAGGGCGGGCCGGGCCACTCAGAGGGTAACGCCCTCTCTCAGGCTAAGAGAAGTGGTAGAGATCAGGAGACGTACTGAAGGAAGAAGATGGGAAAAAGAAGATATGTGGTGGAGGAGGAATGATGGGGTCCTCTTGGCTAGGGAGATGGGAATTATGGGAGATGTGTGTAAGGAGTGGAGATTCAGACGAGATTACCAGGGTTGAGGTGAAGGGTGAGGAGTTGGAGTGTTGTTGCGATATTGCAAAGAGGGGTGGTAAGGAGTCTTATGAAGTCAGTTATCGGGGGTGGTGGGAAGAAGGAACTAGTTGGGGGAAGGGGTGGACGGACGTGATGACCAGGTTGATATGGAGGAGGGGCTGGCCGGGTGCGACGACATATGCTGGTGTGAGGATGTCTGGGAATTGTTTGGGGAGGGGAGCGAGAGGGTTCCACTTTGTGCAAATGCGCTGGATGTCTTCTTCTGTTGGGAGATGGAGGCGTACTAAATAGGTTGGACCAGAGATGTTCACGATCCTGAATGCTCGCCGTACTGGGATGCCTTCTGTGCGTAGTTCTCGAAGTACTTCTTGTTCAGAGATGATGGGATCGACGCCGCGGATAACACAACTGAACATTGCGTGTTGAGATGATGCTCGCTGTGGTGACGACGGTGGTGATGCGGATTCTGCTGAGGTAGTTGCTGTCGTAACAGGTGGCGTGGCAGATGCGTCTTCATTTTGCTGGTGTTCAAGGTAGCGGGGTGGTATGTAGAAGAGACTGGGTCGTTCAGGGATTGGTGGCATAGGAAGGAATGATGACATAACTGGTGAAGGATGGGAGATTGTGATAGTGGTGATAGGAACGTTTGGAAGGAGGAGTGCAAATGTCGTGGTGGTGCTGGTGGTCATGGCGGAGTGGTATGAGTACATAATGGAGAAGCTAACTTCCAATCGTGGAGTTGGCCGCTTGCTTTATTGAGTCCGGCAGGGAGCTTGAAGTAAGGATGTTGAGCGAACCGGCCGGTCAAGAAAAGATGCAATTCTTCTGCGAGGTATCGAAATTCGGAGATGTCCGATTTCGGAGAGGTCGACGAAGGACTAATTCAACTAGCTCATTATATACCCGTAGTCCGGGCATCGTGGCTGCTGATTCGTCAATCTTCTATCTCCAGGTTATTCCACCGCCGATTTTAATGAAATTTGGAATTTTACCCTCTGTTGTTATGGGCTACACGACGGTGTGACCAAAATTTTTGTATCACATTCGGTTCTGGATATCATGAGATGGAAGGAATCGAATTATCGATGGCTACATCATATGTCCTTGGCTGGCTTTCCATCAGCGAGCAGTTTGCATGTTTAGCTGCTACAACTGGTTGCGCTCGAATGCACCAGAAATATGTTGATAATGTCACTGTGACATTCCCTTTTCAATACATACATACATACATACATACATACATACATACATACATACATACATACATACATACATACATACAGTGTGTGATAGTACATATATCACTATATGAAGTTTTTTTGCTAGTTGCTTTACGTCGCACCGACACATATAGGTCTTATAGCCACGATGGGGCAGGGAAGGGCTACGAGTGGGAAGGAAGCGGCCGTGGCTTTAATTAAGGTACAGCCCCAGCATTTGCCTGGTGTGAAAATGGGAAACCACGGAAAACCATTTTCAGGGCTGCCGACACTATCTCCCGAATACTGGATACTGGCCGCACTTAAGCGACTGCAGCTATCGAACTCGGTGTAAGTAAATATTGCCTCATTGTTTGATACATTGCGTCTATCATTTCAGCTGAACATTGTTGAGGAGCATCTGTCATTATTTTTTCCGTTAGAAAAGCCAGAAATAATCCGTTTAAAATTTATAATACGGACATTGGTAGAACTTCTGCATTTAAGAGAAAAAACACTACAGTCACTCGAAAAAAAAGAATGAGCTTATTGTACTGTATAAGTTCCTGGCAGGTGAGAGATATTATTGTCAGTATTCGATTTCTTCCTCTTATTATTATTATTATTATTATTATTATTATTATTATTATTATTATTATTATTATTAATGTGCGTATGGACCCAATGGATCACGCGAAGCTCTAACGATTCTGTTTTCTGAGTTGCCAAACACCTCTCATCCTTTCTCCGTGGATCCTTTTTCCTTCTTCTGTCCACTTTGCTCCAGTCTTCTTTTTCACTTCGTTCTCTGGTTGCACTTTCCATCCATTAATTTTTTTCCTGTAGAGGTTTCTGTCCGCGCTGTTATTTGAGTTCATATGAGCTTTTTTCAGATCCTTCTTCAATTCCAGTACCCATATTTTTGAGATGTTCTATGTAGGTGAGAATCTTGTGTGTCAGTCTATTTGCCGGCAGTCTGCGAACGTGCCCATAACATTTCAGACGTCTTTTGCGGATGTCTGCTGCAGTGTTGGAAAGCTCTTCTGTCACTTTGCGTGACCTCAGTCTATATCCATCTTCTGTTCTTCGGGGGCCGAGAATTTTCCTCAGGATTCTTCTTTCTTCTTTTAAAATGTTTTCTAGGTCACCTTTCCCATTTAGTGTTAAGGGTCTCACTGGCATATAAGATTTCGGGCTTGATTACTGTATTATAGTGTCTGATCTTTGCATGGCGGGACAAGCACTTTTTATTGTATATGTAGTGAACCCTACCGTAGGCTTTCCAAAATTTTTGTAAGCGAATTTTCTGGGCAGCCTTCTCGCCTCCCGTTGGTTCAAGTATTTCTCCCAAGTACGTGAAGTGTGGTACTCGGTTGATTTGCCCATATGTCGTGTTCACATTTTGGATGTCAAGTTTTGAGCAGAAGAACTTGGTCTTTTCAAAGGAAAACTAAGGGTTTCAATTTGTTTAACGGCTGTGACTACATCATCTGTCAGTATGGCAAGGTCATCTGCAAAAGCGAGGCATGATATCTCAATACCGTCTTTGGGTCGTCGTAGTCGTATGGGGCGCCAGTATCCCATGTCTTTCAATGCCTTCTCCCACTCGCGGATGACTTTGTCTAGGACGAGGTTGTAAAGAAGCGGAGATAAGCCATCACCTTGTCGGACGCCAGTTTTAATCGGGAATGGTTCAGAGATCCCCCCCCCCCCATAAATTTAACTTTGGAGATAGTGTCAGTGAGTGTTGCCTTGATGAGGTTGAGGGTCTTGGAATCAAGCCCCAGTTCCTCAAGAATAACGAAGAGAGACTGTCGATCAACAGAGTCGTACGCTTTCCTGAAGTCAATAAAAAATGCAGATGACCGGTTTGTTCCTCAATGCTTTGTATTTAAGTGTTACCTTCAAGTTGAATATTTGTTCTGCACGCGAGCGACCAGGGTGGAAGCCTGCTTGATATTCACCAATACTTTTTTCAAGTTGTTCTTGCGTTCTCTTCAAAAGGCAAGCTGAAAGAATTTTGTATGTCACTCGGAGAAGAGAAATGCCCCTGTAATTGTTCACGTCAGTCTTATCTCCCTTTTTGTGTAATGGGTGGATGAGGGCACACTTCCAATCCTGAGGTAATTCTTCCGATTGCCAGGTATCTGTAATGATTTGAGTGAGTTCCTTGAGGGAGTTAGGTCCAAGATTTTTCAGAAGTTCCGCAATGATGCCATCTTCTCCGGAGGTCCTATTGCTTTTAAGTTTGAGAATGTGGCACCAGATTTCTTCCTCTGTCGGTGGTGGAGATTCTGGGAAAGTGTGTCTTGGGGGTTCTTGAGGGAATCTTGTGAGGGGCTCTGGACAGTTGAGAAGATCAGCGAAGTAATGTGCTAGTTCCTGACAATTTTCCTGATTACTGAGTGCAAGTTTTCCATCTGATCTTTTGAAAACCAGGTTTTGAGGAGCATACCCATGGACTTGTCCTCCGAATTCCCTGTAGAAATCTTGTACGTTGTAGTTACGAAAGTTATCTTCAATCGAGTCCAGTTGTTGCTTCAAGTGTTTTCTCTTAACCTGCCTGATGATTTTGGCTACTCGTTTTCTAGTTTCATTGAAATATGTTTGGTTTTCTGGTGATTTCTTGCTGTTGTATTTCTTGAATGCTTCTTTTCGTTCCTTCAAGGTACGTTCACATTCAGAATTCCACCAAGGGTGTTTAGTATTCTTTTTCAGGGGAATTTGCTCTCGAGCATTCTGGATGATTTTGTTGCGGAATTTCTCCCAAGTGCCTGCATGTTCCCTTTCCCACACTTCTTGCAGATTAGTGTTTCCTATCTGTGTCGTGTCAAACTTCGGTATGTGTGACCTCTTATGATGAAATTTCTTCGGGGTGAATTTTACCTTTATTCTCACTAGGTAGTGATCGGAATCGACGTTTGCTCCTCGGCGTACCTGTACATCGTGTACCTCTCTCTGCATGGGATGAGAGATGGCAATGTAATCGACTTGAAATTCACCGATCCCTGGAACGGGAGACCTCCAGGTCTCAGAGAATTTGTCATTATTTTAAGATGGTTTTGTTGACACAGTTCAATGAGTCTCAACCCGTTTTTGTTAGTGAATTTGTGAGCAGGGAACTTGCCAACAGTTTTCTGGTGTTCTTTTTCTTTACCAATTTGTGCGTTTAAGTCGCCCAGCAAAGTTTGTGTATCCTCTTTTGGAATCTTCGCCATGATTTTCTCAAGTTTAGCCCAGAATGCATCAATTTTTTGAGGGTTCTTTTGTATTGTCCGCGTTAGTGGGTGCATGTACGTTCACTATTGTATATTTCTTGTTAGCACATTGGATTCGCATTGTTATGAGCCGGTTCCTTATGGGAGTGACTTCTTTTATTGAGCCTACTATACTTTTATGTACCATGAAGGCCATTCCTAGTAAGGGAGTTCCCTTATCAACTCTCCTGTCCGTTTCACTCTTGAAGATCCGGTAGTTTCCATAATCATTTGTGTCCTCATCAGTGAATCTCGTTTCCTGCAGGGCAAGTATCTGGATTTTCAGTCGATCTAGTTCTGTTACAAGATTGTGCAATTTACCAGGTTGGACTAAGGTATTTACATTGAACATGCCAATATATGTGAAGGTTTTGGATGTTAGTTTGCCAGAGAACTCCGACTTTCTCTGTGTTCGTGATTGCCTGGGTTCCCCAGAATCCGAATACCTAGCAGCCGTCTCATGACAGGTGGATTGGTTACCACCTGGGGTAATGCTGATTTTACTCTCACGAAACCTCATAGCTTGTAATCGAAAATTGGTCCAGTGTTTCCACTGGGAAATTAGGACCAGGGATTGCTAGTTCCTGGAACGTAACTATACAGCCATACCTACTAGGTAAACAGACGCTGACCACTTCGCCGCTCGATCCGAGTCAGACGCGAGGTGGATTTAATTTTTGGTTCATCCGCCCTTTCAGCCATTGAGACATATGTCCTCTTCTGCCATCGAAGCCGTTGACCACAGTTCTAGTTTCCTCAGTTGATCCGCGAGTGCCTATTTGACTACGTCTTATTCACATTTGTCCTGTATATCAACAGGAGACTACCCCTATTAGCCATTGGGACGCGCCGTGTCGGGGTTAAGGGCCCCATCCCAGTGTCTCACGCAGGGTTATGCTTAGTTCGTACTCAGTTCGGAACTAAACCCCCACGTGAGCTGACCAGGCAATAATGTATTATGCTGTCCAATACATATGCGCCACATTACCAGTCTTAAAAATGGCTGACAATAGTGGCCGGCAGTGTGACATTGGCAACGCTGATAGTAAAAGGAATATAGCATATCTTATTCGTGGTTTCTATGGAATTGATGACAAAAGAAACAAAATGAGTGCAGTTATGTCAACTCTAGATCGTGTTATCTATGGAATAATTGTCGTATTTCCAAGATGGCGGACATTTACGGCATGAAATTCATATTAAATATTAATCAAAAACCCTGTTATACAACAACAAAATCACAAGATAACACTCACTCACTTATAACACCACAAGTAGAACCACTATTATTCCTCGGAAGCCATAAAAGAAGTACAGTTCTTCTGTATAAGCCGACAAATGACACAGCACCATTACACATGATCTTACCCACTGGGCACGGTTATTACTATTATTATTATTATTATTATTATTATTATTATTATTATTATTATTATTATTATTACCTGAATTTCAGTTGTATATTTTGTCATTAATAATTGTAAGTTGGGAGGTCTCCATATGTGGTATGAGTAATTTGTTTTGTACAACGGCTGGGAAAACATTGCTGTATTGAACTTGGAAACTTCGCATGAGTCATGTGTATATCCCAGTGTTCGATGAGATGGACTTCTTGTTGTAGTCGGGAAGTTCTATGAATCATGTGAATAGCCCAGAATGACATGAGCTTGTTGATGTTGTAGTCAGAAATCTCCGATGACTCATGTGAAACGCCCCATCTTGGGACCAAGAAGAAGTTCACGGCTTGGTCTTGTCTAGAGGATCCACTCATGATTGGCTGGCCGGGATCAATCTAGGCGTATCATGTGAGAGGAAGGGGAATGCTGATGTCTATTTAGCACGTGATCAAACGGCGGGAAAGACACACACTGTACGGGAATGATGTAGTGCAGACATACTGTACGGGAAAGAAGTTGTGCTGACACACTGTACGGGAAGGAAGTAGTGCCAACACACACGGGAGTGAAACTGGATATACTGTATTGGAGTGACACGGCTGCAATATACTGGACTGGACGTTTGTGGAACATAGTATTATTATGTTTGTGGAACGTGGCTGACGTACAAATTGTGGAGTGCTTAGGCTAAAGTATTGTAGCACTTGTGGCGGTCTGGTATTACATGTTGCTGAAAGCTGGGAGGTGCTATATCTCAGACTTTCTATAATTTATGTTCAGGAACGACAAGCGTGTGTTGCTCAAATGTATATATCTTTAAAACAAGTTTTAAAGTCAGTGAACACAGTATTATGAGGTACAGTATCTGTGTGATATTATAAGTCCCGATTATAAGAATCGGCAAGTCGTGTTGATACAGAGATAGTGAAGGGTTCTTATCTACATATATGTACATTGTTCAACGGACTAACCGCAAATGGTGGCTTAGTTCTAGCTTTCGTTTTCCCCACTGTCTTCTTTGTTGTTGTTGTAAATATGGAGTCCCCCAGTAATATTTTGTTTCTGTATTATAAGTGTATTTTGGTGTGTTGATGAGGTGCTCATGCACGGATTTTATTGAGAATAGTTAGATATTATAGAATCAGTGGAGTTATTGATGAACCTAGGTGCAGTTCCTACCTATTTAGTCGTTTTCAGAAGGTTAGGTAAGGCCTGAAGCAGATGTACCAGTACGCAGCTTTTATGTACACGCCCTGGGCGATAAAGAATTGTCATGCTCTATCTAAATTCGAGGGATCCATTCTGGTGAACTCTGGCGCCCATACTACGGATATTTCGATAAATTATTTTTATTAATTCACTTTATTACAATTATTTTATTAAGTTTTTGAGTAATTTTATTTATTCAGTTATTTATTGATATATTTTTATTTATGATATTATATTATTATTAATTGTTATTTATACAAAAAGTTACAAGTGAGACAGTGCGATCATTGTTTCCAAAAGAAAAAAAGGCCCACAACAAATCTAACCACACCTTATTTCTCAGTTTCGTTGTTGCTACGAGGATTAGAATGTTAATGGGATTTGCACTGCAGGGCTTCTTCTTTCGCACGTTATTGTATTTATGGGAGCGCGTCTTCATCATGCTACATACCGGCATCAGAATATCTCCAAACATTATAAACTTAGAATTTCGCAGTAGGAATATAAGGCTTTAAGATCATTTTAGAGGATATTTCTTAAATATTTAAGTTATAATAATAATAATAATAATAATAATAATAATAATAATAATAATAATAATAATAATAATAATAATAATAATAATAATAATAAAACCAGCTCACCTCAGTGGCGTAGTTGATTATTTGCCCTCCATTCCCAATAAAGTGGATTAGACTGCAGTTGACGACTGTCTGTTGATGCTGTATAAATAAACTCACTGACAAACATAACGTCACGCAATGAAAAGAAGAAAAAAAGCATGATTCAAAGACGAGGAGAAATCTATGATGGCTTCCCTATGCAAGTCCTTTGTTCAATGGATTACTGTACTGATGCATTTTAGATGCCCTTAGTACAACTAACTGCTCCCGACTTCTGGCGCCTTAAAGAACTCCTGTAGGACGAAATGTTGATTTCCCTGCGTCTCTTAAAATGTATAGTAATTGAGAGGTTGTTAAACAAGTAACATTATTTTAATTATAAAATAAATTCGAAATGTCGTTTGAGCATTAAATGAGACGGACGATGACCAGGTGAATTGGCCGTGCGTTTAGGGCCGCGCAGCTGTGAGCTGGCATCCGGGAGATAGTGGGTTCGAACCCCACTCTAGACAGCGCTGAAGATGGGTTTTCGTAGTTTCCCATTTTCACACCAGCCAAATGCTGGGACTGTGCCTTAATTAAGGCCACGGTCGCTTCCTTCTCACTCCTAGCCCTTTCCTACCCCATCGCCGTCGTAAGACTTACCTGTGTCGGCGAAGAAAATGAACACGATGGTGAAACTGTGCGTATGATCCCGGCGTATGTGCGTCGGTGACGGGGTAATCCGAGGCGAATGGTAGAGAATAATTTACGTCGAAGAATAAAGGAACTCGGCCGTTGAACATTCATTTGTCAAACGATATTTCGATTTTTTTATTATTATTATTATTATTATTATTATTATTATTATTATTATTATTATTATTATTATTATTATTATTATTATTATTATTATTATTATTATTATTGAAGAAAAGTAAATAGCGATCCCAGGTTACGCCGTCTACGGACAAATTGTCGACGTTTATAAATGTCTATATCCAAATATATCTACTTATAATTTTAGCTTATGTATACCATAGCCTAGAGTAACTTGGTCTACGCCAGAAAGTATAGACGATATTGAGACATTTGGCCTACAAAAAAAGTCGAAACCATGGGCATTGTTTGTTTTATTCTTAAATCTGAACAATAACAATGTAAGAAACGGTGGGAGACTGTTGATGGCATTGCTGTTTGTCCCTCTTGATGCCTTTGATTTATTTATTTATTTATTTATTTATTTATTTATTAGAATTCAATCAGTCAGAAATCAATCAATCAATCAATCAATCAATCAATCGACACTGATCTGCATTTAGGGTTGTCGTCCACGTGGCAGATTCCCTATAGGTTGTTTACCTGTCTTTTTTTTTTTTTTTTTTTTTTTAAGAACTCGCTTTACGTTGCACCGACACGGATAGGTCTTATGGGGACAATAGAGTATAAAAGGGCTGGACGTACGAAGGAAACGACCGTGGCCTTAATTCCGGTACAGCCCCAGCATTTTCTTGGTGTGAAAATGAGAAAACCACGAAAAATCATCTTCAGGGCTGTCGACAGTGGGGTTCGAACCCACTATCTTCCGACTGCAAGTTGAATGCTACGTGACCCAAACAACATGGCCACTCGCTCGGTGGTATTTTCTTAAATGGTATAAAACAAGTTGGGAGTTTATCAAACATATCCAGTGGTAAATTATTCCAGTACCTAATTCCTCTTCCTGTAAGTATTTTCCCAAATTTGTCCTCTTGAATTCCAGCTTCATATTATGATTGTACAACGAAGTTGGTGTGATTCTGTTATGTATTATAATAATAACAATAATAATATATTTAATGTGTGAAATAGCCCGTAGTATATATTATATGAAAGAGATAGCTACAAGTTCGATTTATTTTAATTATTATTATGTTAATAATAATACTACTACTTCTGTAATATATGTAAGAGTTAGTTACAAGATTATTTTTTTCAAGTATTAATGTTATTAGAAGGGTAACGTATATAAGAAACAGAGTCCAGTAAATATGTAAACAACATAATGAGTGAATAAATACTACTAATTACTTTATTAAAAAATTGCATTCAAGCTTATCCGATAAAAAATGCCTTTACGAGTCATCTCCCCACAGTCAGCTCGAAACATTAAGCTTAGTCGAGCGGCTCGTCTCCTTACTGTCAGGTATTCCCAGCTCGAAGTTTGCAACCTTTCCGTAACACTACTGTTTTTGTCGAAGTCGCGTACAACAACTTAACGCTGCTTTGGATTCTTCTTTATAGTTTATGAATCAAATAATCCTGCTGAGAGTTCCATAAACTGGAAGCATACGCTAATCGTGGTCTTATCATTGACTTAAAAGCCCTCGCCTTTACATCCTTACTACAACCCCTAAATACTCTCATAACTAATGAAGTGGTCTGTAACGTTAATTTACGATCCCGCTTATGTGATTACCTCAATGAAGATCGTTTCTTACATTAATACCGAGATATTTACCGTGATCCCCATGAGTTACTGTCACCGGACAAGTTGGCCGTGCGGTTTGGGGCGCGCAGCCGTGAGCTTGCATCCGGGAGATAGTGGTTCGAGCCCCACTGTCGACAGCTCTGGAGATGGTTTCCCGTGGTTTCCCATTAATTAAGGCCACGCCGCTTCCTTCCCACTCCTAGCCCTTTCCTCTCCCATTGTCGCCGTAAGACCTATCTGTGTCGGTGCAACGTAAAGCAACTTGTAAAGAAAAAAGAGTTATTGTCACCCTATCAAAACAGTAATTAAAACTGAGAGGACCCCCTCCTCTTGGTGTAACTTACAACCTGATTTTTCAACCCGTTTACCATCATACCATTGCCTGCTGTCCATCTCACAACATTATCTAGGTGAAGAAGCAGTTAAAATGGCAGAATATGTTAAGTTTGAGTGGTGTCTTCAAAAGTAGAAAAGATCACAATATATGAAGATAAAGTTGGAATTCAAGAGGGCAAATTGGAGCAAATATTCGTTTATAGGAAGGGGAGTTAGGAACTGGAACAACTTACCAAGGGAGATATTCAATAAATTTCCAATTTCTTTGCAAACATTCAAGAAAAGACTAGGAAAACAACAGATAGGGAACCCGCCACCTGGGCGATTGCCCTAAATGCAGATTAGTAGTGATTAATTAATATGATATGCAGACTTCAATTACATTACAAGCAGACCTACTCGTGGACTGCTTCATGCAGTCCGATCCTTATTTAATCCGGCGATATAACCACGTTCAGGAAGGTTTCAATAGAACTACAAACACTGTTGATGGTTGGTACGGCAAATTTCAAAGACTGCTTATTTCTCTCTATGTTTCAGTAAGGTGATTTATTGAGTCCATACATAAATACCAAGGAGACGATGATATTTTAATCACTTAATCATTGGCAGGATATATTATAGTTTGTTCTTTGTTTACGTGTGTCACTCATGCAAAGTTACAGAAGTTAATACTTCCACATAAAGTAATTGTAATCGATGGGTAAAAATGTTATCTCTCTATCTTTCCAATGATACTACTATTTGTATCGTGATACAATATATGCCGCCTCTGTGGTGTAGTGGTTAGCGTGATTAGCTGCCACCCCCGGAGGTCCGGGTTCGATTCCCGGCTCTGCCACGAAATTTGAAAAGTGGTACGAGGGCTGGAACGGGTCCACTCAGCCTAGGGAGGTCAACTGAGTAGAGGTGGGTTCGATTCCCACCTCAGCCATCCTGGAAGTGGTTTTCCGTGGTTTCCCACTTCTCCTCCAGGCAAATGCCGGGATGGTATCTAACTTAAGGCCACGGCCGCTTCCTTCCCTCTTCCTTGCCTGTCCCATCCAATCGCCCCATCCCTCCACAAGGCCCCTGTTCAGCATAGCAGGTCATTCTCCCCAGTTGTATCCCCCGACCCAAAGTCTGAAACTCCAGGACACTGCCCATGAGGCGGTAGAGGTGGGATCCCTCGCTTAGTCCGAGGGAAAAACCGACCCTGGAGGATAAACAGATTAAGAAGAAGAAGAAGATACAATATATAACCACTATTTTCTGGAAAAAGGCCTCTGTTTTTAAAAAAAATGTGATCGCATTTTGTAAGCTTTAAATTATTTTTTCGCTTCGAAATGAAAATGTGTGCATGAGAGGGTTAAGGAAATAATACCGACCTGGTTAGTTAGGAGCCGTGCCTATTTTAGTTTCGACTAGTTTTTAGTTAACAGTGAGAATTTTCTCTGACAAATGTTTTATTTTCTATCTTCTCATATTTATTCAAGTTCTTTATTTGTTTAAGTTAGCCTCTAAACACAGCTTTGAACACTCTCCCAGTCTGTTTCCATTCGGACATTTCTACCTTCGATATGTTGTGACCTCTAAATTTTCTTTCAAAATATCTGAGCATCCGACCCGCCTCAATTGCTTCTCCGAACATCCAGAATAATTATATCTGTTATCTGACTTTTATCATATCACAACCAAGAAGAGTCATTGTTTCAACTAACTAGTTGCTTGTCCACAGATCCTGTTCTGCACGCTGAATACGCACAAAGTTGACATGACCAAACTTCTGGGCGGACAGATTGGTCTCGACGACTTCATTTTTGTACACAGGAAAGGTGAGTAAGTTCTTCGTTATTCGTAATTAAATGGGGATTTTTAATTTAACCTTTAATTGGAAAGTTGTGACAATCATGATCACCTTTTCAAACAAAAATAATTTTAAATACAATACGTTTAACTTGTCACCTCTATTTATACAGCCAAGCTTATGTTGCTTGAGATCCGCATTATTGACAAGGAGAACAAAGTGATACAGATGTTGATTTCCATAGGGAACGTGAAATATTTGTCCCGAATGAGTAAATTTATAATACCAATATAATTGGTCCGTTATTGGACATTATAAATTTTCCAGTTAACTCATTTCTGGTTACCAGCGTTACGCCCCAGTGAGCTAAGTTGGACTCATCAGTTGGTAAATAGCACACCTACCAAGACGCCGGTGGCTCCAAGTAGCGTACGCAGTGGCCTCCACGGTATGCACTAGCCATGCGTCTTGGTAGGTGTGCTATTTACCAACTGATGAGCCCAACTTAGCACACTGAGGCTAAACGCTGGCAACCAGGAATGAGTTAGCTGGAAAATTTATAATGTCCAATAACGGACCAACTATATTGGTAGGTATTATAAAGAAGAACAAAATACTTTGATTTATAAACATTGAGTGTGATGTTTCTTGCAAGTGCGAACTTTGGAAAAATAATTTCTAGTTTTAGATTCCAAGCAACTTTTCTATTAATTTCTTCATGTTTGGTTGCTAAAGAGAGGGTTAATCGTTGTATTCTAACCCTGCTATAAATAAATAAATAAATAAATAAATAAATAAATAAATAAATAAATAAATAAATAAATAAATAAATAAATAAATAAATAAATAAATAAATAAATAAATACTTTTAAGCCAGAGACATGCACTGAAACATTTAATTTTATATTTAGGTATGCCAAATGTATCTCTAAATCGTTTGACATTTTTGTTATATTAAAAATATCACCCTGTAGTGACACCGTAGTATAACTCTGGTCACTAAATTTTCATGAACTGTACTGATACATATATGATGATGGTAGCGTTATTAAACTACGAAGTTAAACATCTAGCATGGCATTCGAACCAGAGAGCCGACGGGTATGAGGTCAGTGCCTCTAAGCACAGAACCAGCTACGCTCCAGGCTTATGATTATGGAGTTGTTTGCTGTTCAAAAAAGTCGTCGCGACGAAAGAAAAAGTAATGGATGTTCCTCGAGGAGCTAGAATTATTCCATCCTATGAAGGTAGACCACTCAAGCGCAACATCAGTCATTAGTGTGATATAACCAGAGTTCACAGATATATGCATAGTGTTTCCTCCCATCAGATTCGGTTTGTTTCTTTCGTTTGCGCAGGCTCGTAGGAAAATAACAATAACAAATTATTATTATTATTATTATTATTATTATTATTTCGCCGCAGCTCTTGTAAGGCAGCCCCTCCGATAGGAGGGGCGGTATTGCAGTGTACAGGAAACTGCGTGTTATTGTGGTAGTGGATAATGTGTGTGGTATGAGAGTTTGCAAGGATGTTGGGAACAGCACAGCCCCAGAGCTAAAGTAATTAACTGTATGCGGTTAAAATCCCCGTCTCGACCGGTAATCGAACCCGAGGCCCTCTGACCCGAAGACTACTATGCTGCCCATTCAGCCAAGGAGTTCTTGTCCAGAGATGGTGCAGCTCTTTTAAGGTGCATCCTCAATGGAGGTGAGCAGCATGTATCATTTTAATCACTTACCAGCCCTCCTGCTATTCTTAACTCACTGACAATATGGGAATCGAACCCAGGCCTCCGAGGACAACAGTCAATGCCTATCGTTACCCTATAGAGGCGGGCAGACAATAAATGGTCACTACGATGTCAATACAGAAGAATCGTGGACCGTTTGTAGAGATGTACCCAACTCATTCATGTATTTCTAGAGTACCGGTATGTAATTATCAGGTTTTATAAGTTTCTAACGGTAAGGTTCTTGGTTCGAATACTGCACGATTTTACAATAACCAGAGACAATTTTCGTGTAATACTTTCATTATTATCAAGATCCCAGTCAGTGACTGTAAGCTCCACGCAGTTTATCTGATCTGTATGGAATGTCAAGAGAGCATAACATAATTAGAGCCTCCGTGGCTCAGGCCGCAGCGCGCCGGCCTCTCACCGATGGGTTCCGTGGTTCAAATCCTGGTCACTCCATGTGTGATTTGTGCTGGATAAAGAGGAGGTGGGACAGGTTTTTCTCCGGGTACTCCGGTTTTCCCTGTCAATTTCATTCCAGCAACACTCTCCACTATCATTTCATTTCATCTGTCATTCATTAATCATTGCCCCACAGGAGTGCGACAGGTTTCGGCAGCCGGCACAATTCCTATCCTCGCCGCTACATGGGGACTTCATTCATTCCATTCCTGACACGGTCGATTTTAATTTTCATAACATAATTCCATATCGGGTTGTAATTGTACCTCACAAATACGGAAAACGCAATAGTTAGTTATCACAACATTACAGTGTTTTCCATTTTTACACTTAAGCAAAATACAATAAAGTCACTTTCCTCAAACCTAAGCAAAGCGATCTCCATACAGGCCATGAAGAACCGTGGAAGAGTGGAAGGTAAAGGTAAAGGCTTCCACTTTTCCTAACCTCGGCACTAAGTGGGATAGAGTGGTTAGATCGACGCCCCCAGAAATTATCCTGATACTCATTTTTAGTGTACGCTGAGTGTACCTCAAGGTCATGTGCCACTCCAGAAGTGGAAATTTTCGTTCTTAAACGTTTCGACTTCCTGACGGGGAAAAGAACTCACACACTCCTGCGTGAACCGAGCACGCCTTTACCGCCTCGATTAGGAAGCTCCCTTTCTCAAACCTAGCACCAATTAAGTATTCACATACCAGTACAGACAACACAATCATACAGGTTCTTGGACCCATTACATGAAGCATCTCAAATAAACCAACAGACCACTTTCGTATCTCACGGTCAGATGTAGGCCTACTGTATTGGTCGGAATTCGAAAAGTGGTTTCTTGATAGGAAGCCATCGGCAATGTCACTCCGCATTCATAGACTTGCAACGTCATTTGCACAACGAAATGTTCTATAAATGCTTTGATGGGCAGCTACAGCATACATTTAGCTAATCATGACTTCAAGGTAAATAAATCTCACCGCCAGCATAGAATACATCCACGACATACCCTGCCTGTCGTAAGAAGCGATTAAAAGGGATTATTCCCCCGAGGATCTCAATTTAAGACCGTGGGTCAATGACCGCGGAGACCCTAACTGAGTCTGGCATTGTTTCTACTTGTTCAGCCTTCTAAATGTTACTATTCGTATCTAATCTCTTTGGTTCAACTCCAGTTTCCTTCAAATCCCGACTATGTTAAGTACCGGTATATGGTTACGTGTTCAGTGGGCGAAAGGTCTGGTGATTTCGCAAACCAAGGCGACTGGTCGACGCTCTGTAGAACACGTTGGGTGAACGCAGCGGTATGAGGACGAGTGTTATCCGTTGGAAAACACCCCCTTGAATACTGCGAATGAATGGCAGCACAACCGGTTCAGTCACCAGTCTGACGTACAAATCAGCTGTCAAGGTTATTTGGTTAACGACGAGAGTGCTCCTGCTGTCAAAGGAAATCGCTCCTCAGACCATAACTCCTGGTGTAGGTGCAGTGTGTCGACGCCGCAGACAATTTGGTTACAAACGCTCACCTTGCCTCCTCCTTTCCAACTTACGGCCATCATTGGCACCAAGGCAGAAAGGACTCTCATCTGAGAACACAACAGATCTCCACTCCGCCGTCCAATGAGCTCTAGCTTGACACCACTGAAGTCACAGATGGCAGTGATTCGGAATTAGTGGCATGAACGCGACAGGACGTTTGGCTCGGAGTTGTCCCTCAAGTAATAGATTTGTTACTGTGATGCCAGCTGAAGCTCTAATGGCTGGTTCAGATGCAGTGCGATCCACCACAGCCATGCGGCGAATACGGCGGTCTTCCTTCTCCGTATTGGCCCGTGTATGGCCGGTCTTCTTGAGACAGTGCCTTCCT
This sequence comes from Anabrus simplex, assembly GCF_040414725.1. NCBI lineage: Eukaryota > Metazoa > Arthropoda > Insecta > Orthoptera > Tettigoniidae > Anabrus > Anabrus simplex. The sequence continues at coordinate 1,136,713,367 of NC_090265.1, forward strand.
GTGGCCATTGTTGCCAACACTGGTGCACTGTGCATACATCTCTGACAAGTCTTTCTGCAATGTCGCGGAAAGAACGTCCATCTTCTCGTAGCTCTATTACACGGCCTCATTCAAACTCGGTAAGCTGCTAATACTTCGTGTTTGTCTCTCAGCTACCTCACGTCGTCAATACCGGGCGATGACTAACACTCACGAAGTGTACAGCGTGTATTTGAAGCAAACTTGCTTTGCAAGGTCATACTGGCGCTACTAGCACCATTTTTGGTTGACTGGCGCGCAAATTTGAATAATCGTCATCTTTCAGATGTGCAAACACCCCTCCTGAATTTCTTTTATGTAGCACAACTCCTTCCTGGTGCTGGGATTTAATTTTCCACCAGTGAAATTTAATAGAATTTGGAAGTTGTCAAATATCTCCTGTGGTAAATTATTCTAATCCCTAAGTCCTCTTCATATGAACGAATATTTGCCCCAGTATGTCTCCTTGAATTCCAGCTTTATCTTCTTATTGTGACCTTTCCTACTTTTAAAACATCGACTCAAATATATTTGTCTACTTAAGTCATTCCACGCCATCTCTCCACTGACAGCTGGGAACATACTGCTTGGTCGAGCAGCTCGTCTCCTTTCTCCTAAGTCTTCCAAGCCCAAAGTTTGCAACATTTTCGTAACTTTGCTCTTTATGTCGGAAATCACCCAGAACAAGTCGTGATTTTTCAAGTTCTCGAATCAAATAATCTTGGTGAAGGTCTCATACACTGAAACCATACTCTAGTTGTGGTCTTACCAGATTAGAAGATTTCCAGGTTAGTTTATTTTCATAATGTTTCGCGATTTTTATTTGTAACTAGTCCACTCCAATAGCTGTCGCTGGAGAATTACATATCGAATTGGTCCAAGCTGCCATTTATTTTTGAAATAAAGTGACGGATCAGTACTATAGAAGGCGTTACAGGCTACAGACAATTATTAGATTTACCATACGGTCTTATCAAATTATGGTATAAACTATAACACGTAAATGGTATACCGGTACAGCAGATGTGGTAGCTTACGTCATGTAATTACTACTGTTAGAGCGTTCGTAAAGGCTTAAAATAGCCGCGCAAGGCCGTAACATATAAGGAATTTTTTGAAGTGAGAACTTTGGTCTACTAGTGCATACACAGGTATAATACGCAAACCAAAACGCTTCAGTTAGCAGTGCGGAATTATGTAGGGTAGATTCCAGGCATTCTAGAATAGTGAGGTTTCCAATCCTCTTTCACTCGTGACTTCTACTTTTGTACTCGGGTAGGCTTCCTTTATGAAGATTTGACAATTTATAAACATAAACGTACCGGTATACCGTTGAATCAAACCTACAAAATAATGTAGAGATTAAATACATAACAACCAAAGAAATAGACAGGACTATAATGAATTCAAAACCTAACACGTTTGCAGGACCCGATAGGGTATCCTTTTACATATTTTAAAGGTTTGTTAAAATAACTGAAGAAGGTCCTCATCATCTACGTAAAATGGACACTAGCAGTTTATTAAACTGAACTTTTTATAAACTTGATAAACACCCGAGAATTCCACAGGAAAAAAAAAAACCTACCCAAGCAGGACCAACATGTACATAATAAAGAAACAAGGAGATGCTACATGTACCATTATCTTCTTAGTCTATTAGTATAATATTCTTAGAATTTCATACGTGATGCATATCAACGAGGCGGTGCTCTATTTAGCTTGTGTTGTTAATTATAATTCACTATTCCTTGCCTACTATCCATTGTTGAATATCAGTTGTGTAAGAAAAACTCTTAGTTCTTATGATATAATTCTGATTATTTTCACACCAATGAAACTGGCTAGTATTTTCTCTGTTAATTTAAAAAAATGGTCTCTCACACTTGGAAGTTTAAAGTAATAATCATTATCACACATTCCAGAAATTTATGAAGCAGTGTAGGTAGAAGTACAGTTGCCAGTATGAATTAGATAAAGAAGTTTTTTCACTATGGGCCTTTGAAATAATGCGGGATATTTAAAATAAAACCAGTTCACGTATCTAGGGATCACACTACAAGTCTCTGGGATGACCTTCTCACTACACATAAAGAAGAGATTAGTTGCTGCACTTAGAAACATAAGTGAAATCAAACATCTGCAAAGAATGTCACTGAAGACGGCCATGAAACTTTTCTAAGTCAAAGTGCTACCAACGCTCACATACGGATTAGAAGTAATATGGGAGTACCTATCATGTAAACAGCTACAAGAACTGGAAAGTATGAAACCGAGATACCTTAAGAGGGTCCTAGGGGTATCTAAATTCACCCGATCCCGGTACGTATATGTTTTAGCACGGGAAACCTTCTTGATAGAGGATTTAAGACTACAAATGCCTCTACAGCAAACTCCGGCATACGAGGAGCTGTTACGAGAACTACAGTATGAGAGAAGAGGGACTCGACCGAGGAAAGCTTTTACAATACAGACGCACTGATAAATAAGGATTGGATGAAAGAAGAATATGAGTTGAGACATTTGGTGACACGCTTTGCAATACACGGCTTACATCACCGTATCTGTGCCAAGAAATCCTACCACAGGGCCAGCCAGGAGTGTGTATGTGTATTGTGCAATGAACAGTGTGATACATATCACGTAATGAAGTGCAAGAAGAGAACAGTCTCTGAATCAATTTTGCTCTGAACAAAGTGCTCCTTGAGTGAATTGTAATTTACTTAATGTTAATATGTAAATTTTGCACATTGTGCACAATAAAATTTATTATATTTTAAAGGTTGTTGGGAAATATTAACTTAACCTATCAAGATATGTTTAATCTTATCTTAGGTACTTCTAATTATTCTAAATAATAGAAACATACCAAATTCACACCAGTGTATAAATCTGGGATGAAACAGTTAATTAATAACTACAAACCAGTTACAATTCTATTGTCTCCAGAAAAATTATTTCAGTACATTGTAGGCCTATATGTTCATATTTAATAATGTTAAATTAATGATTCCATGTAATAAATATGGTTTTATGGCAAAGAAATCTACAGTAACCAATTTATATAACAATATACAGTACCGATATGTATCTAAAGAGATCAATTTGTATCGTTATCAAGTAGATGCTATTTTGTAGAGACTTACAAAAGGCTTTTGAGAAAGTAGAACACGATTATTTAATGCAGATCAAGGTGATTGATTAGTAAATTAATAGACTGTACTGTAGATCAGTCTCTGATGTCTCTTCTGGTTTTGTATTTGAAGCTCAGAAGTCAGTTTGTACAGAAACTGAAACTTATCTTATTTCGTTGTAAAATTAGGAGTTCCACAAGGCTCTTATTTAGGTCCATTGCTGTTTCTCTTATTTGTAAATAACATCCTCAGTAAAATTAGGTTGCTGATGCTTTCAAAATATGTAAGTCAATTCTACGTGTACATGACTGCTTAGAACTCCAGACCAATTTATATGTCCTGGCCAAATGGAGCAAAATTTGCAAACTTCCCTTCAGTACCAATAGATGCAGGAAGATCACTTTTCAACAAGGTAAGATAAAATAAATTTATCATAGTCAATCAATGATACTCAGTTTGAATAAGTAAATGAAATTTATAATTTAGGAATAATACTATCTAACGATTTGCTGTAACTTTTACTTTTCACATAGAAAATATTGTGAATAAAGCATACAGGAACCTTGGATTTATAATTATGAATTCTTACAGCCTAAATAATGCCTTTATTTCATTTGTATTATGCTTTAGTTTGATCAAATTTGGAATACGCCTCTATTATTTGGAATCGAGGAATAAAGTTGCACACATATTTGAATAAAAGGATCCAGAAAAAGTTCTTTGAAATACATGTGTTTCAGACAAACTAGAGAAAACCCAAATATTTATTATAAAATTATTGAAATATTTGTGTTTAAAAGGCTAGATGCCAGAAGAAATTGTCTGTTGTTGATTCTCCATAAGCTTGTTAACAATGACACAGACAATATGGATCTGACTTCACAAGTTCTGTTATACGCACCTAGAAAACTGGCAGGTAAATTTAGGAAGTTATTTTCCTTGCCGAGAGTTAACACAAGCATACAAATTCACCTCTATATAAAATGACATCATTTATAATAAATTACATCCTCTAAATATTGATATATTTCAAGATGAAAAATCTGACTTCTTGAAATCTTGTAGACATTTATTTATTAGCTTAATGATGCCATGTAATCTGTTTTTTTTTTTTTTTAATCATATTCTGTTTATTGTGTTTATAATGTTACTTATAGCTTTTATTGCTACGTACCAGATTAACTAATTTTTATTTCATTCTCTGTTTTGCTTTTTGTATCCATTTTATTTGTATTTTTGTAATTATATTTAATAATAGTAGATGTTATGAGCAAATATTGTAATTGGGGTAATGTTTGTATATTTGCATTCAATAAATTAATAAATAAACAAATAAATGCATACATAAATAACTAAATAAATACATTACTTAGAATTCCCGAAGAAATTCGGGGAAGTTATCCTGAGTGAACAAGTAAATTGTAACAGTTAAGGAAATCTTCATCAAAGCTCCACTACGAGTGCAGAAATGAAAAATAAATTGCCCCTACGATACCTTTACCTCCTCATTTCATCCCACATGCTGGGGAACTTGGCTTACAGCTACCATGTACTACTGCACCAACTGTAGTGTAATTGAAGAAGTTGTTAATAGTTTCAATGATGGCGGAACTTCAACAGTCATAACAGCCAATGACACTGATAGCTATGTGACCTAAACCGCACAGCCACTTGCTTGGTTTAGCTCAAACAGGGAACAGTCTTCAGTCAAACCTGTGCATGGCTATAAAGAACAGAATGCGAGTGTTGATTGACCGGAGCTATGCACCTTTTACCAACAAGTTTTGAAAGGGAAAATGGGGTAGATCGCTATTTCCATTAAAAGTACAGAACCTGTCACCAATGTCGTTCAACACTTCGATGAATTAGTGTCACAAAGGGAAAGGGATACAAATTGAATACAGTAACACATCTCTGAACAGAACATGAAATCATACAAATATTCAGGCACAAAAATATGTACAGTATTGTAGTTACAGTAATACAGTACTGTACTTAAATTGTTCCTATACTGTTTACACTTTGTTAAAAATTAGAATATTACAGTCTAACAATTAATAGACTCCAGTATTTCAAAGATAATGTTCTGCTTGACCAGCAAGAATCATTTAGTGATTTAAAGAAAGAAGAAAAGTAGTTGTCGTCAAGTTATACAGAATGCTGAGTTATCGGGAGTCCAGTTAGTAGGGTTCTACTGTATCAAATATACTTACTCTAAAATGTTTCATTATTGTGGGTGGTAATGTTGTGTCATACTGTTCCACATACTACTTGTGAGTGAGTTGGCCATGTAGTTAGGGTCATGCAGCTGTGAAGCTGAATTCGGGAGATAGTGGTTTCGAACCCCACTGTCAGCAGCTCCGTCATCTTTCATTCCAGCAACATTCCCCAATATCATTTCATCTGTCAGTCATTAATCATTGTCCCAGAGGAGTGCGGCAGGCTTCGGCAGCCACCACATTTTCTATCCTTGCCACTAGATGGGGGCTTCATTCATTCTATTTCTGACCCAGTCAAATGACTTTTCACATCAGGCAAATGCTAAGGGTGTACCTCAATTAAGGCCACAGCCACTTCCTTTCCCACTCCTAGTCCTTTCCCATTCCATTGTTGCCACAAGACCTATGTCATAATTTATGAGCTTCATGATCTGTATTGATGATGTAATTTGTTAACGAATATATCATTAGAGGTTGTTCCTCATAATCAATACAATAAAGACTTATCTCTGTCAGTGCGACATAAAGCAAATTGTAGACATTTAATATTCCAACTATACTGTATTCTCAAAAAGCCTCCGTGACTCAGGTGGCAGTGCGCCGGTCTCTCACCGCTGGGTTCCATGGTTCAAATCCCGGTCACTCCATGTGAGATTTGTGCTGGACAAAGTGGAGGTGGGACAAGTTTCTCTTCGGGTACTCTGGTTTTCCCTGCCATCTTTCATTCCAGCAACACTCTCCAATATCATTTAATTTCATCTATCATTTCATTTCATCTGTCAGTCATTAATCATTGCCTCAGAGGAGTGCGATAGGCTTCAGCAGCCAGCACATTTCCTATCCTCGCCACTAGACGGGGGCTTCATTCATTGTATTTCTGACCCAGTCAAATGACTGGAAAACAGGCTGGGGATTTTATTTTATACTATATTCTCAGCAAAAAAATAAAACCACCATTAGGTGTCATTCTTTCCTACTTGAAACTTTTGTTTCATAGAGGTAGATGGTTTCAAGAGTGACAGTGTGATACACCACTAACAGTACAAGTAGAATACAAGTAGAAATGAAGTCGACTGCCAACCTTAAGGGGGTTGGGAGTTGTAGGGGTTAAGAAATAAGAGAAATCCACAGCAAGTGAAAATGCAATCAAGTCAAATTTTTTGCCATGGCTGTACTACATTATGAACACAAGATAAGAAAGGGAAAAAAGGATTGCAGTGTATCCTAGTTATTTCCAGGGTTGCTAGAGCAAATCTGACTCCTTTTAGGTTCATAGTCAGGGGTTTAAGGCTAGATGCTCTACACATCACCTCTTGCAGTCAACAGAAATTAAACCTCACTTGCTGGAGTATAAATCCAGCAACTAAGCCACTATGATAATTACTTACCCCTATGAACGCAGAATACAGAAATGGAAAATAATGTTATCGTACTGAATGTAAGAATACTTTTAATTAGTACAGCAGCAAGCCTGAAAAAGAAAGCTCTTCCTTCTATACACTAGCAGATGTGTTCATTCTGTATGAACAGTTCTCTTTAAATTTAAATTTGTGTTGGGGAACTTGGGCTCTATATCTCTCTTCCAGATGAGAGAACCACATTATATGACAACACTGTAAATAGTGAGATAAAGAGATTATCTGCTTAAGTGCAATGCTGATAAGAAGCAAGTCAATTCTGGTCCAACAATGTTTGCTTTATGAAGTATATGTAATGTTGATATCGCTATGTCACTGTAGTGGCACATGACCTCTCTAGAAAATGGAGCAACATAATTGCATTAATTTAAATTTAAATTTAAATTTAAATAAAATGTTGCCACTACAAAAACCACTCATATACACTTCCCGGGAAATTAATTGTAGAAATGTTATGAGTGGAACACTTCCTTTGCAGCTTTTGGCATTACATTGGATCATATTCAATCATTCACATCTACCATCACCTTTCCTTACATTATGTCCTGCGGTTCTGTGCACAAATGTGCACCTGTGTGTATCATTTAAAATCATTGTCATAGAATTCTCGAATTACATTATTTGAGAAATGGGAAAGATCCAAAGGTAAGCAGCAAGATCTCTTCTGGGTGATTTGCGACAAAAGAGGAGTGTCTCACAATTACAAAGTTTCTCTTATGTTCCCACCTAATTGATACTATTTATGTTGTAAAATTAATTTATTAACGTCTAAATTACAATACTAGTTTTGATCCATGGATCATCCTCAGTTGTTTATATTAACAATTAAAATAGAACACACAATCATTAAAAACCACTTCTTTGAGTTTGTGACTAATCACTAGTGACTAGTCACTAGATTAGGGGCCAATGACCTTCGATGTTAGGCCCCTTAAAACAACAAGCATCACCATCAGTCACTAGATTTTAAGACGTAATTTATGACAAACTCAAAGTGGTTTTAATGACTGTGTGTACTATTTTAATTATTAATGTAGACAATTGAGGATGATCCATGGATCGAAACTAGTATTGTAATTTAGATGTTAATGAATTAATCTTCAACATAAATAGTGTTGATTAGGTGGGAACATCAGAAAAACTCTGTAATTGTGAGTCAAAACCATCAATATGCAAAAATGAAACTAATCACATATGACAAAAGAGGAGTGTTATAAAAATGTTGCAAACTTTGGTATGAGAAGACTTGGGAGTAAGGAGACAAGCTGCTTGACTAAGCGGTATGCTCCAAGCTGTCAACGGAGACATGGCGTGGAATGACATTAGTGGACGAATAAGCTGGATTGGAGATTTTAAAAGTAGGAAAGATCATAATATGAAGATAAAGTTGGAATTCGAGAGCAAACAAATCTTGTCACTAAAGAAATCATCAATCAACATCAGATCTCTTTGCTCCAAACCACTTGTATTTACTTCTGTTGATTTCAAGAAGGCCTATGGCTTAATTGACTCATTCAGTCTTCTTGATATCCTCAAGGAGATGGGCATGGACAACAAGACTCATTCCATCATCAAATTAACCAGGGGCATAGCCAGGGAGGGCTTACTGGAGGTTATAACCCCCACCCCCACCCATGGAATTTTTACAAAAGAAAATAAACAGAAACTTGCAATATAGAAGTGAAAGTTGACTCAAAGGGTTGGCTCTCTTGAACATTCACAGAGACATAATTGTAAAACCAACGAATCTCTTGAATTTATTTTCTAAGAAGCCTCAAAAGTTGTATTTTAGATTGTAATCTGAACATACCATTCACTGTAAAACTGTTGACCTTGATAATATTGAACTTGTTCTTGTTCTGTATTCAATTGAATAGGAGGACCCCTATTAATTAATTTCAATTATTGAGCACAGAGGTGTAAGAAGGTGTAGGCATGAATAAGTAGACAGAGAAAAGAGCAAAACTTAATTTAAAACTCTAAAATTTGAAATTTTATTTCTTTACTTGTTCTTTTTCCTTTTAGATTTTAAAACTTGTTAAACAATAACAAATAACAGTTGGATAGACAGAAGAGGAGCTCTTCAGTTCTTATTACAATAGTTATTTGAAAATCTAAGAAAGATCAGGTACAATAGACATAATGATTTTTAAGAGATGAGTTAGGTAGCTGAAACGTTACACTGTTACAGAGAGCACTACTGCTCCAATCAATTACAAGTAAGGAGATGGGGTTCCAACATTTACCACATTCGAAAGAGCATCTTTGCTCCACACAGTTAACTAGGAGACTACTTTCCAAAATTTATAAGATTCAAGCCTCTCCAAGGCACAATCTAACTTTTACATTAGATCAAATACAAACAGTTTTCACTGTCTTATTCACTCGACAGTCTAAGTTACATTAACAGAGGCAATAAGTGCCCATTCTACCTGGTCTTAGTGAAAAAAAAAAAGAAAAGATTTAATATGTTGGCTGGAAACCAAAACGTTAGGAGGCAAACTCTTGCACTCCTTTGAATTTCACTTGAAAATTCTTAAAACCCTATGTGGGCTTATGGCCCAAAGTTACAGAGGCTAAGCCTATTCTACACAGGTGACTAGATGGAGAGAATATTTTAAATTACAAAAGGAAGAGATAAAATTTTAAAGTTTACAAAATCATAGTCACCCCAATACCAAGTTGAATGGGAATTAAAAACAGGGTTCACAGTCTTTATTCCCTAAGTTAGAATAAGATCTTTGGACTTGTTTGAAAATTTACATTGAAAGATTGAAATTTACATTACAAAAGAAATTTGAAACTTTCTCCTCAACTCAGCTTTCTGAGACTATCACATGATTAAAAGATGTCTGCCATTACCTTGAGCTGGTGGGCCTTCTGACCATGGGCGAGGCTTGCCCCTGCCTCTGACACACTCTAAACCTCTTGACTGAAGCGATGGAAGAGACAACATGGCCCAAAAGGTCCCAGCTTTTAAGCGGAGAGGAAGGTTCCAGAACTCTCTGAGCCGAAGCCCTGTACACACTCACAATTTCTATTGGTTAATTTAATAAATATTCAAAATTCCTGATTGGTGGAAAATTTCGAAGAAGAAGGAAGAGAGAGCAGTGCTAGTAACTTAACAACACAGAAAGGAATCTACAAATATTACAGTTTTGCAAACTTAGAAAATAAAATTTTATCTTCCCCCCAGAGGGAGCACGTAAGTTAACAGTAGAGACATCTGAAGACAAAGTTAGAAACTTTTTCTAAAATAAGTTTCACCGTTCATATAACAGATTGCCTTCTAAAAGGCACTTTTTAAATGAACAGAGTTGGTGTACCTCCGGCAGAGATAATTTCCTTTAATGCATCAGAGAAACTCTGAAATATCAGGCTAAATACATAGAAAGAGCTTTTCATCTCTGCAAACCCACTTATCAGTCCAGATCAAATACTGCCACTACACCACAAAAGCATGTCCTGAAGCCTTCTACTGCGGTGAGGTATATTCTAAGACACTGGTTTAAGAAAGACTCAAGTTCAAGACCTGGGAACACTGGTAAAAGGATCTTCCAGAAAGAGTTGAAAAGATGACATGGTGCAAAATTGTCTAACGAACTGCATTTCCATAAAGATGAAGACGTACCGGAAGTCCAGAAAGGTTGACAAGTGTTAACCTTGGTCCTAAGAGCCAAAAAAAAAAAAGGAAATGATCAAAAGGAAAGCAGCAAGTTATATTCTTGGTGATATACTACCATATGCAGGCATTTTGATTAGACATCATTTAGGCTGCCTGCACATCAGTTTTGGAGTTCTGTTTTACTCTACCAGATAGCAAAGCAAATCAATTGTGTTGGATGATCTGTGGCTGAATTTTGCTGGGTAAACACCAAATGTTTCATTAGAGACCTTTTACATGCCTTCATCATTCAACATAGAGTATCAAATAAGACTTTTTTTCCTGTCCTTAAAAATTCTGACTTCATCTGCCAGGTTTGAACCTGCAATCTTTGTGTGATCCATACGCATGTCCTAGTTTGAGGACCATGGACATTGCCGATTGGCTTAAGCATGATCACGAAAGTCAGGACACCATGTAAGATCAGGCGCGGCATGTCTATGTTTGCCATGTTAGCCGGGCTAACACCATCTAAGACGAAAGATCAACGAATATGACTACATAATATTATGGTATATAAATCGTTTATTTAATACCATATACTATATTATAACAACCATAAAACCTAATTCTCTTCTGCATAAATACCACTTTAAGTGACAAAAGCTTCGCATCTGTCGCATGATAAAGATATGCCAACTGTGCGCACTGTTTGCTGTTTCGCCGAGGCAAACATGAGGAGCTTGAATTCAGTCGGGGTGTGCTTGTGCATTTGTTGCACTTAGAAACACAGCACAGAACTAACAATACTGGCAACTAGGTTCACATGTTTGCCTCAGTCGAGAGGCTAACTTAAGAGTAATCCTATGCAGTTTTCAGTGGTGATCGTTAGGAGCGTGTCTTGGCTTGCTGTGGCTTTCTTGTTGTTAAAGAGAGATTCAATTATGATGAAGGACAAATTCAGCTGTGTTTTGAGGACTTATTAACACATTCATTCTCTAGCCAAACTCTTGCTGCTTAGATACAAATCATTGACAATGGGAGACTCACTCCTAGTATATCAGCTATGGTAACAGAAAGAAGACCGAGCTTGATAGCTGCAGTCGCTTAAGTGCGGCCAGTATCCAGTATTCGGGAGATAGTAGGTTCGAACCCCACTATCGGCAGCCCTGAAAATGGTTTTCCGTGGTTTCCCATTTTCACACCAGACAAATGCTGGGGCTGTACCTTAATTAAGGCCACGGCCGCTTCCTTCCCACTCCTAGCCCTTCCTTGTCCCATCGTCGCCATAAGACCTATCTGTGTCGGTGCGACGTAAAGCAACTAGCAAAAAAAAAAAAAAAAAAAAAAAAAAAAACAGAAAGAAGAGGCACACATGATACATGGCTGTGTGGCTGTAAGAAGTAGTGTTCCTTGTATTGCTGGCCTTGCCTTTTATTTTCAACAGACACAAATGTTTGGACAACAAAGGGAATTTGTGATGTTAATAGTTCTTCTGTACCAGAGAAACATGAGCAGTCTGTAGACTATATTGATTCCAAAATAGCTTTACTGAAATTCAGTAGCACTAGAATAGAGGAATCCCTAAGCCTTGCCTTCAAAATTAATTGGGACAAACTTAATGAAAAAATTAAAGCAAATTGGTATATAGTTAGTTGTCTAATTGATGCTGGTTTCCTGGCAGAGCAAGAGCTGTCTTTTAGGAGCCATACTGAAAACCACGATCAATAGAGGAAATTTTGTTGAATTGCTCCATTATATAGCCATTTACAATGAAAAATTATGGAACCACTTGGAAACCTCTCCTGCTTTTCTTGGTATTTCCCATGATATCCAGAACGATTTAATCGATTCAGTCTCAGCTGTTTGGTTAAATAAAATAAGAGATCGAAAAAGCACCATTTATAGCTGTGATAGAAGATGAGGCTACAGTCTTAACACAAACATCTCAGCTTTCATCTGTGCTTATGTTACAAATGGTGATATTCAGGAGAGATTTGTTAGGTTCATTGATGTAAGTACCGATCACTCGGCTGTTTCTCTGGCTGGGCACGATTTAAGTTTAATCAATGAATTCCAATTTAGTGACAAATTAGTTGCTCAAAAGTACGATGGGTATTTTGTTAAGACTGGAGCGCATAATGGACTACAACAGATTATTCTTGCCAAACATCAGTCAGCCTTATTTGTGCACTGCTATGCACACAAGCTAAACCTAGTACTAAAACAATCATGCAAAGTATTCTTGAAGCTCCATCTGGGTTCGCAACATGTATCTCAAGATCTTCAAGGAGAAAAACTGCATTTCAGGTGTTTACTACTATGCATTTGCCATCAGCTGCCCCAACCCGCTTGATACATATAGATCGTTTAGTTGAAGTAATATCAGAAGTTTAAAAAAAAAAAAAAAAAAAAAGGATTTGAAGACATTCTTCAAGTCGGTCATAAGCAACACTGAAGAATGGAACGGCGAAACAAGAACCTAATCGAGAGGTTTCTTTGCCACTCTACAAGATTTCGAATATATTTTTCTTTTAAATTTATTGTCATCTGTATTATCTCAACCTCCGTGGCTCAGACGGCAGCGCGTCGGCCTCTCACCGTTGGATACCCTGGTTCAAATCCCGGTGACTCCATGTGAGATTTGTGCTGGACAAAGTGGAGGCGGGACAGGTTTTTCTCTGGGTACTCCGGTTTTCCCTGTCATCTTTCATTCCAGCAACACTCTCCATTATCATTTCATCGCATTTATCACTCATTAATAAATCACCTTGGGAGTGCCAACCCCGTAATAACAGCCTATATATATTTCATTCATTACATCCCTGACCCGGTCAATGACTGGAAAACAGGTTGTAGGTTTTCATTTTCATTTTCTGTATTATCTCAAGCAAAATTTTTGTTCAACATTTTACAGACCAAACTTAACGACATAAGATGTTGTGCTGGCAAGGTTGATGAAGTCAAGAAATTTTGTAAATAACAAACATGATAAAGTTTATTTGTTTTGGAAGCAGTGCATACACAAACATTCATCAGTTTCATTGAATAAAAAAAGGCAGCAAATTGGTGATGTGGAAATTGACAAACTGCAGACTGCATTGTGAAGTACTTCATACAATGGTTCGACATACAGTATAACGTACCATTTTTTCTGAACTGAATAAGCTGGAATTTCTTTCTCTTTTGTGTTTTGACTTGTTTGAAACGTATATGGACTCTTTTTCTACTCGGCCATTCAAGTTCCTGGTTAAATTGTGTGGTAACTACTTCAGATTTCTAGTACTCAAAACTGAGTTGTCAGCCATCTACCCATCAACTGAATTTAAGAAGTCCTGCATACTAGAACTTTATAAATATTTAACATGTTCAGAATTAAATGTGCCACTACCTGAAGTAACCAAACTCTGTTCTTTAATTTTGATTATTCCTGCTACTAGCACCATTGTCGAACGATCTGTCTCAGCAATGAAGTGGATACAAACTTACGTAAGAAGTACACAAGCACAAGAAAGATGATTAATAGTGTCATTAATTTCAATTGAGAAGAACCTCCTGAAAAGCTGTGGGAAGAACCTGGAGTTCCATGATTCTGTTATAGACATTTTTGCTGTCAAAAATTGCTGGGTAGAGCTGTTACAAGATAGGCCTATAATATATGTAGATGTATGGAGGGGATTGATTTGTGTAAGTTTAAAAATGCATGATTCTATTTGAGCTTTAGTTTTTATCCATGTTTCTAACAAACTAGTGTGCTAACACTTTGATAAGGATCATGTGCTGCTACTGAGTGATTTGGAATGGGCACCAAATTCCTCACTCTCCTTGATTTTTCAGACAAATATAGAACTACCCAAACTACTTGCAAGACCTAAATCAACTACTTAGGTTCCAAAATGGGTAAAAAAAGAAAAAGTAAATAAATGCAATGTAAATTTTAATCTTATTCCAGTTGCATAGTATTATTTGAAGTATTCCACATACTGTATATGAGTTGACTATTTGTAAGTTGATTTGTAAGTATAGGAGATATTAAAAGTAGAATTTTGTAAACAATATAAATTAATTAAGAATGATCTGTTTGTTTAATAGAAAAAATTGTTAGCGTAAATTGTTTATTATTGTATTCTAGAAAAATGTTCTTCTTCTCTTGTTAATTTAAAATTTAATGCTTGATAATAATGTATTTTAGTGTACCATTTGCCACCAAGGTAGACACCTCATTTGCAAATAAAGAGATTTTGATTTGATTTGATATATAGAAGTAGGAACATGAATAGAAACACATAATAGGATGACCACAATGACATATCACCATCAGAAGAGGGTGCAATAGAAAAGGAGAAAGGACAAACTTGAAAACACAAAAATCACCCATTTCCAAAGCATACTTATATCCAGCAAACTTCGGATGAACGAGAGTGATATAGTGTCACTTCCATTTGACAATCCAAGTATTCCTTGGAGATAACCTAGATAGATAGATAGATAGATAAGAAATGGGTGAGCCCTGTTTTCGCAGAGCTCCACACGTAGGTCTATGAAGACCCTTTGTGCCCCTTGAACGGGTTTGCCTAGTCCAGCCCTAGTGCTCCTATAAAGGATACCAGTGTCCGGATTTTGGCGTTCCTGATGTCCTCCAGGCTCACGAAGTGTGAGCCCAGGTATCGATGTCTAGTGCTTGCAAAAGCCTCGCACTGACATAACACATGCGCGGAGGTCTCCTCCTCCTTACCGCATCTTCTACACATCGGATCCTGGGTGATTTCCATGATGTGTAGGTGTCTCTGTAAGGTATTGTGACCTGTTAACAGTCCAACTACCATTCTCATTCTGGTCCTATTCAAATTCGTTAGGACCTTTTTATAGATTTGACTAGGCCCTTTGATAAGTTCACGTGCCTGTCTTGCTATGGTTAACCTCTTCCAAATATCTAGGTGAGACTGGTTTATCCATTGGGATATTGCCAGTCTCACACTTCAGAGTGACACTCCCAGGAAGGGCTCTGGTCCTGTAAAGGAACCCATTGAGCCCTGTTTTGCTAGTTTGTCAGCTTCTTCATTTCCACTGATTCCTGTGTGCCCAGGAACCCATAATAAGGTAACTGAGCTAAGCTCACACAGCTGATCTAACATCCTTTGGCATTCCCATACCAGTTTTGATGTTGTTTTAACTGCACATAGTGCTTTTAACGCTGCCTGGCTATCACTACATATAGTGATGTGTCTTCTGTGTCCAGGCATTTTCCATATATTTAAAGCACAGGCTAGTATTGCGTATACTTCAGCCTGGAAAACAGTAGCATATTTACCCATAGGAAGGGAGAGCCTTGTCTTAGGCCCCCAGACCCCGGCGCCTGTGCCCACCTCCGTCCGCGAGCCATCTGTGTACCATGTACAGCCCCCAGACTTAAGACGGGCCCCAGCGTCCGCGGCCCACTCCTCCCTTGTGGGTATCACCACTGTGAATTTATAATTCAAATTAAAGCTAGGCTTCATCAGATCCCCGATCATCATTGTCATAGGGCAAGTCTGGTGAAGCCTTGTAAGAATAGAGGCATGACCTCTATTCGGGTTTTTGAAGGACCATCCTCCGAGTGACCAAAGGCGATAGGCACTCATTCCCGCTATTACCTTAACATATAAATGTAAGGGGGGAAAACCTAGGATGGCCTCCATTGCACATAATGGTGTAGTATCCAGTGCCCCTGTTATTCCTAGACACGCAAGTCTTTGGACACTGTTTAACTTGGTGCTCACAGTTTTACTCTCTGAGCCTGGCCACCAGACTAAAGATGCATAGGTGATCGTGGGCCGTACAATGGAGATATAGAGCCACTGGACCACCCTAGGTCTTAGGCCCCAAGTCTTCCCGACGGCCCTGCGACAGGCCCACATAATCTTGCGAGCCTTATCCACCTTATGATCTATATGTTTCTTCCAACTCAGTCTTGCCTCAAGGATTACCCCTAGGTACTTAACCGAGGTTGTCTTAACTAATTTTTTTCCGAATAGGAAAGGCTCTGACAGTCCGTCTAGCCTCCTCCTCCTGGTAAATACCACGAGCTCCGTCTTATCGGGATTAACCGACAAGTCTGTCTCGTGACACCATCTTTCCACCCTACGTAGAGAGCTCTGTACGAGTTCGGAAACCGTACTGGGGAAATTTCCTACCGCCATCAGGCTTATGTCGTCTGCATAGCCTTGGGCGTATATTCCTCCAACATTTAACCTGGTAAGTAGTTCGTCCACTACCAGACACCATAATGTTGGTGATAATACTCCTCCCTGTGGACACCCCCTGTCTATATTAGCTCTCAACATTACAGCGTTGAGAGTAAACAGAACTTGACGGCCCTGCAGTGAGGCCATAATCCATTTTATGAGCATACTGCTCACTCCTCTTCTCTCTAGACTACGTTCTATGGAGCCCAAAGATGTATAGTTAAAGGCCCCTTCTATATCTAGGAATACAACCATAGCAAGTTGTTGCTGATCCAAGGCACTCTCCAGCCTAGAAACCAGCTGGTGTAGTGCCGTCTCAACCGACTTCCCTGCTTGATATGCATGCTGATGAGAATGCAGGGGAAAGTCTCTTAATACTTTCTCCCTGATATGTCTATCCACCAGTCTTTCCAAGGTCTTAAGTAGAAAAGACGTTAGACTAATGGGTCTATAATCCTTAGGTCTAGTATATGAAGACCTTCCGGGTTTAGGTATAAATACCACCTTCGCCTGACGCCACAAGGAGTACACGTACCCCATAGTGAGACAGGCTCTAAAGATTCTGACCAGGTATGGTATAAGGACCCCCCACCTCCTGAAGAAGCGCCGGGAAGATCCCATCCACACCTGGGCTTTTGTAAGGGGCAAAGGATTCTAATGCCCACTTAACCCTTCTTGGGGTAACAATCTCTGCGGCTTCCCTCCAGCCACTTTTATCGGGTCTGAAGGATCCGCTCGATTCTACCTCACTATTCGTGATAACCGAACCTGGAAAGTGGGCATCAAGCAATAAGCTCAGGGTCTCCCCCTCTGTGGATGTGTATCCACCAGAAGGAATCTCCAGTGAGCCCAGCCTTGCCCTTCTATCCAAGGTTAAAATTTTATGAAGTCTTGCCGCTTCATGTTGACTTTCAATGGAGTCACAAAATTGTCTCCAAGATTACCTAGAAGCCTTCTTGACTTCTGACTTGTACCTTCTTTGTGATTCTTTGTAAGAATCTAGGCTTTCTTGATCCTGAAGTTCCCTGTATTTATTCCAGAGCCTTCGTGTATTTCTCCTCAGGTATTCAAGATAACTATTCCACTTGAAGCTTCCTGTTACTCTTTTTGCCTTAACAATAGGGCAGTTTAATTCATAAGAGGTAACCAGTGTCCATGTGAGAAAACTCACACTGAGCTCCAGCTCCTCTTTGTTTTTAATTATATTTGAGGGTCCTCCCTCCAGTCCCCTCCTCACGTCCTCCCTAAAAGATATCCAATCGGTTCGTCTAGGGTTTCTGTAAGACGGGATCTCGATGGAGCCCTCTATATAAAACACAATGTGTCTATGATCTGACAAGGAAGGCTCCAAAGAGACCTTCCAGTCTTTAAATTCCTGCATGATTCCCATGGAACCCAGGGTAAGATCTATGATCCCCTCGCTCCTATTATTAATGAAGGTAGGGGTATCACCAATATTCATGATCTCAAGATCAGTTGTACATAGAAATTCTATGAGGTGCTCTCCCCTTCGGTTTGTATTTTTACTTCCCCAAATGCTATGATGAGCATTGGCATCACATCCTACTACGAGGTTTAATCCTTGTTTCCTACAGTATATCACCAGTCTCTTGAACTCCTCCGGCGGGGGTGGAGATTCAGAGTCTCCTGGGAAATATGCAGAACAGACAACCAAGTCTCTTGGCTGTCCGCCCTCTTCATATCTCATTAGGACTGCTACTAGGTCTCTAGTAATGAAACCCGGTATAGCCCAAGCGTTATGATCCTTAACTAGTATACATGCTCTAGGCTTCTCCTCTGCTATTCCACTGAATAGAGTGAAACCTGCACAATTTAGTCCCATGATATGTCCCTGTCTAAGCCAGGGTTCTTGTATCAGGGCGACCGAAAACCCGCCTTTCTGGATACTTCTATTAAGTACCCTGGAGGCCGCTATACAATGTTGTATATTTGCTTGTATGAAAGTAATCATTCTTTACTTTCATAGAATACTTTACCTTATGCGGTCTCCGGAACTTGCAGCTCCGTCTCCCGCGATGGATCCTGGGGCTTGGCTGGCCCCAGTTCCTGTCCGGGCTCCAGCTCTTCGCCCCTGCTGGTCTCGGTTTTATCTGTGGTGGGGTTGGTCCTCTGCTTGTCACGCTTGCCCTCCACTAATGTAAAGGTAGCCACATGCACCCCGCAGAAGATCTTCTTCCCCACCACTTTCTCCACATCCCTGGAGTCCATGCTGACCACAAGGCGGACGCCTCTCTTCTCCTCCTTGCGGTCGTAGACCCTCCAGCTGGCGGGATTTAAGCCATGGTTCTGGCGTGCCATTCTTCCCAAAAGGACGTTATTGTCCTTTGGTTGTCCTGGTATCCAGACCATGACTCTCTTGTAGGAAAGGAGTTTGTCCATGCCCACAATTGTGAGCCTGGCTCCTTCCCACGGTTGTATACCTGTAACAAGGCTAGAAAGCCATGCTACAGTTTCATTGTTCTCCGCTATGATGACGGCCGCACCCCTTGACAGATAGCAGTCCAGGAACTGAGGCTTAATGGGCCCCTGTTCCGGAAGCTCGTCTATCAGATTGGTGATAGCCTCTTCCACAGCTTCCACCTGTTTCTCGGATAGCTGCTGGTCAGGATATCCCACAGGTACTATGGCCATCCTGATCCCAGCTTTAGCTATCCTGGCGTACTCCACTTTGGGTCTCTTGCGGGTCTGCCGATCTTCTTCTGGGGTTGCCCCCGACAGAAGTCGTTTCCCCGCTGGCATCTTAGTGGGTGGGGTCCTCTGTGCCCTAGAAGCAGAGCCCTTTTCAGGGTCCCGCCTCTTGTGCCCATTGGATCCCTCCACTGTTGTCACTGTTGTGGTAGTAGAAGTCCCCTCAGCCCCAGGAGTTAGGCCTTCTTTGGCCTGCTCCCGGGCCTTTAAGGCCTTCTTGTATCTCCTCTTTTCAGTGCCAGAGCGCTGTTTCTTCTTCTTCTTCACCTGCAGATTGCCCACCTCTTGAGTGAGCCCTCTAACTGTTGAAGTCGAACTGTCCGAGGGTATCTCCGAAGAGTCCCCTTCGGTTGTTGTTGTGCTGGTATTTCTCTCGGAGGCCCCAGAAGAGCTCTCCGGTTTATGGGTGGCTACGGAACTCATGTAGGTCCCACGAGTAGCTAGGGAAATATATGTCCGCCCAGGCAGAGCCCCGCATACCTGGGTAAGGCTACTTACTTCGAGAGGGCGCCAAGTATCTCGAAGGCTCCGTTCAAGACACATCTCCCATGTGCCATGCACCCCATCGGCACGGGTCGCGTTACACCTTAGGGTTGGGCGGTGCTTTAGCTTCCTCCTCCTTGTATGCCGAACGGTTACCCAATAGGGCTCCATTCGGCATCGCAAGAAAGGAGCTACTAGTCCCCCTCACCGCGAAGAGGATCTTCAATTGAAGAGGGTAACCAAGGTTAGCCCCCTACAATTGTAGAAGCACACACGAGGGGGGGAGATAACCTAGCAAGCAAACTGACTTTTGTTGGGATGTCATCGATATCAGTGGGATTTAAGAAAGTAAAAAAATACTTGGATAAGTAAAAAAAAAAAAAAAAAAAAAAAGGGTAGGATTGGATATGGTAGGAACTACACTAGCAATATTCCAGGAAAGTGTATAAACAGATAGGGGCAGAGTATGGACTAGTACTGCCATAAGCAGGAACCTTCCTGTGAAAAATACTGGAGCTATTAGTCACATAATATGCAAGGAATGGGAGTGATAATACTGTTAAAGGGAATTAGAAATAACAAATCTCTTGGATATAGAAGTTCTAAACAATAGAGAATATGTAGGTCCAGGATGCTAAACCCTAAAAATGGCAATGGCACTAAAGTCATAGAACAGGGGCCTAATGAGACTTATCTTTCACTCAGTTCATAGGATCAGTGACTGAAAGGGATAAAATGACTGACTGAGATTCTGTTGGATGGAAAAATTGTAATCAATTTGGCTTATGTTGATGATGGCTGAAGGTATTAAAAACATTCTATCAAAAATTTCAGAGCGACAAAGAAGTGCTTTCAGTATTATACAAAAATCAGCATCTGGCAAGAAAAAAATTATTTTCAGAGTCTCAGAATTTTCTGTTGGTGGAGAAAATGTTGTAATAATCCATGTTCAAAGTGTTTTTAGCTCATGAATATTCTCTCAGTATTTATTTGATTTTCTATAGGTCGGCCAAAGGAGATTGAAATCACCAAGACTGAAGATGCCCTTGGACTGACCATCACAGACAATGGAGCGGGCTATGCGTTTATCAAGCGAATAAAGGAGGGAAGTGTAATAGACTCCATTAAAGTTATTCAGGTGAGATATTAGACGTTACCATTCCAATAAGATATAATACTACTTAAAAATTACCATGCACAATCTTTCATTGTAAGAGAAACATGAAGTTACCAGTTTTGAGGATTGAGGTCTGTGTATAGAGAGGATACATATGTGCCCCAGAGGGTACTATGTCACACACTTGCGATTTTACAGGAGAGCTAAAAGAATATTTTTCAGTGTTTGTGTCATTTGTCCATTTAAAAAAAATGAAAAGCCTCATAAATTTTTTAAATAATTTATTTATTTAGCTCATCAAGATCCCTTAAGAGTGATTTGTTTGGCATACATTTGTTCTTCCTAATATCTCTTCATTCTGTCTCTCCTGTTTCTCTCTCCTTCCTTGGTCTGAATCTTGATCCTAGTGTCAGTCCATTTGCAACCTTCCACCAGTCTCCATAGCTGGACCTATACTAAACTGCCATTTGTGGACTTTTTTCTGTTATGTCAATTGTCTTCCAATTCTCCCTGACTTCCTTCATCTAGTTATTTCCCATTAAGCATGTCACGTTCCATATCTTCTTGGACAACTATTGTCCATCCTCATCAGGTATCCAACGAATCTCAACCTTCTATTCTGTTTTATGCTCTCATACAGCTCCTGTCTCTACCTGTGCACCCAAAATTCTCCTTTATTTGTGGTGCCCCACATATTTCTCAAAATCCTCAAAATCTTTGGTTCCTCCTCCTCCAAAAGTATAAAAGCTCTCCTCCCAATGTCAGCATCTTCGTCGCATACAATGTAGCATTCCTGATGGTAGTCATATAGTGTTGCAATTTAATGTTCCTTGGTAGGTTCTTCTTTCCATAAGTTGTCTTGGCCATGTACTGTAGTTTCTGCGATAGTCTGTTGTACTCCTATTGATCTGTAGTTTACCTGTTATGTTCTCACCCAGGTACTGGAAGCTATTGACTCTTTCCACCACTTGGCCTTCTATCTTATGTTTGTTCTATGCATTAAGTACCTTAGTCTTGTTGTATGTTATCTTCAGGCCAACCTTCCACATGATATCTGCTAGAGTTGCCAGTACTGCTTTCATGTTCTCTTCTTCACATGTAACAATGCCATATCATCTGCAAAGGTAAGGCAGTCCATTGCAATGTTACGCTTGATCTTGTATCCAATTTGTACAACTTCAACACCCATAATGTTATTCAACTGTCTCCACTGTTCCACCTTTCATCTAGAAACAGGTTAAACAGTCAAACTCCTGTCTTTATTTCAAAGCTGTCTGACAGTGTACTCTGGAATTTGACCCTGGCAATTGTAGCCTCCAGCGTTTTCCTCTCTAATTCTTGTGTGATAGTACCCATTCCTCTGTCGCATATCACTTCAAGTAGTGTATTCCTGCCTGTTGAGTCGCTGGCTTTTGTGAAGTCCACAAAGGACACTATTGTGTTTTTCTTTCCTATGTCTTTGTTCTATGATCGAAACCAAACATCTGTTCCACACAGTTTCTCCCTTTCCTGAACCATTCCCCTGTATTCTCCTATGCTTGGTTTGAACTGTTCTGCCAACCTGCTTGAGAGTATCTTGTACCCATTGTTCAGTAGGTAGATGCTCAGTAGTTATCCAGTACCCTTTTGTCTTCTTTCTTGTGTATTGGTATGATTAAGGTTTTTTTTATTTATTTTTTTTCCAGCCATAGGTATCTTACTATTCATCCAGATGTCTGTTATCATTCTTTAAATGGTGTCTTCTATCATCTGACCACCCCAGTTGATTTCTTTGGACAGGTACCATCATTACCTGCCATGTTGTTCTTGAGATCCTTAATTTGTTCTGGTGGCCCTGATGTACTGCAGTATCATCTTTCCTGCAGGTCTTCTGTGTTCAGCAAGTCTTTGAAGTAGCTTTCTATTTCCTTGCACACGTCTTTCTCACTTATTTTCAGTGTGCCTCCTCAACTTTTCATGAAAGATTCTCTCACCTTGTAGCTTTTTACCTGATCTTCATCTCCCTAAAGAAGACTCACAATTTGTCAGCTTCTTTCAGCCTCTTGTTCCTGATCATTGTGGTTGCCGATCTTCCTCACTGTCTCAAAGGTGGACAGGTCTTCTTCCTTCTTACTGGTCTGCCACTCCACCCATACCTTCCTTCAGGGCTTGACGAAGGCATTGCATTCAAATATTTTTTTTTACTTTTTAACAAGTGCTTCTCAGATTTTGAAATTTTATCTTCTTTTTTTGAATGGGCCAACTTGGAACCACACTTGCTCAACTGCTAGGCTTTGATTTTTTCCCAGTACTGTTGTATCTTTTAGTGAAGCTCCTATCTTTCTTCTGGTCAGGGGGTACCCTTTCTTCAGAGATTTATTACAGAAACTATGGTCTTTCTTGTCTCACACCCTGTCTGTTTTGTAAATCTGTCAATCCCAGTTGTTTTATGTTCTTCTCGGTCTTCACCAGTCATTTGGCAAGGACTTTCTTGTTTTGCCAGAAGGTGACGGTTGATGAGTCTGTCAGGAGACAATCCTGTCACATGACCATAGAAAGCTACCCTCCTCAACATGCATATGATCATTGAATTAAAATATCATTGATCTAAAATTTTGTTCGTTTGTAAACACTTCGCTGACTGAAGTTTAAAAGATGCATGGAAATACAATACTACAGTAACTGATACTAATATACAGTAAAGCCTTGGATTGTGAGCATAATTCATTCTGTAAATGTGCTTGTAATCTAAAGCATTCATATATCAAAGAGAGTTTTCCCTTCTTCTTCTTAGCATGCCTGTCCGCCTCGGACATTGGCGATCAACATGGCTATTCTGGCTTTATCCATTGAAATTTGGAACAGTTCTTCAGATGTTTTGTTGAACCAGGTTTTAAGGTTGTCGAGCCAGGAAATTCTTCTTCATCCAGGAGATCTTTTTCCTTCTATTATCCCTTGCAGGATAAGTTGAAGCAGCTCATATCTTTTCTGATTCCTCATGATGTGTCCAAAATATTGTAGTTTACGACACTTGATGGTGTTGATTAGCTCTGGTCTCTTGTTAGCTCGGCGTAGAACCTCAACATTTGTAACTTTCTGAGTCTACTATATTCTCAAAATTCTTATGTATAGCCAGAGTTCAAATGCTTCCAGTCTAGTAGTGGTGGCTTTTGTAAGGGTCCATGTTTCCACACCGTAAAAGAGAACTGAAAACACAGCACCTAAGAAGCCGCATTTTGGTATCCATGGTAAGGTCGTGATTCTTGAAGGTTGAGCTCATTGAATTGAAAACACTTCTTGCTTTTCCAATGCGACACTTTATTTCTTGCAAATTGTCCCATGCTTCATTAATGATGGTACCCAGGTATGGATACTGTGAAACTCTCTCTATACTTGCTCCATTGAGGAACAGATTCACGCCTTGGATGTTCTTTTTACTGATAATCATCAATTTTGTTTTATTAGTGTTGATGTCCAGACCATATCTCTTGCTTGTTTCAGAAATTTTGTTCATCAATTTCTGTAGCCCTTCCATCGTATCTGCAAAGACAATTGTGTCATCTGCGTAGCGCAAATTGTTGAGTTTGATACCATTTACTGAAATTCCTTCTTCCACATCAAATAGGGCTTCTTTGAATACGTGCTCAGAATATTGAAGAGTATTGGTGATATTATACATCCTTGCCTGACCCCTCGGCGTATTCTCACTTGCTCAGATTGGTCTTGATCTATTTTCATGACTACAGATTGGTTCCAGTATAAATTTGCTATTATTCTTAGATATTTCCCATCAATTCCTGTTTTCTTGAGTACGTCTATCAGGTGTTCATGATTCACATGATCAAACGCCTTTTGATAATCAATGAGGCATGCAAATACATTACAGTTGATATTCCTACATCTTTGGAACAGTACCTGTACACTAAATATTGCTTCTCTAGTGCCAACTGCCTTCAAAAACCCAAACTGGTTGGACGCTATCTGTTCTTCACAAATACTGTATATCCACTTATGTATCACTTTAAGAAATAATTTTAGCAGATGGCTCATTAAACTGATGGTACGGTAGTCCCCACATTCTTTGGTATTTGCTTTCTTAGGTAAAGCAATAAATTCTGATTTTAACCATTCTGGAGGGATTTTACCTGATGAGTAAATGTTGTTGAATATTTTTGTGATCATTTTTATTTTTCCCTCACTGTGCAGTTTGAGAAATTCTGCTTGTATGCCATCTGGCCCAGCTGCTTTCCCTTCCTTCATTTGTTGTATGCCCGCTTCCACTTCACTTACTAGGATATTTGGTCCTGTTGTATCTGATATCTCTGGTTCCTGTCTCCTCATGTCGTCTTGGAATAACTGTTCCAGATATTTCTCTCATTTTCTCTTTTTTTCTTCCTTGTCGATTATGAGGTTACCACTACTATCTACAAGCTTTGCACAGTCTGATTTGTGATATTTTTTTGTTGCTTCTCTGACCTTCTAGTGCACATTAAAACTGTCATGTCTACTCTGATAAAACTCTATTTCTGCACATAATGCAGTTTTCTCTTTCTCTTTGGCTTCTCTAATTTTCCTTCTGATTGTATTTTGAGCCGCTCTGTATTCCATCAAATTACCTCTTCTCTTCCTTCGATCTTCCATTAGGTCCAGAATATCATTTGTCATCCACGTTTTCCTCTTTCTAAGGTCCGGTCTCAAATGCTCTTCTTTTACTCCTTTTATCACTTCTTGTAGGTGTGTGAGTTTTTCATTAACATTGTCACCATTGTCAATCAATTTATTGTTTAGAGCTGTCTTGACTGTCTGCTGTATGGTAGCATCTTTCAGTTTTCTCAAGTCGTATTTCCGTGCTGTTTTGGGGACAACATATTTCATTCTGATCTTAAAATTTCCAACCACTGGGACATGGTCTGATTGTATGTCTGCTCCTGGATATGTTCTGACAGATGTACAACCATTTCTGTATCTCTTGTTCACCATCATGAAATCAATCTGATTCCTCACAATGTGTCCTGGTTTGTCCATGGGCGATTTCCATGTGTATAAGTTGCGTGGTGGTAGTTTAAACTATGTATTCATCACCACTAGCTGATTTGTTTCTGCAAATAGTTCCAACTCATCTCCTCGAGCATTCCTGTCTCCTAGACCAAAGGGTCCGATGGTGTTTGATGTTCTTCCCGCCCCAAGTTTTGCATTAAAGTCGCCCGTGACTATGTTGAGGTCTTCTCTTTTTAGCTTATTCAGGATATGGTTTATGCTGTTATAGAAATTTTCGACTTCCTCATCTGGTTTGTCTGCAGTAGGAGCGTAGACTTGAATAATATTTAAGTCAACTGGCCTTGCTTTGATTTGAACTAACATAACACGTGGTGAGACTGGAATAACGTTGTCAACACACTTGGCTGTTCTTTTATTCAGTATGATTCCTACCCCATGTTCATGCATACCATTGTCTGTACCCGAGTAGCAAACTCGGTGCTCATCTATGTTGATGGTTCCAGATCCTAGCCACCGCATTTCGCTTACTCCTAGAATATCTATTTTCATTCTTGTCATCTCCTTTATTGCATTGTGGATCTTTCCCGCCTGGCTCATCGTCTTCACATTCCAAGTTCCAATTTTGACTCTATCTTGATATTTCAGTCTTTCTATCGCTGTGCTTGTATCTGCCCCTCCTGGAAATCCGATTGAGGAGCTTACTCCGGATACTAATTTAGCTGCAAGCATAGCCATGGTGATTACTAGGGAAAATTAATTGAGGTGGTTTCCCGTTGCCTTCCTCGATGCGCAGTAACCACGTCACATCGTAACATCCAAGGATGCTAGGACGCGAGGCAGCTGTATGCTGATACAAGGTCGACATAACGATCTACTTATCAGCATTAATGATATAGCTGCTGCCACTATATCATGTCCTCAGTTGATCCGCGGGTGCGAACACCACTCTCTCATGAGAGCCCCTATCAGCCATTGGGACGTGCCGTGTCAGGGTTGAGGACTTCCCCATTCAGGTCCGTCTTTCACAGAGTACAGAAAAGCCCCTACTCAGTTCAAAGCTCTTTCCCTGTACGATGATGATTCATTCCACAACCCAAAAATATGTATCGATATAAAATGATCCACATGAGAAGCAACTTTCCTACATCTTCTCACATTTAGTTGATGTAGACTTTGTCTAAAATCTCACATTATTGGGCGAATGCATATCTTGTTCGTAGGCTACTTCTCAATTACTGTATATCCTTCTTAACTTTCACCGTTATCATCTTCTTCTTACTGCCTTCCTCTTAAACTTTTTTCTTCACGGAGCCCATTGCTGTAGTAAAGTTTGGTAGGATTGCCAAATCCACTGCATGGAAATCCTCTTACCTCTTGCAAGCTATCCGCAAACCCTACAATGTTGCCATATTAACGTGCTGTCATCCATGGCTCACATTGACAAAATAAAATCCCTCTTTCATAGTAATAATACCTTGCACTGCATATGTGTAACCGAGGCTTGGTTACAACTCTCACTAAACTCAGGCCTTGTTGAATAATTAAATAACATAACTTTACATTGTCTAGACCACAGAAAACATTTTGGAGGAGGGTGTGCTATTTACTGTCGTTACGATCTTAGAAGTAAAATAGTGGCTACTTCAGATCCAACAGTTCCCTATTGACCAGATTTTATGTTTGTAGAAGTTTCGGCTAACAATCAAAAAGTACTGATTGGAGTTGTTTATAAAGCCCCAGACGTAAGACATATATCTGACCTTGAACCTTGCTTAGCCAATTTAAATCCACTGTATAAAAATATAATTATACTTGGCGATTTTAATACAAATCTGCTGAATGTGAAAAATGATTCATTACATTTACAAAATATGTTCTTTAGCATGGAACTACACATAATACCTATACATGCTACTAATCATGTAGGCCTACATATAGTAAGCCAGACAACTCACACTCTGACTTGATCATAACTAACAATCTTCAGAAAGTTTTAAATCATGGACAGCTTGCAGTGCCAGGTATTTCTATACATGACCTAATATGTCTGCTATTCATTAAAGATGACAAAATATGAAACTAAATATGTAACACGTAGGGATATAAAAAAAATCTGGACATGGAAAGAAGATGACACGAAGCATATTGTCTGCCATGGAATGATATTTTACGCATGGATGCTATTGATGTAAAAATAAACAAATTATCTGGTTTGGTATTAGAACTGCATGACAGATTCGCTCCCATGAAAGAGATCCAGGTAATTCAACCATCTTCTCCGTGATTGACTAGTGGTTAAATCAGAAATGGCAAAGCGTGACTCATTGTACAGAAGGTTTAAACGAACGGGTAATATTAATGACTTCGAAAATTATTGCGTTCTCCGAAACAGGGTTAAACAGTTAATCAGAAACAGTAAATATAAACACATATGCCAAGTATCAAAATGCAAGAACTTGAAAGAAATATGGAAACAATTGAAGAACAAGGGTATAGGTCGAAAGTTATAAAAACAGGCATCGAACGTATCCCTTGATGATTTAAGTTTACAGTTGGTCAGCCAAATTCACTGTAACAGGAAATAATAATAATAATAATAATAATAATAATAATAATAATAATAATAATAATAATAATAATAATAATAATAATAATAATAATATTTTTTATAACTGTCCAAATAATTTCTTCTACATCAATTCAAGAGAAATTTGTGTTTAAAGAGGTTGGTATAAATGACATAAAACAAGTTGTGTATCGCTTACTAATCTTTGAGTTATTGCAACGGAAACTCTAAATTGGTCAGCGCAAGTTATGAATATCTGTAAAAAGATGTACTGCGGCTTGCACCCCTTAAAATAGTTCAAAAATGTATTCCCTCGATCACTAAAAATTCAGCTTGTTCAGTCATTATTGACCATTTTCGACTACTGTGATGCAATTTTTACAGATATAACAAATTAATTGAGCTTGAAACTACAGTGCACTCAAAATGCTTTCCTTAGATATACTATGGATTTACGATATGAAGCTAGAGTTTCTCCCTACTATAAACAATTATATTGGCTATGACTATACAACAGATGTAAACTACATTCAACTACTCTTGTGCACCAGGAGCTTTCATAAGATATCCCTGCTTATCTCTCCAGCAATTTTTGTCACCTTGGTTCTTTACATCTCAATGATACTCTCTCAGTGTCTCTCCTAGAAATACTTGTCCACCAAACAACCATATACCATCGATCATTCACTGTCACCACCTTGGAATGGTGGAACTCTCTCCCCAAAGACATAAAGGATTCTGCATCAAAAAGTATATTTAAAACCTCTTACCAGCAGTTCCTCATTAAATGCTTCCAGCAAGGTACCTGTATGAATGGAATGAGTGGTTGTATGTGAAAATGATGTTATGAGGTTATTGTACATTTAAAGAAAATATTGGGTTAATACAATACCGGTAACTAAAATTAAGTTTAGTTCTCAGGTTGTAGTAAATTAGTTCATCTATAACTTTTATCCTAACTTGATTGATTAGGCTCTTTCTCTGACTCAATGACTTTCTGATTTAACAGTGTATACCAATAATTTAATTAAATTTAAAATATCAGTATTTACCAATTAGAAGTAAACATGGTTAGTAATAATTAGAGTATTTAACTTTGTTCATGTGGCTGTTGGTCAAAATATTGTGAAGAGTGTTTCCCGCGATTGCATATAAACATGCACACACTGCGCTGAGGCACTCAGTCTTGGCTTGGCAGCTGTTGAGAATGGAGCTCCCATTGGATGTTACCGCCAAGTGCGAAGTGCGCGCAGTTATTCAGTTTTTGAATGCAAAAGATACTGAACTGATTGAAATCCATCGCCGACGGACGTGTATGGTGAGTCGTGCATGGATGCCAAAAATGTTCGTAAGTGGTGTAGAGAGTTTGCAGCCAGTCGGACTGAGATTGATGACGAACAATTTCTGTCAAGACAGTTTGCCGGTAAAGTCATGACGACTGTGTTTTGGGTTCGAAAAGGGGTATTGTTGGTCGACTTTATGCCCGCTGGGACCACAATTAACGCTGACAGGTACTGTGAGACCCTGAAAAGACTCAGATGGGCAATTCAGAACCGGAGAAGAGGAATCTTGAGCAAGGGAGTAAACATTCTCCATGACAACACTCGCCCGCATGTCACCCGGCAAACCGTTGCTCTCTTGCAACAGTTTCAATGGAACATCATCATCACCACCCACACTATAGTCCCGACTTGGCACCCATTGACTATCTCTTGTTCCCTAAGTTGAAAGAACATTTGACTGGAAAGCGATTCAGCACCGACGACGAGATGAAAGATAGGTTCACAACTTCCTGAACAGCATGGCAGCGAGCTGGTATGACATGGGCATACAAAAACTGTTACAGCGACTACAAAACTGCATAGACCAAAATGGTGATTATGTAGAAAAATAGCTAAATTTCAAGCTGTAAAATGATTTAAACCATTTAAGAAATAAACAGGTCTATGTATTTATTAAAAAAATAGGAGACCTTATTTTTGGGATTACCTTCGCAGATCTAGTACTGCAAGAATTAGTCACATTTTATTTAATACTTTTCAAATCTGTTTTACGTAGGTATTTCCTCTGTGTGTGCGTGTGCGTTTGTGCGCGTGCGTGCATGTGCGTGCGTGCGTGCGCGCGCGCGCGTGTGTGTGTGTGTGTGTGTGTGTCGGGGGTTATATTTTTCTCTTAAACATTAGTGTTACAGTATTTGCTAATTCTTAGTATTTTAAGTTTGTCAATTTCATAGTATAAATAAGTACCGTAATAATATGTCTCTGGTTAACCAGACCTGGCCAACAGCTGGAAACTGCAGATGATGATGATGATGGTGATGGTGTTTAAGTGTAAGAAAGGGCCAGAAGCCCTAACTTTGCCACAGGCTCCTGTCTATCTATCTATCTATCTATCTATCTATCTATCTATCTATCTATCTATCTATCTATCTATCTATCTATCTATCTATCTATCTTTTACCTCTGACTCTGTTGTTTCCCCTCTGAGAGCCATTAAAAACTTCCAGAATCAGAGGAAAATGATTACACACAATACCACAGCTTGAGGGAAAGGGGAGGGGTAAACAAATGACTCAGTTATGGTTAACTGATGCTCAGGAGACAGATCAGTACTACTCATAGTGCAAAACCTCGTTTATTTACAGAGTTAAAATTCATTCAAAATTTGTTGCTTGTCTTGCAAAACACTCGTGGACCAAGTTACTCGCAGTCCATGGTTTTACTGTACACCATATTTATTTTTCCTCTAATTATTACCGTATGTGGAGTAATCAATCACCACAACCAAGAGCAGTATCTCTCTTTCTGTTTCTCTCTTTCAAAGGAAACACTGCTTAAATGTCAATATTCCACCTCCATCCCTCAATTTTGCTTTTTTGACTTCTTACTTTTCAGCTCTGCCAAAACCATAATTGAAAAATGGCAAAAAGCTTTTTTTTTTCTTGATGCAAAGGACAAAACTTGTGTGGTCCCTATGGAACACCAAAACCCATGTTTTAAGGTTTCCTAGAAAATCGTCACTAACCGTTGTTTGCTAATTTGTTTCCTGCCTCTTAGCAAGGGACTCCAGGACTATCCACTCCTCCCTTCTACAACTACCACAAGTGACCATCTGTTGGTGGTATTTTGCTACTAGAAACATATTTCATTGTATTAAAGTTGCAGTCATCTTCACTTAAAATATTACTGGGCACTGAAGGACATTGTAAGATGTATGTGCTACTGAAATCATTGTAGTATTCTGTTCCATCCTTGAAAGATTATATCACATCTATCAAATGTATGCTCAACCAGGACAACTGCTACTAAATCATTCAGATTTATACAATTGCCATCTAACTTACTAAACAAGGAATATATTGACATGAAAAATAAATAAATAGTATTGAAAGTTCAGCTTATTCACTTTCTGTAATATTTACATATATTTCTTAACCAAGTCATAACCTTTAAATTGATTCTAATAGCCAGTGGGTGAGAACAATGGAATAAAAATAAAAATCTGTTCTTGAAGATAAGATTTATTTAAAACAGGAATTGAACTGTAGTCTGTAATAAAATATTCTATGCTGTAAATAACAACTAAGCAAGGCCTGGTACATCACCTTTAAAAAAAATATAATTTCAAAATCTCATAAAGGTATAATTATTTCCAACAGCATCATATCATTAGCAGTTGATTCATTCATAAAGTTAAAGAGCCTTTGATTTCTATATGATGATCTCCATCTAGTGTTCACCACAAGAACTAGCTGCTGGGCCCTAGCTGGTTCTATGTTTGTCCAGGAATTGAATACCTGATAAGAAGAGGTGTGCTCCTTGAAGTAGCTATTGGTTTAGTTTATCAGACAACTGTAATCTACTCACAGTAATATTTTATTCCTCATTACACCATCATGCAGTCCATGGAATGTCAGGCTAAGGTAGCTTAGTACATTCAAATGCTGTTTATTGTGGTAAATACCCTTGACTTCAAAAATGGAAGGTATACACCACCGCCAGATATGAAGTAATTTTACAAATGATCCCAAGACATACTACATGGTGCTTTTATATTGGCCATGGTCACTTCTTTTCCAATACTATTATTTTTAAAAAAACACATACACCTGGTATCTATATAAATAAAATTGTAGGGGGTCCGCTGTCTGTAATTTCTTTTGTTTTGCCAATTTTTCAGATATTTATCCATTTTAGGTCAACTCAAGACCGAATCGGTGGTTTTTACGTTTCGTGTCTGTTTGTCTGTCTGTCTGTTTGTCTGTTCCACCATCACGTCGAAACGGCTGGATAGATCTCAACCAAACTTCATATTTAGAGTATACTCTTCCCAGGGAAGGTTTCGATATGCATATCGTTTTAAAATCTTTGAATACACGGGGGGTTTATAGGAAAACCAGAATGATTTTTCCACCATCACGTCGAAACGGCTGGATGGATCACAACCTAACTTCATATTTGGAGTACACTCATCCCGAGGAAGGTTTCAATATGCATATCATTTTAAAATCTTTGAACAGACGGGGGGTTTATAGGAAAACCTGAATGGTTTTTCCTCCATCACTTCGAAACGGCTGGATAGATCTCAACCAAACTTCATATTTAGAGTATACTCATCCAGGGAAAGGTTTTGATATGCATATTATTTTAAAATCTTTGAATAAACCGACAACGAACCTACAGGTTACCATGGCAACGTCTCGGATGCATGCCAGCAGGGAAGTAACATATTGCCATTTTCCTCATCATGCTTTTAAATTCGTGGTTGTTCCTTGGGTAGAAGGCAAGAGAGGCGTCAATCGGCCTATCTGCGGGATATTGGTGGAATATCGTTGGATGTTATAACCGCCCTCGAATAGCTTAAGTAATAACACCATTAGTCATCTTATCTGTTGACCTAAGAATGTCTGCGCCTAAATTTCTCCTCTGTTACCTCTTTCTAATATCCATAACTCACACCAGCATAATTTATTGAGGGGCATTTGATTTTCCAATACATTCACTTGACATTTACATATTTGTTGTTATCCGGCTGTCCTCAGTTATACTCCATTTTCTATTACTTTCAACTTTCTTAACTGTATTATTTTCTTCCTTAATTACGCTGTATGTACGCGAGTGCTACAAACTACTAGATGTATTTCCACCAAGACTCATATTTAGAATACACCTGTCCTTGATAGGTTTTAGGGCAAATATTGTTTCTAAATCCCTGAACTGACTGGGGGTTTATACGAAACTGAAACAGTGATTTTGCACGTCCACAAAATATACACAACCAAACTTAATGGAAATCTACCTACCTTGGTAGAAATTAATTTCTAAACCTCTTTTCTCATGTGCATTATTTCGATACGAGGATTAATAAGGGAGATATCATTAACGGACCGTTTTTCTGTACAAGTCCCATCGGACTTACGTATTCGTTACAACTTGAAAACTACTGAAGACATTCGAACCAAAATTTATATTAACATCCACCTGTCCAAAGGTAGGTTTTAAACGTAAATAACATTTCATGTTCCGGAATGGACTGGCAGTTTATAGGGAACCGAAATGGTGATTTTACTCTTCCACAATATATACAGAACAAGACCAACCTGACTGGAAATCGACCAAACGTGATGGAATTTCACCTCTAAACCTTTTTTTTCATGTGCTTTTTTTGTCAGGATGATTAATAAGGGAGATATCATGAATGGTCACTTTTGCAGGTTAAGTCCAGCGGACATAGCCCAAAAGGTGTTGTACATGGAGCAGATTCCTTATCTATATAAATCAAATCGTAATGACTGTGTGCCTCTGCACTGACTATTTTGGCGAAATTTTCGTACAGCTTTCTGTTTAAGGGGTAATAATGACCATCTCCATAATTTTTGGTTTAGTTTCCTGAAAGTCCTAATTTTTACCCGCCTCGTCCAAAATCCAGATTGCGGCATAATCTGCCAGAAGAAAAAGAAGATAATTGAAATTTGACAAAATTATACGTTTTAGCCTGTAACGAATGGAAAACATCCTAGATCATTAAATGTTTCACTTTTTATCCCCGAAGAATATCGAAATATGCAGGCAATTTTAATGATGGTGCAGACCTTTGGAAATTCCTATCACATAACGGATTGCACAATCTCCGTTCAATTTGGAATGATCTACAACCTTGGTCTTATGACTTTTTGCTGTATCTGTATCCATTTTACGTTTGATTTTTTTCTATTAATCGATGTTAAGTCAATTTGGAATTTTCACATGCATAATTCATACTTTCAATTACTTATATGAAATACAGAATCATCAAACTCTTCACGAAAATTGGCCCACCCAGTAGCCATATGTGAGCCAAATGCTATGTATGTAGCTGTCACATAATTATCCGAAAAGTAATGTAATGTGAGATAATCTTACAAAACCTTTACCCTGTTCCACGTTTCTAACTCAATCTGACCCAAGAATAGATGACATATCATAGGACCAGCCACTTAGGCCACTAAATCCGGCATGTCTTATGGTATAATCCTTTGTCGATATGACATACGTTTAGTAGCAGTTAATCTGTAAATGAAGGTCTTCAATATTGTAAACACGCATATACTTTCGTATGCCGATCTATATATATTCACTGATGTCGATTTGTAGCGATCGAGAAAGGGTGGGTCTGCTATTGTAATCAGTACTCCCCACACCGACTTTGACTGGCAGTAGGAAAGGGTTCCTTCTCCAACTCCTGTGTAACTGTCATTAGTAAGGAAGGCCTACAATTGTAATGAATAGTTTCCTTCTCGATTTGACTTGCAGAAGGCAAGTGAGCATGCAGTTTTGTTTAAAACTCCCCTACCCGATTGTGTTTGGCAGTAGGCAAGGGTGCCTGCCATTATAAAGAAATGTCCTCATCTAAAATGTGACTGGTATTAGGCATAGTGGCCTGCTATTTTGATGGAAACTCACCAACTTGGTGTGACTGGCAGTAAGCTGGCTGGCAGTAGGAAAATGGGCCTGGCATTATTATGATAACTGCACAACTCAATTTCGAGTGATAGTAGGGTAATTGCCTGCCATTATAATAGAAACTCCTCAACTGTAATCTGTCTGGAAGTAGGATAGGCGGCTGCCATTTTAACGAAAACTCCCCAAATCGATTCTGTCCGCGTAGTAGGCAATGGGGCCTGCAATTATAATGTAAACTTCCCAACTCTATTGTGAATGCCAGTAGGCAAGTGAGCCTGCCGTTATCATCACAAATCCGTAACAAACACTTTACATTGGAAACAACGTATGGGGACCTCCCCATGCTGTTTCTCGGATAACGCTAAGAGACATGCCATTTTAAAACAATCTTATTTACTGCATGTACACTATTTACTTCGATATTCGAATACAATGTAGAATACCGTAGCGAAGCACGGGTACATTCGCTAGTTACTTATAAGTTTTCCAGTCTGTTGAACTTAATTATATACACTCACAACACTATACAATACCTGTAAAAATGAATTATAAGTGGAACGACATGTTTCATTCTAAAAGAATATCCTCAAGAGTCTAACAAATCACCTTCAACCATGAGACTATTATATCATGTACAAAACTGTTTATGTTGTATAAACCTGCCAGTGATTGTGAATTGGTGATATTATGAAAAAATTAGACAAATTATGAATCCAGAGGCCCTTTTGTTGGCATTTAAGTAACTTTGAGACATGTTGTTTGAGTTGGCAAACCATAATAGCAAGCAACTGACTTGGACTCGGTCCACCAAAGAAAGCTGGTCACAGATAAGTATACAAACTGTCTCAAAGTTTGTTAAATGCCAACTAAGGGGCCTACAGATTCATAATTTGTCCCATTTATTTCATAATATCACCAATTCACAATCATGGACAGGTTTACACAATGTAAACAAGTTTGTACATTATATGGTTGGTTGAAGGTGATTTCTTAGAATCTGAGGATGTTCTTATAGAATGGAACTATAATTCTACTTACAATTGTTCATTCTTAACAGGTCTTTTATAGCACGCTTAGTGTGTATGTGTGTTCAATAGACTGAAAATCTTATAAGGTTCGAAAGTAGATTCAAACCCTATGATCAGCATCACTGAAGATGGGTTTCTATGGTTTCACATTTTTATACCAGGCATATGCTGGAGCTGTACATTAATCAAGGCCACGGTTACTTCCTTCCCAGTCCTATCCAATAGTTGGAAGACCTGTCCAGCCCGTTGCGACATAAGCTAAACATTTTTTGTTATAGCGGAAGCCATTTCTTTTCAGTTTCAACTTAGTTAATCTATAATCGTTCGATTCTTCAGTCTTTCAAAACTAATTTATGATTAAATAAAATTTAGAACATATTAAAAAAAGAAAACATTTAACAAATTATACCCCCAAAAAATAATAAATTTGTTTAAAATAGAATTAAGTTGTTATACCTTTTTCAGGTATAGTCTGTTCTTAAATGTTTTCTTTCTCAGGTATTTTCTATGATTTAATAAATTAGTATTGACTGACTAAAGAACCTAACAGTTATAGTAAAACAAACATTTAAAAATCTACTGCCCGCTATTGTGTACATACCGTACAGCACATAAGCAGCACATATAGGCTCTCTTCTCTCACTCTAAAAGAGGATAAGGAAATATCGCAGTTCTTTGTTCCAATCTTTGTTATTTATTTTCATTTTTCATTTAATTTAATCTAATATAACCTTTCTAGGTTGGAGACCACATTGAGAAGATCGATGATATGAATCTTGTTGGAAGGCGGCACTATGAGGTTGCAAAGATGCTTAAGGAGATCCCTAAAGATACAACATTTACTATCAGGCTGGTGGAACCCCTCAAGGATGGTTTTAGTAAGTATTAAATTCAAAATAAATGCAGTAATATATAACGGCATAATGGAAATGCTTAATAATATACATGTTATATCCAACAGATATTGGACCAAAGGGTGATGGGCGCAAAACGAAGAAGGCAAATTATGGTTCAGGCAAAGAAACCCTCAGGTTCCGAGCTAATGGAAATGCTCAAATTGAAGAACAGGTAACACTTCATCATACATCATTATTGTTAATTGTTAGGAATGCCACAAAGTGTAGTACCGGTAGTACCGGTATGGATTTCTGTACTAACACCATATTCTAGATTATGAAAAATGGGTAACAGATGAGTGGCCTAGTAAGGGTGCAGAGAGTTTGGATGTAATTGCTATGGAACAGGAGCAACCATTCAGTCATATTGTTATGTAAATTATGCCTTTAAATTTTAAAAACTGACACACAAGCTCTTCGTTCTTTATTTCTTTCCCTTAAATAGTATATACAGATTTTTTCACTTTCCCCTCATGCTGTTGATGATATTGTGACATGTTGGTGGGATAAATGAATAAGACAGAACCTGGTAGTATACTATTTCTAAAATTTATTAGCTAAGCTCTAAAACTAAATATTTACACACACACACACACACAAGATTGCCGAGCTCACAACTTACGCAAGTACACAGGACACACACTTACATGGTTCACGCTCTCTCTCTCTTAATTTCTCATGTCTTATCTGCAAAAAAAAAAAAAAAAAACAACACACACAGAGTCTTTGATCACTTACACTACACTCACTCAGCCGCTCAGTCATGCTTGTTAGCGCTGTCACGGTCCGCAGTCCACACATCAGTCTCGCAGTTCGAGGTAGTATCCGCTGTCCCCTCAGTCCGTCGAACTCCACTCACAGCCACATGTCGGCACCCAGTGTTGTCCATACTGCACAGGACAGGCCACATCCTCTTCCAGCAGTTGGTCCAAGACACTCACACGCACAACGACAGGCACACAGAAATGAGTCCTCTGCTCCAACAGACTGACACCTTAGCCAAGGCTGTCACTAACACACTGACTACACTCTTCACTAACTCACACCAGCTGAACTACATCAACTCACTTCAACTAACTCAACTCCGTAGACTGCACCTGACTTAAATACCTGGGCCCACGCCATCTAGATGCTTCCAGAAGGGACACATCTCCAGAGTCTTCCCGAAGGCGAATACTCTCCGCACGCCGTCCAGATTCTTCCATAATGCCGGAGGCCTCTAATACATTAGCAGGACAATCCAGATAGCAGTGGCGGGGGCGTTGACCAATCCAAAAGTGGCTGTCCTCCGTCTGGTAAGGGGAGTAGGGAGAGGGTGGGCCTTCCTTGGTGATGAGCGTGCGGTTGGAGCTGAATAGCTCGTGCTACCTCTCGCGGTTGCACTTTGGCATGGCAGACATAATGGCACACCATGCCACACTGCCCTCTCCTCAGGGCAAGGCATCCCGACTTGCTCCATGATATGGCGCCAGACCATTTGTTTGGTTGGCCACCGCCTTCCCATGAGGGATCCGCTGGGTCGGGTCGACGGTGCCCTCGTTCCTGGTGATCATGATCCTTAAATCCTCGTGTGGTAGCTGGAACTTCGATAGTTTTACTTTCATCCACATCCGCACTTCCAGCACGTGAGCGTCTTTGTAGTCCTCCGGTGTGATGCATGACCTAGTTTGCTCGTCCCAGACTTAGCCCTGCTGTACCGGCACGCAGCTTCATGCCAGAATGAGTGTCCTAGTCAGGTGGCATCCTCGTTCCTTGGCCATCGGTTCGTCCTCCATTGGTGCTCCGTCTCCTAGTGGGGGTCCCTCCAGCCGTGCCATTGCCATCACTGCCTCCATCTCCTGGGACATCACAAGAGTCACCTCATAGTTCTGCTTCCCGCCAATCATCCTCCCTGGACGGATTTCAGCGCCACACAATTTATCACAGGTGTCAGCCGCCTCGCCCTTGGTGTCACCTTCAGATGGCTTATCCATAATCACATCACCTAGTTGCTTGATCTCAGTGTTGAATACCTGTGGCATTGTATCTGCGCGCTGAGTCCTCTCCTGGAGATGGACACGGCAGGTCGCTCTTGGTTGGTGGACACCGCAGCACACGTTGAGCACTCCCACAACCTCCTCGTAGGTTGAACATGGCTGCGGGCTGCGTTGTACTGTCATCTTCTGTATACCTAGTCCAGCGATTGCATATTCAGCTCTCTTCTTGAACATTAGTCCAGTCTCAAACTGGGTCCGGCATGTTCTCCTGGAAGTGATCCCCGACTTCCCATGGGGTTTCCACCTTCACGACAGTGAAGCTGCCATCGCCGCTAGCAGGATTCATTCGTGTCTCCACAGCCATTGCGTTCACACGCAGGGCACTCACTTCCTCCATTGGGCCTCAAACTCCGGACTCCACAATGGCGAGCATCTCTTCGGACCGCTTCTTGTCCAGTTATTCTTGACCTCAGTTTGGAGAGAGCGTACTTCGTTTTTCAACTTTAATTGCTCACCCTTCCGTTCACTTAAGTCTGTTTTCAGTTGGTCTGGGTTAGATCTCCATTCCGGTCTCAGTTCACTAATGATTTTGTCATACCCAGATAAGATCTTATTTTCAAGAAATCGAGCTGCCTTTCTTTAGATTTCTTCCTGTTCTTGAATCAAGTAATCCCGGTGAGGGTCCAATACACTGGAACCATACTCTAGTTGGGGTCTTACCAGAGACTTGTATGCCCTCTCCTTTACATCCTTACTACAATCCCTAATACCCACATAACCATGTGCAGAGATCTGTACCCTTTATTTACAATACTGTTTGTATGATTACCCTTATATTAACACCTAGGTACTGCACCTTTCCTGCGTCCAGGGTGGGTCGTGAAGAAATCCAGACTAGCATACCGGTACTCTCAGGGTTAGTCGATTGTCAAATTTTTTTAAAAAACGTGAATTCCGGGAGAGATGCGAAAGGCTTCTTAACAGACAATTCATCTGCTGATATTAATGATGGACGTCTCCATCCTACAAATCATTATTTTCATCGAGAAATATTCCTATTTTACCTAAAGTGTAAAAATATGAAATGCTTAAACTAGATGATGAATATGAATACCAATATATCTTAATAATAACTATTTATTCAAATTCTAAGAAAACTTGAGAAAAGAAAATGTAATTGAAAGAAAATTATCATCTCATTTTAAAATTCATTTATTCAGTTTTGTTGTAGTAACTAGGATCGTTGATTGAAATATAATAATTATGTACAAAAAAATTATTTAAATTTAAAATTTTAGAAATGAACTCACATGTCACCTTCACATCATCAATCACAAAAAAAATGTTCGTAAATTATAATTAGGATGAGCATTAGGTTTTCTTTGTTGTAGGATTATTATTTCAATAGAATGCGTCAGAAAAAAGATAAGTATAAAGTTAGCCATAATATGTGCTAATATTTACATTAATACCTAATATCACTTGTCAACACAAATGTATCATTCATCTCATTAATCTTCAATTCAATTTAATCATAAAAATGTGTCTGATGAGAAATATTCTCACATAAATTCCTGAATTCCAACACATTACCAAGTGTCATTTACTAAAATAGGTAAAGGATATCATTCATGAAGAGTCTATGAATTATCTAACCTCCTGAAATTATTTATAAAAAAATAATAATGCCCATGCATATGATTTTGGTGTGTGCCATGTTCTTCTTCAACGAATATTCAACATTACAGAAGAGATCTAGGTTAAGATTAATCAACATACTACTCAACATTCCCTAAAATGATTCATTTCAATGATCTACTTATGCCATAACTTATTATAAACACCACAATATGTTTTCACCAACGTAGGATATGGATTACTTGTCAACGATTGATCATCATAGTATCATGAATATTAATGATCCTGGATTGCATCAATACTCTTCTCTTTTTCTTCATAATTAATCATTTTCTTCTTTACTGATGTAGCAACACACATTCCAATTATATATCCTTCCTTATATTCATTTAATACTTCAATATCACTTTCCTCTCATATATCATATCATATACTTCCTCCTTTTCTTCCAAATAATTCTCAACTGTACCTCATCTTGACGCTTGGAATCATTTAAGTCTCAATTATTCACTTGATTAATCCAATCTCTTCTCAATTAATCTTATTACCACTTCAAATTATTCTCATGTCCATTATCCTACTCTGACTTCATATGGCACTGTTCAACCTTCATACTCCAAGATATTAACCATTACTCACATATAATCTTAAATATTCTACCGATACATATCTCACAAATCATATAGGATAACCTTTCAATATGCTTAGAGATGCATATGGCCCTGAAGTTCACTCAGCCTACACCAAAAATGAGTACCAGGTTAATTCCTGGGGGCAAAGGCGGCCGGGAGTAGAGCTAACCACTCTACCCCATCACATACCGCGGTTAACAATGGTGGAAGCCTTTACCTTCCACTCCTCCAAGGGCCTTCATGGCCTGTATGGAGGTGTCTTTGTCTTTCAATATGCTTAAATATTATAGCAATGGCACTAACGAATAATTCATTTCACATTTCCTAACCAGGATTGATTATGTCTTTCAGATGACTACCTATATCCGTGTATTTTGACACACAACGTTAATCCATGAGAATCTAACATATTTGAGATATTTTGAAGACTTCAAGGATTAACCATCTATTCACCAACAAATATGAATGATTATATTAGGATTTGCAACATTTATTTATCTTACTCTACTAAGAAAATCTTAACTTTTTCCTTTGGCTCATCCGGGATTGAATGAGTTTCTCCTCGACATCAGCAGCTTGGGCTTGGCAATCGCATCCTGCCATTGGTCATCAGGATGCTCATTGTAAGCCTCCTTTGCCCTCATCTCAGCTCAGCCTCCTCCGG
Organism: Anabrus simplex; assembly: GCF_040414725.1. Taxonomy (NCBI): domain Eukaryota; kingdom Metazoa; phylum Arthropoda; class Insecta; order Orthoptera; family Tettigoniidae; genus Anabrus; species Anabrus simplex. The sequence goes on from NC_090265.1 coordinate 1,136,755,611, forward strand.
ACATCTCATCATCGACTTCTTAGAAATGCATGGCAGCTAGATCTTGTGCAAATAAGATACAAACATACTTATATGAAATTAGTTGCATCATAATGTTGAATTCATAGCCTTCTAACATTTTAGTTTCAATGACAATTCTTTCATCTTAACTTTAATCTTAAAAACGTTTGCAGATTACCAATATGTCTACCCTTGTGTCAGATATATATGTTGTAGTTGTTACTTCATGCATTGATTTAGCTATTTCTCCATAATCTCAAAATTTTCTTCCTTGTAATTGTGTCAAGGCCTATTCTTCACCGTGACGATAATTCAATGTATAAATTTCTTTATAATTCTCTTCTTATTTTGCAGTTTTTATTATGGCTTTTGCAATTACGCGTTCTCTAATAGATGTAGATCTCACAAATCTTCTTCTTTTAATGATTCTCTTGCAACTCTTGAGATTAAATGTGCATTTTTAGTCTCTGCTGATGGATACGTCTGTTCCGTAAGCTTACTCATTCAATTATCATTTTGCAATAGTACAGTGCCTTAACAATTCTGAATCCTTTCTTTGTCTCAGCCACTGCCATATTGATCTTTTCTATTCCGATCTCGTTATACAGGGTGAAGCGAAATTCGCGCACTCGGACGTCGCAGCACGACTCCTCACATGCCAGCAATAAAAAAATGTCTTTCACAAAAGTTTGTCCTGCGAGTATATCCGGCAGGAAAAGAACGTTGAAGAGTGGCAATCTGGCAACACTGTAACCACATGTAGGGTAAGTATCTCTGTCAGCACATACTTCTCGTGATGTACAGTTGGTGCAGTGGATAGAGCTATGGGTTGGCATGCAGGAGCTTGAGGGTTCAATCCTGGGTTGAGGCGCACTTTTTTATTTGCTAATTTCCGTCAGACATTACATACTGTAATACAGTAAGACACCATTTTTTAGGTCACGTGTATCCTACATTTACAAAATTTAGTAACGCTGAACACGTTGTAATGCATCTAGTAGATGAAATGGTGCAAATAAATTCACACCCACCACGTGGAAAGGGCGTCTTTCAAAGCTGACCAATGAAAACGAATGATCATGCCTTTCTAGGCTCGTAGTATGTAAGTGCAAATGGTTTCTAGAGGACCTGCTGCAATCGCTGTTGACGATTAAGATGCCAGATACCATACCACCTGGACTACATTTACGAAATAAAAAACATACGCCTCAAACCAGGATCGACCGCTCGACCTCCTGCATGCTAACCCAAAACTCTATCCACTGCACCAACTGTACAGCATGACTAATATGTGCTGACAGAGGTAGTTACCCTACATGTGGTTACAGTGTTGCCAGATTGTCACTCTTCAACGTCCTTTTGCTCCCGGATATACTCGCAGGACGAACTTTTGTGAGAGACTATTTTTTTTATTGCTGGTATGTGAGGAGTCACGCTGCGACGCCCGAGTGCGCGAATTTCGCTTCACCCTGTATATCGTATCTCCTTGATATGAATGACTGAGTTCATGCACCATGTTTAACTTTGATATTGGCAATTGCGTCCATTTTAGCTCCATGGTATTATCATTTTAGGACAGTGAAATGGGACAGTACTTACAGTGATCCCCATAAGGAATTTCAACCCCATTAACAAGGTAATTAAACCTGAGAGGACTTTTCCTATTAGTGAAACTTACAAACCTGACTTTTAACCCTGTTTATCATCATACCAGTGCCTGCTGTCCATCTCATAACATGGTTGAGATCTTTTTGCAGTTGCTCACAATCTTGTAACTTATTTATTACTCCATACAGTATAACACTATCTACAAAAAGCCTTACCTCTGATTCCAGTTCTTTACACATATAATTTATATATATAAGAAAAATATAAAGGTCCAATAACACTGCCTTCAGGAATTCCCCTCTTAATGATGACAGGATCAGATAAAGCTGAGTTACATTTCTGAGAAATATAGCCACCTATTCAGTCACTCTTTTGTCTAGTATAATTGCACTCAATTTTGCCAGTAGTTTCCCATGATCTACCCTATCAAATATCTTAGATAGGTCAATCACAACACAGTCCATTCGACCTCCTGAATCGTAGGTATTCTCCTATAACTTGCTGGAATCCTACAAGTTGAGCTTCAGTGAAATAAGCTTTCCTAAACCCAAACTGCTTTCCATCAAACCAGTTATTAATTTTGCAAACATGTCTAATAAATCAGAAAGAATGCTTTCCCAAAGCTTACATGCAACTGACTGGCCTGTAATAACAAAAGATTATGATGTAAATTTTTGTTTCTGTTATAGTATATAAATGAGCCCTTACAGAGTTTTCTTTATTGGAATTGAGCAGAATTTGTTCAAGCTATCTAGTTTCCATTTTATTATTAAGTTTGTGTACTCTTCTTTTCATCATGATGCCATGCTTCGGACAAAAGTCTTCAAATACCTATTTCTGATTCCTTTTTCAATGTTTGAAGAGGCAAATTTTGCCTGTATGTATGTTCAACACTTAACACATAGACAGAGATGATGATGATGATGATGATGATGATGATGATGATGATGATGATGATGATTATTATTATTATTATTATTATTATTATTATTATTATTATTATTATTATTAGTATTCTGGGTCCATAACATAATGGTTAGCACTATTAGCTACCATCCTCGGGGGCCCGGGTTCGATTCCCGGTACTGCCAGAAACTTAAGAATGGCGGGAGTGCTGGTTTGTGGTTAAAATGGTACATGCAGCTCACCTCCATTGGGGTTGTGCCTGAAAAGAGCTGTGCCACCTCAGGATGAGGACACGAGTTTACTTTATATAATTGTTAATTAATGAGATATTGTTCATAAGGTTTATACCCCTTATCCTGTTCATTTTCAAATCCTCTTCAAAATTTTTTTACTTGTTCCAGCCTGATGAATCAATGCAGCGAGGTATTGACAATATTAATAAGCTGCTGGACAGCTTTATGGGAATCAATGATTCTGAACTTGGTAAGTGTTTATTACTTTATGAGAGAGAATATTCATGAGGGATGGCTTCCCTATAACAAGGGAAATGCACAATTAATCTTGTATTTTTTAACTGTCAATTCAGTTTCCTATTTGCTGTGCCCAATCCCTACCCCATAGCAGCTATCCTCAGTGAGGAATACCTTTCTTTTTCTGCTTTTATTTTTTTACAAATTACATTTAAATAGTGATTTACAGTCAACATTCAATGTCTTAAAATGATTTAGACAGATGACATTTAAACTTCAAATAAGAATACCAAATGAAAATTCATATAACATCGTTGGTTGTTAGGGAATTAGATCACACTGTTCATCTTCTATATATATAAAATAACAAGGACCGACCGAGCATCGCTGAGCCAAAACTACTGGACATAAAGAAATTAAATTTTGGGGATACATTTAATGTAGTGTGTAGGTGCTCAGTAAGGGAGGATTTTTGAATGTTCCATTGCTAAGGGGGTGAAAAGGGGGGTGGGGGTGAATTTTTAAAATGAGGATATCTATATCTCAAAAACTTAAAAGTTTACAGATGTAAAAAGCTGGTATTTGGAATCTCCTTTAGAAATAATGAAACACGTATTTTTTTGTTTTCAGAAAATCCCATTGGGAGGGATGAAAAAAGGGAGAAAAGTGGTTGAACACCTATTATGAGGAAGCTTATATCTCAAAAACTGAAATGTTACAGATATGAAAATTGGTATTTGGAATCTCCTTTGAAAATAAAGAAACATGTATTTTTGTGTTTTTGGATAATCCAATGAATAGGGGGTGAACAGGAGTGATAAACAGGGTGAATTTAAAAAAAGACTATATCTGCAAATTATCTCAGACATGTAACATATTACAGATTTGAAAACTGGTATTAGGAATTTCCTGTGAAAGTAAAGAAACATTTTTTTTTTTTTTTTTTTTTTTTGGAAAATCCACTTAAGGGGAACTGAAAAATGGGATGAATTTTTAAAATTAGCATATCAACAGTATATCTCAAAAACTTAACATGTTGCAGACATGATAACTGGTATTTGTAATCTCCATTAAAAGTAAGGAAACACATATTCTTTGGTTTTCGGAGAAAACCCTTAACCGGGGGAGGGGGGTGTGAAAGATTTGAAAAATTACTTGAATTATTTGTATGATAATGTGTGTGTGTGTGTTTGTGTGTGTATATACCAAAAATATAAAGATGTTACAAACGTGAAAACTGGTATATGGAATCTCCTTTGAAAATAAAGAAACACGCATTTGGGGGGGTTATCAACTTGGTAGGTGGGGGGGATGAAAACAGAGATGAATTACTTTTAGGAGGATATATATATTTCAAAAACTGAAGATATCACAGTTGTGATAATTGGTATCTGGAACCTCTTTTAAAGAAACAGGTGCTGTTTGTTTTTGGAAAATTCACTTGAGTGGGGAGTGTGAAAGGAAGTAAAAAATGTAAATTCTCTTTCTGAAGAAACTTATATCTGAAAACTGAAGGTTACAGACATGGAAATTGGTATTTGGAATCTCCTTTAAAAATAAAGGAACACTCAATTTTTGGGTGGGGGAAACCAACTTAACGGGCGGGGGTGGAGTGAAAAAGGAGTTGAATTCTTTTCATGAGGATACTTATATCTCAAAAACTGAAGATTTACAGATGTGAAAATTTGTATTTGGAATTTTCTTTCAAAGTAATGAAACATGTAATCTTTTGCCTTTGAAAAATCCACTTAAGGGGGGTAAATTAATTGAAAAATTAGTTGAATTCTTTGTATGAGGATACTTATATCTCAGAAACTAAAGATGTTACAGACGTGAAAAGTAGAATCTCTTTTAAAAATAAACACGCATTTTTGGGGGGAAATCAACTTGGGGCGGGCGTGGTGGAAAAGGAGTTTAATTCCTTTTTGTGAGGATACATGTACTGGTATCTCAAAACTAAAGATGTTACAGTCGTGGTAATTGGCATTTGGAAGCTCCTTTATAAATAAAGAAACAAGTATTTTTAGTTTTTGGAAAATTCACTTAAGGGCGGAGGGTGAAAGGAAGTGAAAAAATGTAATTCTTTTTATAGAGAAAGTTATATCTAAAAAATTTAAGGTTACACACATGAAAATTTGTATTTGGGATCTCCTTTAAAAATAAAGAAACACGCATTTTAGGAGGGGGGGAGAGAATCAACTTAGTGGGCTGGGGTGAAAAAGGAGTTGAATTCTTTTTATGAGGATACTTATAACTCAAAAACTGAAGATGTTAGAGGCATGAACATTTGTATTTGGAATCTTCTTTCAAAGTAAAGAAACGAGTGTCTTTTGTCTTCAGAAAATCACTTAAGGGGAGTGAATGTGTTGAAATATTAGTTGAATTCTGTGTATGAGGATACATATACCTCATAAACTAAAGATGTTAAAGACATGAAAATTGGTATTTGGAATCCCCTTTAAAATAAAGAAATGCACACTTTTGGGGAGGGGGCGATCAACTTAATGGGTAGGACAGGGGGTGAAAAAGGAGTAGAATTACTTTTATGAGGTGGAGATGGGGAGGGGGTGGCATATAAAAATAATCAAAAATATTGTCAAATCCATAGGTTTCGGGATCGCTGAGATGAACAGTGACACTCTGCATGACGTTTAAGTCCAAGTTCAGCTCCCATCGACATGGGGGTGAGAAGAGGTGATAAAAGTCCAAAATTGCCCAGATTATGGATTCGTGTGTGTGCATCCCTCTGGGTGGGGATGGAAAGGGGTAAATATCAGTCAACGTCACACTAACGAAATATACAAAAATTTGCTTCACACGTAATTAACAGGTTATAAAATACCTAAAAGTAAATAACAATAAAGTGCCTGGGCAGTGCTGGGTAATATAGCTAATGTTATATACAGAAAGACAGGAATAAGAAAAGGAATAAATAACAGTACATACACATTGGCAGGTTAGTGTGGGAAGAGTGAGCAACAGAAAGAGGGACATAGGACAAATATGGAAACACAAAAGGACAAGGATAACCTCCACATCTTCAAATAGATAAGCTCTCCCTTCATCAGTCCCAGTTCTTCTACATCCATCAGCAATGAATGGTTGTATGATTATCAGTCATTATTCTAAGCACATAAAAACCTGTTTCTTAAATGGCATTTAACACTTTCTGGACTAGAATAGATTGGAGCTTTGTAAACCTTTAACGAGGAAGTAGGCAGCAGGAATAGTGAACTTTTTTTGAAAGTCTGTTTACAACAGAACACAACAGTTTATTTGCAGGAACAGCAGATTTTCCAGTATCTGTATCGTACACATCCTCAGCTTTGATCACACCTACGAACTTGTTGCTGGTTCGGTCATAGAGGAGCTGTTCCTTAATAGCCATTTCATCAGCAATTGCATTTACAGTTCTCTTTGTTGGTTGGAGAGTTTCACATTCAGCTTAAGTCTTTCCTTCACTAATTGGGAAATCCTGACACCACACACAGCATTTCCCATGTACCTGTCCAGAGTACTTTGTGATGGAATTGACACACTATCACACACTACCATATGGTTTGTTCTGACCATGCGGGTTTTGTCTTGCAAAAATTATTGATTTGATCTTAAAAGATTAATGGCCTTTTGATCATTATCTTTAGCTGCTTCCTTTGTTTTCTTCAGATGATCAGTTTCTAGGTTATCTTCAAATTTCCAGTGTAATCTTTTAAGTTCATCAGTTTTTCTCACAATCGGAGCCTCTCATTTATGATCTTCTGATGACTGCTGCCATTATTACTCATTAGAATATCAACTTCGGATTGAGAATTATTGTTCACATGAATTTCATACTCATCATCCAACGTATTTCCTGCAGTTGAAGAGTTTGTTTCCTCATGGATTTGTTCCAAAGAAATCTCAATACTGTCTGGCCTTTCGTGGAGATATTTTTCTAGTTTGAAGGTAATAGGGATAATCTGGAAACTGACTTAGCACAACATCTGGCTTCATTATCTTTCTCTTACAGTTTTCTTGATAACCCCCATCCCTAAAATGCAGAATACAAACACAAGAATAATTGGATGTAATCCATTCACTACCCTTGATTGATCCTTGCCTTGATACAGAGTTAAGCCACTTTCCTCAAAGTTCTTTATTTGAGGGGTTTTCATGAAACCTCACACCTGAAGAATTTGGATTCCCTTGCTTTGATTTGCAGAAAGGAATGCAACAATTCATAATTTTACAACCAGAAACATACACATAAATACTCAATAAAAACGCAGTAACTCAATGTGGGTAAGGAGTTAAGATGGGGTATATTGGCTTGTGATACAGAGAGCTCATGCTAAGCAGCATGTTAACTGCATAGCATAGAGCAGGTAGTATTATAGGATTGAGATGGTGGTGCTTTTATTACTTGAAAGTTTGAACTTACTTTAACTCTTTTTTGTCTAACTGTGAGCATAGCTCGCAGCGGCTGAAATTATGTTCACACCGCACTGCGAGCAAGGTTTGACAATTCGCTAAAAGTCGAAAATGAGCTATGCACACATCAGTTACATCATGTTTCTTCATATATTAGTTACAAGAGTATTTCAACAGATGGCAGTATTATCTGTCTAAGTCAGAGAATTTACTATATTATTGACGAGTGTGCATTAGTAGACGTCACTCAATGTGCTCAAAAACAGCTTTTTGCGGCAAGCAAGTGCTTGATGAAAGTGATATTTTAGATATTTTATGTAATCGTAATCCCTCATATCTAGAAAAAGAACCAGAAAACTTTACTAACATGTAGATAATCTTATGTATTCATGCAATTATGAAATGCATGGGTACATGTGGTAGTCTGTAAAAAAATTCCAATCATAATGAAATACAAGATGTCATGTTGAATTCAAATTCAGATGTCAATACTATTTCCATTTGTGCTTAAAATTATAATTGCATACCTTCAATATCATCTTCACTCTGAGCATCTTCGCTAACATCACCTTCCAAGACACTATCATCACATAAAATTACCTTATTTACCTGAATAATCCCTGCCGTCGAATAATGCCCACACCCTCATTTTAGGAAGGCTCATTTTGAAAAAAAGAAATGAAATGAACTAAAATTCTTTCCATCAAAAGAGTAACACAGGCATAAACAAACATTTTGTATCACTCCGCGAGGTCCACGTAGTCTTTACGCAAATATGAACATGTAAATTTACGGATATAGCTGCTTTGCCTGAGATGATAAAAATACATTATCCCTGCTATGAAATATATTTTCCATGAAAATGAGCAAGTAGGCCTACTTACATGACAGGTATTTCGTTAATCTGAACTTGCAATAGGCTCGATTCCCTGTAGATGGGAAGATTCGTTGTCTCTTGCATCACTAGAATCCTCTCCTAAATTACTTACAAGTTCGTCACACTCCACATCTAAAACACTTCTCACACGAGGTCTCCTTCTACTGGACAGTAACACGACCGGTGGTGGATAATTCTTTTTGTGCAATGTAAACACTTGAAATAGACACCCCGGCAAAATCTGATGTTAAGTTTTGCGATACAGTAAAACCTTGTTAATTCGAAGTCTTTGTAATACAGAAATCGGACTTCCAATTACATGATCTCAAATCAACAACCATGTTGTAATTCAGAAATGCCAACCCTCGTCAGTTTTCGTGGATTCTGCTTTTCCGCGTACTGCCTGCTACATGATAATGTGGTGTTCCTTAAAACGCTGAATACAAAAGAATTACGATTTAACTCTATTTTCAACTATGAAACACACTATAGACACACCAAAATGAGTGAAAGTGTAGAAAGCTACCCTTACACATTCCAAAGACACGTTCTATTGTGACGCGGAAAAATTTTGAATTTAAATTACTCTGTAAAATACGGTACTATTAAAAAAATGTAAAGTCTGAATTGTTTTCCGTTTAAATATGATATATGGGGACAGTTTTCTTCCATCTACGGTTGCACAAAGCATAACTGTACACTCGGCATCGAAAACTAGGTGAGCCAGGACCGTGTTGGCAGCCTTGACGCAAAAAAAATATGCGGGGATTATTTGCATAAATACGATAAATAAAATTTCATAAGAGCTCCCATTTTTGTTATTGTTATTGAACAATTATTATTTTATATCATTTTCATTATTGTTGTTGTTATTTTGTAACTGCAATGCACATTTTACATTAACAAAATAGGGTAAATACATATAATAATACTTCAGAAAACTGTACTTAGTAATTCAGATTTTTTTTTTCATTCTTAAAATATGGTGTAATATATAAACAATATTAATACCTCCAGTGATAGCTGATGTGAAACAAATAATTTTTTTTTTAAACCAGATGCTCACACAAGCACAAAGAAGAAAATAATCCTGCAAATATATATTTCTTTAATCCTTAAAAATGCCCAGTCCAGAACTTTTGTTAAGGATAATCAGGTCCAGACCGCAATGGGTTAATGAAGTGCTCCAGCAGTCCTTCCTCTCTCTTTACTAGTCCATCAAAGAGGCACTCTTCCCAATAGAGTTCCCTTTATGTAAAATTATGTCTCTTTCATTTGTTCATTCTTATTTTCATTTAAGTAAATTTCTCATACACTGCTGAAAAAATAAATATGCAACGTCCTCAAGGACTGTGTTCATTGGCACCAGAGTATAATATGTGCGTACTGAGAGTTTGTTGTGTTTGTGATTAATTTGTCACAGACATTGGCAATCAGATGGCGCTCAGGAGGCCTGTCCGTATGCACTCTGTTTTGTCTCTGCTGGCAGTAACTGTGCTGAGGTTAGAGGTGACCAGTGTTTGCAACATTCATTCTAAGGTACAACCATGCCCCGCCGACGAATATGTGCTCCTGCTGAATAACTTCATCCATTTGAACGGGGTCGCATTGTGGGCCTGCAGGAAGGCGGATGGATGTATCAACGGATTGCTGCACATATTGGGCACAATGTAGCGGTGATATGTCACTGCTTTCAGCAGTGGTTTGTGGAACATTCCCACATCCATAGACTGGGCTCTGGACATCCGCATAGTACAGATGAACGTCCAGATCAATGCATTGTGCGAGCAGTGGTGGCCAACCAAACATCATCCAGGAATTAAATCTGGTCACATGTAGCACCCAAGGACCATTGGGAACCATCTGTTTGGAGCAAGATTATGATCACGTGTGCCTCTGGCCAGGCTACCACTGACACCACAACATTGCCCAGCATGGCTAATCTGGTGTCGTTAAAGAGTTGACTGGAGGGGGGGATGGCGCTGTGTTGTCTTCAGTGACGAGAGTAGGCTCTGTATGCAAGTGATGGACGTACACATGTACGCCATAGACCTGGTGAGCTGCCTATTTCAGAGTGCATTCGCCCATGACACCCTCGTCCCACCTCAGGCTTCGTGGTGTTGGGGACCATCAGTTACAACTCGTAGGATAATGTAACCAGTGCCCACTATTTCGCACAGGTTCTTGTCCCCATGCTACTGCCGTTTCTTCGACAGGAAGGTGATGTGAGTTTTCAGCAGGACAGTGCTCGTTCGCATACAGCTGCTGTGATGCAATGTGCTCTACATACTGTACAATAACTGCCCTGGCAAGCAAGATCACCAAATCTCTTGCCAGTTGAACACATATGGGATATGATGAATTGCATCAAAAGGGGGTAAGAGGCTTGAGACAATCTATCGCAGGATGCCATTCGGCACCTTTATGATCGCTTGCATGCACAAATTCATGCCTGCATTGCCGCCATAGTGGGGGGCTTGCTGTGTATTGATGCAACTGTTTGGGCACTCTTTACTGTGACATGTGTGTTTCATTTGGTCTGAATTTGATATTTATACTTCTGCGATGAGGAACTACGTGTCACATTGCTTGTGAATAAAATGACCTTGTCCTTGTGGATGTTTCATGTTTTTCTTTGTTTGTTTTTTTTTTCCTGGCAGTGTAGTTCCATAGTTTCCTGTAGCTATTCTTTCATAACCTGCACATGCCATTCCAGATGTTCTTTCAGCACTTCAGGGAAACTCCTCTCAATACTGTTTTATTGCAGTACAGATGTAAAAACTTGCTGGTAAAACTAGAAGATAGTTCAAAATAATTTGTTGAGGAGTTTCCCTGCTGGTTCCTTTAGAATGTCAATCACATCTTACATTTTGTGTTGCCCTGGCTAGGCTAATTACAACAATTGAAAATGAAAACCTACAATCTGTTTTCCAGTCAGTGACCGGTCAGGGATGGAATGAATGAAGCTCCCATTTTGCGGCGAGTATAGGAATTGTGCCGGCTGCCAAGGCCTGTCACACTCCTCTGGGGCAATGGTTAATGACTGACAAATGAAATGATAGTGGAGAGTGTTGCTGGAACAAAAGATGACAGGGAAAACTGGAGTACCCAGAGAAAAACTTGTCCCGCCTCCACTTTGTCCAGCACACTCCCATGGAGTGACTGGGATTTGAACCACGGAACCCAGCGGTGAGAGGCCAATGCACTGCCACCTGAGCCATGGAGGCTCTACTAATTACAACAATTATCACCTCAAAACATCAAGCACAAAATAACTAGCTTATAAGAAGAGCTTTTAACTCAACATCAAATACAAAATAACTAGTGTATAAAGAGAGATTTTAACTCAACTAATTTTGTGTCAACATATCATCTTTCATGACCTGGAAAATCATCACTACAAAGACTCAATATACAAAAACTGTACATTAAAAAAGAAGACTATAGTGTTATTATTTTATTAATATGCAATGTTCCTAAACCTTTTAAATTATTTTTAGTGTCTTTTGTTAACTATTTGCAATGTATTTTGGTATATCTTTGTATCTTCTATAAGCTGATGATCTCCCCAAAGAGGAACGAAACATGTTCTTTTAGATAAAAGTGTATTTATTTTGAAAAAGATAAAACAGTATTTTAGTATTGAAAAGGGTGGACTTTTCTCAATTACATGCAATACAAATTCTTGTGTATTGATTATTTCAACATGCTATAGGTAGAGAAGTCATCATTTCAAAGAACTTTCAGCACATAAGTTCCAAATGTTTATTTTTTAACAAAGATAACATTTATATGAATGTGTACGGTTTCAGAAGAATTAATATTTTTATTGTTTAAAAGCATATCAGTGTTGAATTTATTTTGAGTTATTTCTCACTTGTCTGGTAATGTTTCAGCCACCTTAATCTGGGAGCAAGCCCAGGGAAAGACCAACAGTATGGACTTTGCTGAAGCTATCGACAATTCAGAACTTGAAGAATTTGGTTTTACTGACGACTTCATCATTGAACTGTGGGGAGTGATAACAGATGCTCGATCTGGTCGTCTGTAGTGAAATTGTGGTGTTAGACTGAACATTTGACATTTCGTGACTTTTATAGACTTTGTGTGCTCTGTCGTTTATTCAGTAAGTTATTCTTTGCATGTGCAAATGGAATTTATGAACACAAGATGTGTGAATACAGTATTTTAATATAGTTCAGTGACTGAACATATAGGGGTTGGTATGAACAAGGCATATGCCTTGATTGTGAGAACAAGAAAGTTCAGGTAATTATGTCAACAAAATTAGAATTTCACATGATATATTTTAATATGAATGTTTTTATTCAGTAACTATGGAACTTTAGGTTCCTTAAATTGAAGAATTTTATTTTTCAAATTTCAGAATATAAATTTTATAACTGAAAACATGTGGTACTGTATTTTTGTGTTGTATTGACCTTTTAAGTGAATAAATACAGAAAATGTTTATCTTTGCACACTGATTTCTTTTCAGAGTCAGCTGAAATATATCAGGTTATGGTTGTTGGAAATATTAAATTAAAGGAAAGTTTCCAATGGGAAAACTTGTATGCAAGAAAAGTAGCAATAGTCAAGAACATGGACAGAGATGGAAAGCAGCAATTCACAGTGCAAATCCACAGTTAAGAATGCATAAAGGAAATAACAGTACTCTTACAAGGAACCTAACCCACTTCAGGGTTGGGAAAACACAACGTTGTTGATATTGCTAGAAGAACTACAAAACATCTATTTTGCATGGATGCTGTTTGCTGCTAATAGAAAGTCTTGTTCACAAGAGAAGGATGGAAAGTTTACCTTTGAGTGATGTGAATAGAATAGAAAATGGTTGGTATCTGCCTTTGAATTTAAAGGTGATCAGTATGAGGGAGGAGTTAGGTTTCACAAAGTAGCCATCATCAGATTTCACTGTTTCTATCACTTTGATCACTTAGTGAACTCCGATTATGATGACGGCACTTTATGAAACGTAATTCAAATCTTCAATAGCTCTTCCTATTCAGAGACAGATAATTTGCACACCACCCAAGGTAAACTTTCCATTGTTCTACTGTGAACAAGGTTTTCCATTAGTAACTAACGGTGCGTAGGTGAACTAGATGTGTGGCAGCATTGTGTCTCATGTCATAAGGATCTTGCAGACTTATGATTTTGAAATGCTGTTGAACCTGAGTTATACACATAACAAGGTGAAGAGCAGATTTTACGCACAACTAAGACTTCTCTACAAATCGGATTTAGATAATGTGTCATATAATTATCAAAATAATTTTCTCTATTTTCAGAAATAAGATTTCAGAGATAAAAGTTAACAATGTAATTTGTACTAATGATTCTTTTAATACCTATATCAGGTTTGCAACAGTATTAATCAACACTGTTAACTTAGCACCCAATTTTTTAAAATTCATCTAAAATATTGTTTTGTTAACTAATGACTGTGGAAAGTGAGGTACTGATATAAGCCATTCCTAAATCGTCAGTTATTTCAATTTAATTTTGTGTTGATTACTGTCTGCTTCTCATATAAATTTTACTGTCTTATCTATTTCTCTTTCAGTGTTCTCCATAGCAAACTAACAGGAATCTATATATATAAAATAAGAGTTTTGTCTGTAGATTGCTCAGAATTTGAAAAGAATGGTATTTCTGTATCGGTCATGTCCATAGTAACAAGAAAATGTACTTTTTACTTTTTCGTAATTTCTGTCTGTCTGTCTGTCTGTATGTATGTACACGCATCACGAGGAAACGGCTGAAGAGAATTTAATGAAAATCGGTATGTAAAGTCGGGGGATGAGCCACTACAATCTAGGCTATAAATCATTTTATTCACGCTGAGTGAAATGGTAGTTTAGGGGAAGGCCTTACATTTAATTATCGAATATTTATATTATTAGCGGTCCTATCGATAAATACTATATAACTAAAGTTATATAGAATTCAATTTCCAGTCATTTATATCTTATACATTTTTACCGTACCGGCTCTGATAACACAGATATTAATGAATTTGTATTTTTGTTGTTAAGTCCATATCAACGCCAAGCCACGAGAAAATGGGTTAACAGAATTTAATGAAAACCGCTATATAGAGTCGGGGATAAGAAACTACAGTCTAGGCTGTAAATAATTTTATTTTCCCCGAGATGAAATGGTACGGTAGTTTAGGGGAAGGCACCTAAAATTTAATTTTAAATACCGGTACCTATGTTATTGGTGCTATATAAAAGTACGGTACTACATAACAAAAGTTATAGACAGTACAATTTCCGATCATTTATGTTTCATTCAGTTTTACTGTACCGACTATGATGAGAGTGGTATTTCAGAAGGCCTACAATATCCAAAGCGCTTAACACTGATCAACAATTACTTTACATTGACCATTGTTGTGATGTTCTTCGTTTCTTATGGTGCCGCTCAACTCCGATAGATGGGATTACTACTGCGTACCGAGTATAACAGTCTGACTGAACATTGGCGGGAAATAGCTGGGGAGTTGGAAAACTTTCTTCTTTAGCATGCCATTCCTCTGGTTCATACATTTTCTGATACTGCAGGTACGTAACATACTGGTTCAAATATAGCATTCACCAGTATCCAGTAATCGGGAGATAGTGGGTTCGGGCCCCACTGTCGGCAGCCCTGAAAATGGTTTCCGTGGTTTCCCATTTTCACACCAGGCAAATGCCGGGACTGTACCTTAATTAAGGCGACGACCGCTTCCTTCCACTTCCTAGGTCTTTCTTAACCCATCGTCGCCATGAAACATATCTGTGTCGGTGCGACGTAAAGCAAATAGCAAAAAAAAATTTTAAAAAATAGCATCATAGCATTCGAGCTATTCAATCCCTACTCTGAGGCACTGATTGGAATAAGCAGCGTGAATATTTAACGGAATAATGATAGAGGAGTGTTCATGGCAGTCTGCGACCTGGTTGTTCCAGCTCTGGAACTTTAGACTGTTAGATCGGCACCGTAGTACTGTTCGTTGAAAATGAGAAAGTGTGCGGTTTTTCATTTGATCGAGTATTTTATATGATAACATTGCTTGCAATCGCTACATTCCTACTGACGTTTTTGTAATGACCTATGTTGAATTCAGTTAGGAAAACCACCAAGTCAGTCTTTCTGAGAATCCCGTAGCGAAGCACGGGTACATCAGCTAGTATATAATAAAGTAGATTTTACATACCTGCCAACTTTACAAAACCAAAAATCAGGAGATTTTGATTTGAAAATCAGGAAAGATCAGGAGAAATCAGGAGATAAAATTGGTCAAACTTGCTTATTCTCCATGTCTTGCGCAAAACAGTACTACGATATATTTATAAGACTTATTGTCTCAAAGCCCGACTGTTGCTGCACGAGGCTAAAAGGCTAAAAATTACACATCTCTATTCTCTCACAGGAAGTACGTGAGTGGGATGATCGGTATCTGATAAGCCTACCGAAAATAGTATGAACTCATGTTCCACATGTGTGAATCAGTCATGCACTTAGATGCCATTACTTAGAAATGCAAAAATTAATATATTGCATCAAGCGCCCGCGCAATTATGCGAAGCACACTGCTATCTGGATCAAATAACTAGCTGATGTTCCCGTGCTTCGCTACGGAATTGTCAGAAAGACTGTCCTTATAGTTTTCCCAACTGAAGTCAACATGTCATTACGACGACACCAGTATGAATGTCGCGATTAAAAGCAATGCTTTCATACGAAATATTCGATAGAATGAAAACAGCACATTTTCTCACTTTTAGCGAAAAGTACTACGGTGTCAATCTAACAGTTCAAAGTTTCAGAGCTAGAATGACCAGGCTGCAGACAGCCGCGAACACTCCTGTGTAATTATTCTCTTTAAGTATGCACACTGTTCATTCAAATCACTACCTCAGAGTAGGGATCGAATAGGTGGAATACTATGATGATCCAGTGTGTTACGTACTGGTAGTATCAGAAAATTTATGAACCAGAAGAATGGCATGCTAAAGAAGAGAGATCTAACTCCCCACTCCCCAGCTTCTTCCCGCCAGTATTCAGGCAGGCTGTTATACTTGAAACGCAGCAGTAATCCCGTCTATCGTAGATAAATGGCAACAGAATAGGCTACACAAAGCACATCACAACAAACAATGGTCAATCTAGTGTTATTTTTATCAATTTTATGAGCTTTCTATATTGGAGGCCTTCACATTTAGTTTTCTTCCGAACCTGTGATATCAGAACATCTAATGTAAAGCGAGTCGTCCTTTCTTTCATGACTCCCTCTTGTGTTATTATACAAGCGATCGTCCCTTCATGACTTTCCTCATTCTTATAATCTTCAAAATTTAATCACCATCACCACCAATATTATTGTAGTCGGAACGGTAAAACTGAATAAGCAAATTATCATAAAAATAATTTATTCCCCTATTCAATACAAGCCACGTGCTATGTGGTTGAAAT